>NC_140466.1:27009269-27394269 GCF_051167445.1 Perissodus microlepis | reverse complement strand
TACAGAGGGCAAAAACACCTAGAAAAATACGAGGTGCAAATGTAGGCCGTGATCTAAATATTATGAGAAAATGGTGCAGTGTGTGTTTTGATAAATGCAGAGATAAAGGCCGCTTTCGTCAACATGTTTATGCAATTAATAGAAAAATAAAAAAAAAATCCCACATGCAGGTAAAAATTACTTACTTGCTTTATGATGTCTCTTACAAAAAAATAGACTTTTGTTGTTGAAGCTGACTTGATGAATAAAGGTAAACAAAACTGTGTACGCAGATCAGTCTGACAATGACAGGGGTGAGCGTCAGTGGGTTATTAAAGGCATCAGATCCGCCTCAAAGCTTGTAATCAGAAAGCTGGGCTTTTCATTGTTAAGTGCCTGGAGCACTTTGGGATCACATACATTTCTAAGGAGGGAATCCCCTCTTCCTTACTGGCTTCACAGTCTGCCACAGTGTCGCTTTTGATGGCTGAAACCTTGGACTTCCTCACCAGGGATCCTAAAAAAGAAGAAGAAGTAGGCACTAATACCAGTGATCTAAGCCTATAAATGTTAAATTAAAATGATTTTCCCAAGTCTACTGTGTTCCATTTCAACTAAACATATGTGCTTTTCGGGAATTCCCTCGCGATGGCGGGAAATTCCCATTCTTTTAGGATACACAGAAGATTAAAGGTTGTAAACATCTATTCTGTATTTGCTTGGATAAGTGTCAGACTGAAGTCAGGCTGAAGTTCTCCCTCTCTGTTCAAGTAGCTGTGAAAGCTACGTCAGTCATTACATCCTTATGCTTTGAAACCTGTTTCCAACAGGAACTGGTCTACCACTGTAACCTTTCTTTTTTATTCTTTATTTCTTAGAAAAAGTTCCCAGACATTCAGGTGGGGACGTGTGACTTATTTTTTTCCACTCTCAGATTGGTGTGTAGAGCCTCGGCGTGTGTGATAATTCAGTCACTTATAGACCCTGTTGAAAATGTGTAGGTGTTTGGTGGCGGGGGAGAATCCCCAGATGGCAGCTCGTGGTCTTTTTTTGTCCTGTGTGTATTTCTACCAGTCTTCCTGTGGTTGCCTTATAGGCGAGATGCTAAAGTTACCCTTCAAAGCCAAAATTGGAACCAGTTATTCCGTGGGCTTCTAAACTGGAGTCAAGATAGTGTGTTATGTAAATGAAAATGTGTGTAAATGTGTTGGAAACTGATACAGTCACCAGTATCTCCCCCAGTTAGCTGATGAGTAAGGAAACATGTGATGCCGTCTGGTAGCTTTTCAAAACCTTGGGGACTTGGGTGCTGTACCCGCTTTGAAGCATTAATTTGTTTACAGTAGTAGTCAGTTTCACTGCTTTTTACTTAAAGCGTTTTCCGTAACCACAATAACCTTATTTCTATTGTTGCTAGAATGTCTGCCACAAACTTCAATGCGAAGACTGAAACCAAGCCTAGCCTGGTTCTGTCTAATGATCACAAATGACCCATAAACTCCCTACAAATTAAGTCTTGGATTATTAGGTCATACATACGTTTGTGTTTGTGTCATATTCACTGTACAGTACAGTGAATATGACCATATCAATATCTCTTGACATGCAAGAATAAAAAAAAAACCCAAAAAAACAGAAGCAAAAATGTATTGAGATAAAAAAAAGTTCAACTGAATTGATTGTAATTTTATTGGTATACAGGAAATATTGTGCTTTTCCTCTGTCTTTGTTACAGTGGTGGACAAGGAAAGGTCAAGTGGTCATACTAACCCTCTTAAGTCCAAGTGATCAATGACTACCCCAACCCTGACCCTGATTCTAACCCTTACCCTCCTCTTCTGTCAACTGTCCACTCGATGGATGAGGCAACTCTAGCATTAGGAAATCAAAATATCAACTTTTTGCTTTTATTAACCTGTTTCCCAGAGCCTTGGCCATCGTGTAGCAGAGAAAATAATCATCCTAACTGACAGACATTTTTTTGCCTCCTCGAGAATCTAAGGTTAGGGGAGAATTAAGGTTATGACCAATGATGATGTACACCCCAATGGGTTAAATGTGGCCAGAGTTTCAAAGTAATTCCAATGAGCTAGAAGCTCAGGCTTTAGACTGCTCTAAATACTCAATTTGCTACAGTTTCTTCTACTCTTGGCTGGCAATATGACATCCTAATGTTTTAATATGATCATCCCAAGTGGACACAGATTTAGTTGACCTTTTCGTTTGTCAGGGACAGCCAATTAGAAGGAGATTAGCTTAAAGGGAGAATGGCCTTAAAAGCAATAAAGATAAAACCAGTTAACAGTGGATGAAAAGCACAACATAAATGAGTAAATAAGTTATGGTGTTAGAAAAATCACTGACAAATGTCTGAGGTAAGACTATGGGAGTTTTACTATCTTAAAAATGTCCAGTTATTGCGAGTGAGAAACAGTAGTTGAAAGTTGCACAAAACTAGCTTGCTAAAGAAGCTAAAAAAAGGGCAAACCCCGCCTGAGAGTACCGAATTGAGAAAGAAGTTGCTTCGTTGTTGAAAGTTTACGTTAAAAGATCTTAGAAAAACATGTTTTCTTTCAAAGGCTCTAATCCAGTCCTAAAATGTGCCCATGGCCTGAACAACAAAAAAACAAAAAACAAAAAAAAAAAACACACTGCAGCAAAGGTAGGTACGTTTTCGCTCACACAAAAGTACTGCAGCTGTTTGACTGCGTCTGTTCACTTCCTTTTTAAAAACAGGGGATGTCCAGCTTCCTGCACTTACTTCACCAAACCCATGACAAGTGATTCACCAAACAGCACAATTGGTCCGTGTGTGTCAAACTGATACTTCACCATGACTGAATGCACGATCTTTCACACTGACTGATATGCAGGCATTTACTGAGGGTTTGGATGTAACTTGAGCCCTTGTATCTGCTCGCTGCTCTCAGTACCCCTGTAGTGTTTGCTTCAGCTACATAACAGCTGGGAATCTGGCTGTCACAGTACAGCGTGCCCATTCAGGCAACACTGGGAAGGGGTTTTCCACCAGGCACACACACACACACACACACACACACAAAAAAACACACGTGACATGCTAAAAAGACATGCACACAGATTAAGAAGTGCCTGAATTTTCGTGGTTAAGCGGCTAGGATCTTGGGTGCTGTCTATCTCGAGAATTAAAAATACCACCCCATCTATAAATCACCATAAGATAACGTGTGTGGGTAAACTGTCTTTTATTACAAAAATAAGGTACTGCCGCCACAGAAACAACACATCTCCACAAATAAGCATACTGCCAGTTGAGATGCAATCTTTACACAAGTCGATCAAAATTTGATCTCCAACATCTGTTTCGGGTTCAACCACGTTTTTTTGTTGTTGTTTTTTTATCCCAAACTTTTACCAAAAATATATATATTTAATGGCTTTGGTGGGGTGGGGGAAGGCAACCAAATATTGCAATAAAATGATTTGCCATTTAAACAATAAGAATAAATATGAATAGTTACATAGTTGTAAATCTGTTATTAAGAATATATACTTTACAAAATAGAAACATGTCAAGTTCAATAGCACCACATTATCATCTAGATGCAAAATAAGAAGCTTATGCATCGTGAATCTCTTTCATCGTACGACTCCACGATTAAGTTTTAAACTAAATGTCAAAAAAGTGCAACAGGTTTGTAATTTGACACTGAGGTATATTATATTCCATATATATTGCATCAGTAATCCTCTTCCTCACCACAATAATCTCCCGCAATGCCACAGGAGTACTCTTAGAACCTGACATCGGATAATAAAAACATATATACACATATATATATATATATATATATATATATATATATATATATATATATATATATATATATATATATATACATATATATATATATATACACACACACACACATATATATATATATATATATATATACACACACACATATATATATATACACACACACATATATATATATACACACACATATATATATATACACACATATATATATATATATATATATATATATATATATATATATATATATATATATATATATGCGCCAATTGTACAGATTTGTTTCTCTATGTACAAAAAAAAGAAAAAAAGGTAAGTCAGTTGTTTGATTTGTAGTCAAGCTTCTCAGAATTGGAATCTCCACTCGGGGTATTTTCTGCAGTGTAGTGCTGGTCTTCAGTGTTCAGTTACTGTCAGTAAGAAATGACTGTTATTTCCAAATCAGTGTTCTTCCATTTACACTCGGGCACACTCTAAGCAGTGGTTCAGGTACTCTGCAGCTTTTGTGTCGCTGAACGTGGCGAGGCACTGCGGGCACTGCAACTCTGACATGCCTGGGTGTTCGTTCCAGGCAGAGTTTGGGGTTGCCGCCGCAGCTGCAGGTTGCTGGTGCTGCTGGTGCTGCTGCCGCCTCTCAGCAGTGGTCCTCAACAGAGGCTCTGACGTGTCCTTACTTCGCTTTGAGGAGATCCTGTGTCCTATGTGCACGTGACACAAGGGAACCACGTCTCTGCTCTCTCTGCTAGCTCCCTGCTGAAGACAGGGAGGCACGTACACTGTCAGCACAAGCTACACGTACTGGACGGTGGTAACAAGTAAAAGGAAGTCCGTGCTTCTGTCGAGGCACTCATGCACCTAAGTGCAGGGCTGTTGTCTCACCTGTTTGTGCAGCTGCTGTTTTAGCTGAGAAACCTGCTCCTTCAGGGCATCAATCTGGCCCTGCGCTCGCTCCCTGTCCGCACGCTCTGACTTAAAGTCATCGGTGTAGATAAGAACCTTAGAAAAAAAAAAAAAAATCTTTCACATTTAGTTTCAGATTTAGTTATTTAACACTATAACCACGCTTAACAGAACTCAGCCAATCACCAGGCATGAAATAGCACCAACCTGTTGCTCAAGTGTCTGAATTTGCTCCTTGTCTTGTCTTCTGATATCATCCATTTCTCTAGCAAGCCGTGCACACTCCCTCATTTTCTCCTCCAGTAAACCGTTGAGCCTGGAAATCTCCTGATGAAGCAATCCAGTGTTGGTGGAGCCCATCACAGGCATCAAGCCCTGCCCGGTGCTGTCCTTCAGCCTCTGACATAAACCTCTTATATAGTCCTCCCTGCTGGAGTCATACTTCTGCCACTGAGTATTCAGGCTTTGTACCTAAAAGGAAATTAAAAAAACAAAATGTCACACCTTCGATCATGCACCATGTTTTAATATTCCACCACTGGAGTGTTAATATTGTGTGCAAAACTAATTGAAATGTGTTTCCTTAAGGACATAATTAAATCACATGTCTATTTTTTTTTCCTGACTGATTTCAGATAACACTAATGAGACTCACGTATGCCACACGCTGCTTTAGCTGTTGATTCTCCTCCTGAAGCTGACGGATTTGGGCATTAACACTACCCATCTCAGAGGACTCTGGCACCTGTAAAAGATTAGAAAACAGAGGTTACAACAGGACCCTGAAAAGTTGAAAACAAATAGCTGTATTATAAAGCTATTTAAAAAAGAAATTACAAAAGCAACTGGTGACTTCTAAAAGCATTTACACACCTCTGCATTCTTTTGCGTAAGGGCCACATCTTCCACTTCTCCTCCTCCCCTTTTGTCTTTCTCCAGTCTCGCCATCAGCTCCTGGCACACCTTAACAGTTGCACCGAGCTGCCTGCGTAGCTGGTCGGCCTCCTCGGCCAGGGAGGTACAGAGGACACTTCTGGTGGCCTCGGCCTGCTCCCTCTCCTGCAAGGCTACCCGTAGCCTTTGGATCTCCCGGTCCTTCTCGTGGTCCGGCTGACATCTGATGGTCTCCAGCTCCAGCTCTTTTTCCCTGAGCTGAGTGTTCAGCCTCTGGATCTCCTGAGGAACAATGATGACAGATTCATGGCATGGCAACAACAGCTTGCAACTGATATGTCAGATATGCTCTGTTTTGTTCCCTGAACACTTCTCCAGACTGTAAAATGAACGCGTCACAGTAGACAGCAGCTTACAGTTCAGGGTAACAAACTGATATATATATAAAAAAATCTATATATGGTTATAAATCACTGATTAGAGCTGTAGGGAGAAACATCGACTGTGTACAATCTTCAGCATGTTTTTACCTCAGCTTGTCGGGCTGCCTTCAAGTCCCCTTCGTTCTTCTTCTGTTTTAGTTTGCATATTTCATTGAGTAAACTCTCCACCAAAGAGTTGGACGGACTGATGAGCACAGACTCCTTATCTCCCACCGTCATGTAGAGCCTCTCGTGTCTCCCCAGCCTGGCTTTTAAATCTGCAATAACACCGTCCTTTACAGAGATCTGTCTGTTCAGAAGGTCTATTTCCTGCCGCGTCTCATGATACAGAGTATTAAGCACGCTGTAACTCCGCATTTTGTCTCTGAGCATGTCGTTATCCGTGTTGTTTATACTGACGTTATCCATTGCGGGTTTTGTAGACTTTGACAGACGCACCAGTCTCTTAAAAATCCAGCATTTGACGCCTCTGCCTCGAGCCCCGTGTCTTTAGAAAAAGACCAACGTCGTCAATTGTCTCAAATTTGGCTCATCAGAGAATAATATCCCCCGAACCGTCTTCGGGGATTTCCTAGGGAACTTCCCCGCGGAGTTTTTTGAGCTTCGTCAAAAAGGAGCCATGCTTTTGTTCAAAAAGGTTCACTGTAGATATCCACGGGTAGAAAAAAAACATTTTATAGCGTCTTGGCATAACTTGGTAAACGAAGAAACACATATTTTAAATGTAGCTAAAAGTTTAAGCTAGGTCTCTTAAAGGCTGAAAAAAGAGAGACGATTGCTGCTTTCATTTACGTCGGAAAATCTACTACTCCTAGTTAGAGCGAACAAAAATTAAGTTATATGAAAAAAAATGTTTACCGGTGTTTTATCAGTGCCACCATTATTATAAGGATGCATAGCTTTGGTTTAAAAGGGAGAAAAGGGAATGGCTTGCGCTTTAGTCAACTTTATTTTATACAACCCAAATGCTGCTTGCTGTTGGTTTCTACAGAAAGTATAAACTATAATATTGAAAGGAATGTCAGATAATACTAAATGAAAAACGCTAATTTCCCAGCGGTAGTTTACCGGGTTTTTACACATTCAGTCCCCTAAAAGTCACATTAGGGCATTTACTCGTAGTGTCATAACAAATTCCCCATGCGCGCCACTCATTTTTGTCAGGCTTTAATTTTTCCCACAGCCTTAAATGCACCACAATGCATTGTCATTCAAAGAATTACGCATTAAGGACCACACCGGTGCCGTATTAATGGCTGGTTTTAGGATGCAGCGGTCTATGACTGAACATTGTCATCCCGTTTTTGTGTGTGTTTGTTTGGTTTTTGTTCTGAAATTTTGGGAAGTGACACAATGTCTCTTACGGTAGCAAATCAAGAATTTACCCAAGCTGTACTGGAAGCAGCTCCAGTTCATGGTGACCTCTTGGGACTGCAAAATGGGAATACTCATGAATAAACGGATCATGATCTTTACTTTTCTTATGCATTTTCTCTTTTTTAAGTGCTACATAAAAAAGGGTTCACTACAAAAACGTAATTACACATGGATGACAAAGAACACCACTGATTCCAAATTAATTCATTATACTTGTTGTTGCAGTTTGTAGCTGGCTTTATATTTATGCAATTTTGTATAAAATACAGATGTAACACATACTATAGAATCATGGACTGATGTGCTTTTAGCAGTGAATGTGTGCTTTGGATGTATAGTCTTAGTACGGGTCCCAAGAACCTAGATATTTATGTGGAGGTAATAAATAAATAAATACACCCAATAGAGTACAGTGTGTGTAATCGTTTAGCTGAAACTGTTCCAAGTTTACATGTGTAACCTTTTTCTCAGACACTTTAAACAAAATGCACAGTAACTAGCATATATAGGTCACACTTACTACATGTGCTCCATTTAGGTTCATCGCTGGACTACAAGAAGAGTGTACTAAGCATTATTGGGTCAAAATGAAACTACTGTCTAGACAGTAGGAGTACCGAGTTAAAGACCAAGAGTGTTCATCAGTTGTATTGGCCAGTGGGGAGTCCCAGGTATTTCTGGGTCAATCACACCAAGAGACATGAGAGGTGTGAAGCTTAATGTCTTTTAATGTCACATGGCAGTCATGTGACACTTGTTACAATAGCAAGAATTGAGGTGTAAAGTGTGTAAAAATTGTAGGAAGGTGGGAAGAAGTGTCATGGTGGAAACTAACTGATTCCACAAAAGATTCTGTCTATAAAAAAACCTAATGCTGACCTGAATCATTTCAGTTCTCTATGGCCTTCTTTTACAGTCTCATCCTAGCAACACCACCCCTTCTTATTGATGATTCACACCTTCATTCATGTGATTGGCAAGTCTCAGAACTCATGTGACAGTAAAATGTCTGGGACTTCCTGAAAGAGTCATCGGTTGACACCTTGTGAACAGGTGGCAAAACACCTTAAACACCATTCATGTTAAGTAGTACAGTAACTTGTAGAATGGAAATATATAAACTTCAGAGTTTCCGCTATGAAAAGAGGCCTTGTTAAGTACTTGTTGCAATGCCAAAACAATAAGTCCATGGAAAATGAAGCACCAACAGTTATAATAATCATGTAACCGTTATGCCCCCATAACACTTACATGATAACACTTTAAAGTTCAGTAGTTAAATATATCTGTGGTCTGGTGCCTCTTTCCAAGGTTAGTGCTTAAAGCTTCCTCAAGCCGGGTGCAGCACTGACAAAGATTCATTGTCGGCATGAATATTGTGGCAATTTCTCTCACCTTTTCTTTTCCAGGGTGGAATGATTGTACAGCATACATTTCAATGACGCAAAAAACACAAATTGAAAGTATAAGTTTGAATTTATTTAGGATTTTCTGTAATCCACACAGGTTAACAATTAGACATATAGGCTCAAATACATGCATATACGCAAACTTAAATGTCCCTTAGTAAGTTACACCTCGGTGCTTTGGGCAGCCATCAACAACTTTCTGGCATAATTCTGGCTGGATATTTGACTGCTCTTCTTGGCAGAATTGCCAGAGTTTATCTAAATTGGTTGGTTTCCCGGCACAAACCTGGCTTTTAAGCAAAGTCCACAAATTTTCATAGAGTTGAAGTCAGGGCTTTGTCAAGACCATTCCAGAATCTTAATGTTAACCTGCTTTATCCATTCAAAATCCATTTTTGATGTGTGTTTGGGACCGTAGTCCCAAACTTGGATCCAATTGCATCTAAGTTTCAACCATCTAGCTCTTGATTTGAGGGAAAGATGTAGATTTGGAGATAGTCCTCCTCTTTCATTATTCCATCCACTTTGTGCAATGTACCAGTACCACTGGCAGCAAAACAGCCACAGAGCATGATGCTACCCCACCATACTTGACAGTTGGTACAGTATTCTTAGATTTGAAAGCCTCACCTTTACTCCTCCAAACCTCCTCTTATCAGTGTGCCTAAATAGCTCAATCTTTGTCTCATCTGGCCATAAAACCTTTCTCCACAAAGTATTTGGCTCGTCCAAGTGGGCAGCTGCAAATTGCACTCGAGCTTGAAGGTTCTGATTTTGGAGCAGGGGCTTCTTCCTTGGTTGGCACCCTCTCAGTCCACGATGATGTAAAACTCTGTAAATGCTGGTACTCCAACTAGTGTTTCCAGTTCATGGCAGGTTTGGTGGTTCCTGGGTTGTTCTTGAATATCTCAACCAATTTCCTTTCATCTAAGAGTGATGCTCTTCTTCCAGACCTTGGCAAAGTGGTGACACATAAAAATAATTTGTACTTGTGTACAACTGTTTGAACTGGTGCTCTTGGAATTTGCAGTTGGGTAGAAATGGCCCCAAGAGACCTTCCAAACTTGTATTTTCACTTCTTAGATTTTCATTGAGTTTCTTGGACTTTTCCATTTTTCTGAGTATTGGTCAATCCAATTAGTGCCAACAAATAAATCCTTTCTATGCTCTATGCTGGTTAAAAGAAACTGTCAGCGGTTATTAATCATGTATGATCACTAATGAGAAATTAATAGGCCTTGGCCTAGTCAAGGTAAAAACACTGTGGAATCTTCAGCACCAGTTATTAAAAGATTTAAGTGAGTCCATGTATAATATTTTGCCTGTGGATTAAAGAAAATCAAAATCAATTCAAACTTGTGCACCCAGTTCTTGTTTTTTAAAAACCATTAAGGATGCATGCTGTACAATCCTTCCATCTTGAAAAAAGAAAAGTTCAACGAAATCATTAAAAAGTCGGTTTTCGTCATTGAATATGATGGTTGGCTGTTGCCTGATAACCTAAAACAGAGGTCTTCAGGGTCTTATATGACCACTGATGGTCTTCTGCTCAGTGCAGGAAAGCTGTGTATTTGCTGTGGACTACCATAATCCACCATCATAATAAAATTATATAGTATATTTTATTTTTGTTACAGCATTCGATGAACTTCCAAGAGTGTGCTTTAACATTTATCGGTTGCTATTTAAAGATGAAGTGAGTCTTTTTCTGTTGTGACCTTTAGCGTTGGCCCACTTTTGGTAGGTCACTTGTGGCTGCTGCTCACTAGGCGAATGAAATAACTTTCTGTGGTATCGACCACGCTATTTGTGATCGTGTGTGGGTGTGGGTCTCCATTTGTACTTGGACATTTGTGTGTTTACTTTACTTTGAGAACCCTTTTGTGGTTTAGGACCACGCTTTATGTGACAGTTTGCGTTGTGGTGGCAACAGATTCCTTTTGCCTACTGTTACATGTTGCTATGTTTGTTTGATGTGTGGTAGTAACTTGGTTTGTGGCTTTTATGTCGACCTTTTCATGGGTCTTGGGTTATTATTTTCTGTGTTCAGTATAGACCTTTGGTAAGGTATCATGTGCTGGGGCTTTTCCTGTGTCGGCTCAGGAATTTGTTAGGTCACCTGTTGCTTCATTTGGTGATTGGAAAAATTTGGAAAGAACACTTATTTTCCAGTTTCCCCTTCCCCTTTTCTCTTTTAGATCTCTGAGATCAAGGGCTAGACCACACTGCTGGTCAGGAGTGGGGAATTAGGTTTCCCAAGTGGCCACATGAGAACTGGGGACGATAAGGTGCACTTAGTTCTGCTCAATATTAGATGAACTGCCCACCCCTGATCTAGAGGGTGTTTGTCCTTTCTCTTTCTTTAATTTATGAGCCGGGACATAAGAGAAAATAGCTCCTCAAGTGAAAATATTAATCTTTTCATCATGAATGTAAGAAGCCTTTAGATTGAGTGATCAAAGTTGAAAGAGAAAATCAAAAATAATGAACATTTACTAGTGTCAGTTGTTCTTTTTCTGCCTTTTAAACACCAATTGATTGGAGCTTCAAGTGGTTTAAAAAAAAAATACTAAAGGTGTTGAATAAATCTCGATGTGTACAGAAGCAAATCTTACAATAAGACAATTAATTTTATGGATCCTATAACTGTTAACTTTTTTAATATTTAAATGTTAAAATACAAACTGGCATCATTACACTTGCTGGTCACTGTATTAGGTACAGCTTGCTAGTACCTGGTTGGACCCCTTTTTGCCCCCAGAAATGCTTTAATTCTTCATGACGCAGATTCAACAAGGTGCTGGAAACATTCCTTAGAGATATCAGTCCATATTGACGTGATAGCATTGCTGCAGATTTGTCGGCTGCACACTGAGACTATGATCCGGTGACCGTGGAGACCATTTGAGTACAGTGTACAGTGTGAGAACATGACATGGTATATGGCATAGTTATTCTGCTGGGAGCAGCCATCAAAAGATACTTAAGTAGGCTGTGGCCCAAAGTGTGCCAAGAAAATGCACACCACCACCACCACTACACAAGCAGCAGCCTCAACCATTGTTTTCATGCTTTCATTATGTTTATGCTAAATCTGGATCCTATCAGCCGAATGTTGCAAAGGAAATTAAAACTCGTCATACCAGGTGATGTTTTTCCAGTCTTCTGTTGCCAGTTTTGGTGAGTCTGGTCAAATTGTAGTCTCAGTTTCCTGTTTTCAGTTGACAGCAGTGGTTCCCACTTCTGCTGATGCAGCCCACCACAGGTGTACATTTGATATGTTGTGCATTCAGAGATGTTCTTCTGTGTACTTTGGTTCTAACAAGTTGCTATTATTTTTGCTGGATATTTTCTCTTTTTTGCACCATTCTCTGTAAACCCCAGTGATGGCTGTTTTGGAAAACCCCAGCAGATCAGCAGCTTCTGAAATATTCACAAATGCCATGTTCAAACACTCTTAAATCACCTTTCTTCCTCATTCTGATGCTCAGTTTAAACTTCACCAGGTCATCTTGACCATGCCTACGTGCCTAAATACGCTAACGTGCTGCCACGTGATTGGCTGATGAGATGTTTGCATAGAGGAGAATTTGAACAGGTGTACCTAACAAAGTGGCCGGTGAGTGCATATCCAGTGATCTATGATCAGATTTTTAACAGTGAATTCCGCTAGATGGCAGTGTTAAATCAGTATTTTTCTCTATCCTATAGCTGTGGGATCAACATGATTTTGAAGTAGGAAAACGACCTCTCTCCTGTGCACAGCAATGGACCGGCTCATTTCAAATATTAACTTTGTATCTTTTAATTGCTGCAAACTTTACACAAGAATAAATGACAGTATTTGATATTTACACTGTAATACATCCAAAATGACTTATGTTTCAAGCACACACACAAACACACAGTTACTTGCATTTACCAAACTACCTGCTCATCAAAACCGTCCAATCATCAATACCAAGAAGCAGTTTGCGTTACTCAGAATGAAGATGCAAAGTTGAACGTTTACATGACACATGAATGTCTAGGAGTAAAAAAATATTTTTATCATATGGTGGTAGAAAATTATGCAGTTGCTCAAGTACAAAACGTTTACCAAGAATTATTAAAATACTGAACGGGAAGAGAATATAGCCAGCTATCTCTCATTTGAGGAAATGGTAGGAATACAAAACCACAAATATTTGAATGTCGCGTTAAGCACCCCTGGATCACAGCTTTAATCGCTGGGCACTGTGTAAAATGAATCCGCGTTAGCGTCTGAGGCAGAAGTGACTTTCTATAAGATGAGAATACTTCGTTAACTTAATCCAAGCAGTACATCACCAGATCTGTTACTGCTGATCTCAAAGCTGTCCAGGTCTGCGTGTTGTTGTTGATTTTAAATGGGGCTTTTATAGAAATGACGGCTAAAAAACAATGTTAAAAGATTTAACACCTGATTTGACCTCCTGGAAAAGATGAGAAAAACGTCCTAAAAGTCTGACGAGCTCACTCTGTGAGCTTTACCAGGATGACACATCTGCCAGTGATTAGTAGAGTCAGTCATTTTTAAATCCTGGACTCAAAGCTTTGCTAGTTTTCACTCTCTCCGTGTAAGTTGTGATTCCCCTGGACCTTGGACAGCAGCTGAGTGCAATTAACTGTAACTGATGGGGCCGCAGCAAAGACCATTCGCTGGGGAAGGACGCACAGTTTGAAATTGGCAGCTAGGGGGCACCAATGTTACCGGTGCGTACAAACTGAATGGAAGTCTGTCTGGAAGTCTGATTTTCACAATAAAAATCACAGTTATAGTTTTAGAGTCAAATAAAAGATTTTTGGTTTATTCAAGCGTGTTTATCTATACTTTATACCCCATTTCAACTTCTTCTTCTTCTTTTTAAACATTATCTGTATTCAATGATAAACCAATGAGAAAAACAGTAAGTTGTGCGTCCTCTGGGGCCAGGCAAACGTCTTTGCTGCGCTCTAGAGCAGAAAAACCAGAACTGCGACCACAAAAGAAGGACTCCCTCAACAAAACTTGACCTTCAACCTTAACATGCAGGTACCCACCCCACCCCACCTCTTCCTCCCCCTCTTCCCTAGCACTGTAACTTGCGGACGCTGCGTGAAATCCTTTTAAACTCGCGCTGTCCCTTCTGCCAGCGCTTCAGCGAGGTGATGACCAGATGGCCATCCATCTTCTGGCCCATGACCAGGTATGCGGCGTTGATGTCGTCCATCTCCTCGCAGATACACTGCAGCCCGTCCTTCAGCCACAGCGCCGTCTTCCTGAAGTCTCGCTCCGTCACGCCGTTCACCATGTAGATTGCCTTGCTCTTCGTGTCCGGCACTATTTTGGTGTCGCCGTTGATGTAGGCGATCTCCTTCACTTTGATTTTCAGAGCTTTAGTGCATGCAGAACGAAGAAAGAGAGCGAGAGATGAAGGAAATGCTCACTTATGAAAGACGTGGGAAATCCATGCAGGGGTGGAGGCCTAACTGATTCTCCTCTTCATGCTGCCCTGAGACAACTCGGCGAGCTCTCAGGGGCCCCTAAGCTATGCTGACCTTGATGTACTAATGCTCTGATGCATGGGTTGGGGAGACTTACCAAAGTCATTTTTGCAGAGGTTCTCAACAATTTCGTTGTCATTTTCATCAGTTTCCTTGCAAGCATCGCACACCCTGGGCGCTGAAACGGGAATCAAATGAGGCAAATATTAAAAAATGATTTGTGCATTTACTGAATATACGTGACTAGAACACATGCGTCGATTTTAATTTTTTTTTTTACATTTTTTTTATAAAGCTGCAAATATGTGTGAATTTTGAGCCAGTGTGCCTCAAAGTGAATTTGGGATTCATGCAGAATGTTTGCGCCTGGTTACCCTCTTTGGTGGCTGGCGCAAAGCTGTCGATGCTTGCAGGCGGTATGCACAGGTCATTGTCGAGTGGGAAGCGCTCGCAGTCCAGCATCTTTGGCCACGGAAAGCCAAAGGCGGACATCACGGGCGCGCAGCCGCGCTTGACATTTTCACAGAGAGACCTGCACGGCTGTATGGGCTCGTCCAAATCGTCCAGACAGACCGGAGCGAAAAGAGAGCAGAGGAACTTTCTCGTGTCCGGGTGACACTGTTTCTGGACCAGCGGGATCCAAGACGACGCTTGCTGCAGTACTTCGTTCATGGTTTCGTGTCCGAGCAGGTTCGGGAGGCGCATCTCCGTGTACTCTATATCGTGGCAAAGCAGGAGATTTGCAGGGATTGCCTTGCAGTTGTTCTTCTTGTAGAATAGTTCATGCTGGCCGAAGTTATACAGTCCGTGGATTGCTTGCAGGCAGGGCATTGTTATCACCCACAGCACCGCCACGGTCGGAGTCAAAGCTCTCATGCTGTCTGGTGTATGTGAAAGTTTCAGGCTTTGGACGGAGCTTCTGTCAGTGGCAGGCTTCTACTGTGACAGGAGGTTTTCTTCCCGGCATGTCTGGGAGGAGTCTGTATAATATGCGCAAAGACCTCTTCTTCATTCAGCACATTTGGTTTTCCTCCTATCAGGTGAACCATGTGGACAAATTTGTCTTCTCGGTCAAAGAACCCCCCTCCCCGCGAAATTCTTACTCCTTTGGGGCATAGAGGCATTTTTGATTTCTAATTATGGCTCGTAGTATTTTATCACCAGTCGCTTTCTTGACAGCTTCCCTCCCCCGAGTTAATCTCTGGCTCTCCATGGAAATTAAAACAAATGCGTCTGACAGGTTCCCCTCATTACGCCCAAATCAACAGACATTCATCCTGAGTGATCCCCCGTTTTCTTTTCTTTTTCTTTTTTTTTGCAAATAGTTTAGAAATGTCAGTAGGGGCATTTAGCTCAGTTCACTGGAGCGTTAATTTTCCATCATTAGGAGTGGTGAAATCCTCCGGGCAGGTCTGCAGGTTCCATACCACATGGTGAAATATTGTTTGCCCTGGTGTGAGAAGCAGGCCTGCACAAAGCACACCCAGGGGTGAAACCAAATCTGCCTCCTCCGGCACTGCAGCTCTGGCTCATGTCCACTCGCAGACCCCCATGAGCTACAGTCACGTCTGCAGACAGCAGCGTGGTTATTCTCAGGCTTGAACTTCCTCTTCACATCCACTTGAATGGAGCTGAAATGAATTAGGACTTTGGCCTTTGGATCAGTTCAGCAAAATCACAGAAACATATTTTCCTCCTTAGGCTACTCCCCCGTGGAGATATACACATGCTTTTGGCTTTTACTTACCCAAATCCAGATATCTGTTGTGAGATGCCTGCTGCCTGAGAGCCCTGCAGCAACGTGGCTTTTGTTTCCAGTGGCGAAGACCTGAGGAGCATTAATTAAGTGCCACACACTGATTCCTGCATTGTCGGTGCTCCTTTCTGTTCCTTCGATCATTCCAAAAGGTTATGAGTCACTTGTTCTAAGTAATAGTCAAAAAGGTATTTGAACTGAAAACACAGTTGTAGTTTATTTGCTCTGAATTAAACATGTCATTAAAGTTTATGGGTCCACGTGTGCCATTTTTGAAAGGGCGCGCTTTGCTGTTTTTCTTTCCATAAGAAAACAAGACAGAATATATAAATGATTTGGTGAACCTGGCACATCTAAAGAGTATCTTAAGAACAGTTTTGCACACTTACATGAAGTGTTAAACCGTTTACCTCCTGCAGATACAGCCGCAGTTATTTCCAAGAATCGTTAGAGGACAGCAGCAGTGGTAGCGAGTTCATGTCCCAATGGTGTATTTCCTGTATTTGAAATAAAATAATTTTCTTTATAATAATTATAGAAAAAAATAGAACAGGGTTGCAATGTTGCATGCCCTCAAAATTAAAGGTGAAATCTAAGGATTTATGTTTTTCTTATTTGGAATAAATCTCCTCCCAAGCCACACTGAAATTCCTCCACTAGTAAGTGTTGCTTAGTAGCTTATGTCACAAAGTGCCATAGACGTCCACTGTTGTCCAGAACTAAGAAAAAACTTTGCGATGCGTCCAGCAGATAACTGAAGCATTCATTCAAAAGTGGAGAGAAGCATCAGCATGATAGTTCCTCTGGGGTGATGAACTTCTCATTATACATTTGAATTTTCAGCATCATGTCATTTGCTTCTTAGGAAACAGCTGTTTCACTATGCTGGTTAATTTCTTTTTTTTACATCTTGATTTATGCTTTTGATTAAAAGTAAGTCAAACAATTTCTGCAATTTCAACACTCTTTTTTTAAAACAATGAAACAAAACCTTTGCAGTGGCACATGTTACATATTGCCTCCGTGGCCCAATGACAGCTGCAGCTGCGCAGTGCTGTGGGGGTTGAGGATTACACTTTCACCAGTTTAATAGCACTATGATGGATACATTTAACATTCATCCAGTGCCTGTTTGTTCTCATGCAATTCACCTATTCTTCATAGACAATATCCCACTTAGAGTAAGTGACCTAAATGCTATGTAATTTTTTTAATTTGGTTGAACTAACAAAGCAGGGAGACTTTTGACTTTGAAATTTAACACGATCATTAGCATAAATTCCAGAGACTTGTTTCGTAACCTGTTTCAGATTCTTCTCTTTTTAATTTTCTCTTATCACCAGCAAATTCAATTCAATTCAAGTTTATGTATATATCAAATCGCAACAAGAGTCACCTCAAGGCGCTTTATATTGTAAGGTAAAGACTACAATAATGCAGTAATAATACAGCCCCGCCATGCACAGACACCCCCTTCAGCAAGCACTTTGCAAAAGTGGACAGGAAAAACTCCCTTTTAACAGGAAGTGACCTACGGAAACACATTAACTTAAAGCCCAAGTGTGATAAGTATGGGTTTGCCCTGTGCTGATAGTAAATTTCAGTGGCAGACGTTAGTAAATCAGTTTGTGCACTTGATTTAAAATTTCTCCTCCCTTTTTTTGCACCTTGGGAAAGGAACTCCCAGAAACACATATGCATCAGGGTCAGTTGTAGTTCCCAGCTCTTATACACACTCTTGTCACTGCGCTCTCTTTGTAAGTATTGACAGTACTTTTTTTTCACCAAAGTGCAGTTTGCGATGGCGCAACGCGTTACTAAATCTACCCCCAGGGCCACTAAACAAGATCAGATTTAAGCAGGCTCATGATGCACTTTTGGCCCTCATATGCAAACCGTTATGGGAGATATGCTGCAGAATCGCATATGTAAAATATGTGGGCGAACAGACAGAGGAATGTATCGTCAGGGCTTCATCTCAGCTTTGGAAATTACAAGAACCAAAGTCTTAAACCAAAGATTAACCAGATCCAAAGGGTGGGGGATGGCCTGGATCAAGTCTAACAGTGTTTAAGGGTTTATCTCTCCAAACACAAAGCCTCTATTACAAATGCACTTTCACAGACATTTAAGTTTGGGGGCTCAGCGGAGACGTGAGCTGAGCGTTACCCCAGCAGGTTCTCATTACAACTCTGTGTAAAATCGAGAAGCAGCTCGTCATCCCATCTTTAAACTCGCCCCCATGCTTTGACTGTTTTTACTTAACAATGCTCCTCTCATTTCTTTCATTTTTTTTTCTTTCATAAAGACTCAAACTACTGACAGATATGATCACAGACTGGGGCAAAGCTCAAAACAAAGTTGGACCCTAGGGGCAAATGTTTCGAGACATCAATTTATTGACTGTTTATAAGACTCGTCTTAGTGTGAGGAGCATCAGCAAACTATGATGCAAACGCAGGCCTGCTGTTTTTCATTTGGTATGTTTTGTTTTACCATTTCCACACAGACAGGCTCATACAGCTTCATACATTAGCTTTCAGTAAATGAAAGGACAGGTCTGCTAATCATTTATATATTTTTGATTGTCAACAAATCTCATTAAAAAGCCATAAACAAAAACAAATTGATCCAAGAATGAAATTTGCAGCCAAAGGCAAATCAAGTTTCCTTCACTGTGTCACTGACATCCATTACTGTCTGTCTGAAACAGGAAACACATGAATGAGGCACAGCGCTGCACCAGGTGACATGTTTTTCATTATAATGAACAGTGGCTCCATGGTGTAAGTCTCCCCCACATATCCAGCTATAGTCAGTGCTCACTGATACACCAACTGTGTGTTGAGTTGAGGAAAAAAGTAGTCCATGTCATGCATGCACGCACGCACGCACGCACGCACGCACGCACGCACGCGCACACACACACACACACACACACACACACACACACACACACGCGCTCCTGCCTTTATAGCAGAGCTACTGTGACCTTATAACAGCAATCAGCCTCACTGATCTTCTGATTCGGGACTCCTAACTGTTCCACTCTCTTATTTTAAAACTAAAGGCAACAATGCTTTTGAGGTTGGAGCACTTAAACTTTCAAACTTCTTCAGCCTATCAGATCAGCTCAATCTGTGTGTTTTTATTTAATGACTGCAGAAAACTCATTTTTATAGTTTAGTGTTTCTTTGATCTTTCTCCTGTTAATTTTGACCATAATCTGTATCTAATGTGTGTAAGGTGTGCTGGACTGCATGTGTCTGTATTTAATGTGTGGCTTTTATTTATTTATTTATTTTTTTGTGATGCACTTTGTAACCACGGGATTTAAAAAGTACTATACAAATAAAGTTATTATTAATAATAATGATAATGAATAATTTTGCAAGCTGGAGTCTTTATTCATTTTTACCGAGATGGTTTTACTTGGTGTTAACTGTGAAACTACAAAATATGTTTAGTCCACTACAAAGCCTTGACTGATAACCTTTACTTATATTCGGAGGCACCAAACTGAGAATCAACTGTACGGCTCTGAACATTGTCTTGAAATGCACTAATGAGCGTGTCAACTTGAATCACTCTTTTTCTACACAAACATTTGGGAAAGAATTCATCCCATCCAAGAGGAATTAATCTCGTTAGAGCCCCTTGAGTTATATAGATCGTGCCTGCTTGGCGTAATTGATGTTCCTATTGTACAGGTCTAATTGACTCAGTATGGGGTTTCAGTGCAGCAGCTGGGACACAAATACCAGGCTTTGGCATAACCAAATCCATATTACAGATGCATGCATTGCACAGAAAAATGGGCAAATACGTGGAGGGTAAGAATATTCATTTGTATTTGTGTGATTTGACCAGTCGTTGTAGGGTGATTAAAGACAGCAATAACTCCACCATTTATGGAAATACATCTGTTTTTATCAGAATGTCAAATTAGTGTGTATGTGTATCCTACTCTTATGTCTGTAGAGTATCACCCAGCAACAGGTGTTAGCTGAGTTCAGCTAACCATAAGATCTGTTCAAAGGTTCAGAGTCTAAAAGCTTGAGGCTGAAGCTGTTGATTAGGAGCAGTACCTTAAAATAGCAAAAAAAAAAGGAATTACTACCATAGTCGTTGTTATTCCTTTACAGATTAAATAATCCAGATTTTAAAAAAGTTGCTTTCAGCTGTTTCTTTATTCATAAGGGATCAACCACAGCAGGTAGCAACACATGCTATATTTGTTAGATTCTTATGCCAGATGTATGGCCTTCCTGACACAACCTCACAAATGAGAAAAAATGTCAAAATGTTTAACTACTGCTCTACTGAGGACTAGTATAGAATCATGTAATTAGTACTTCTCACATGCTGGGTAAGAAATAATAACAGTAATAACAACAAAATGTTTATTTTTTACAACCAAAAGCACACAAAATATATATTTCTGGATCAGCACGGAGAGCAGGTCTATCTGTAGGGTCTCTCTCTTTGACCACTGACTCATACTGAAACTGGAAGACTCACACCGTGAAGGGCTCTGATGGAATATTTACAACTTAGACCAAAGTACAAGCAGCTTTGCGGTGACAGAACTGCAGTCACTAAAGTGCTTTCTAAATTACATGTACAGAATTTTCCATCCATATGGTGGAAAGCATCATAAAGTCCTGCCCCTCTCCAAATCACTCATTCCACAAAAGTTAAACCCCCTCAAAACTTCACTTTTTTACTCGCAAAACTTGAGTGCAAAATAATTTTTTTCTTATCTTATCTTATCAATAGCCACCATTTACTTGTCAAATCGGTTACAACGACAAAAGAAAGGAATGAGGTAATTTTAAATAGTGGAAATAATAATGCTTATTATTTTGTCCTTCACAGTTTGAGTCAGTTAAGAAATACATTAGCAGCTGACTTTTTTGGGTCTAGCTTCCTAAAGCACCTTGCATAACAATAATACTGTATTGCAGCTTTTTCTGAAATCGAGGCCTTTAAATTGTCATTGTGCTATTGTAGAAAGAAATCGCCTCCAAACAAGTGGTGACCACAGGGCATAGTGTTGCAGAAATGAGTGATAGCCTTCTTTGTTCAGCATCTTTTATGTAATGATGTTTTAAATCTTCAGCACTTTCTCTCTGCACTTCACGAAGTTCATTTTAATTTCTTGTGACTATGTTTTTTAAAAATCTTAGCACATTTAGCTCGCTCTTCAGTACTGTGCCCAAACCTGACTCTAGGTAGAGTTGCTTGATAAAAACATCTCAATGAAGAACTTTTTTGTTCCTTAGCTTTTTATTGTGAGCACTTTTTTAAATATGTAAAGTGTTTCCGAATGCATATATGTTTAATCGAATTCAATATTTTGATAAAATTACATAATTATAGGATGTTAAGTTGCTTCTTACAGTTCTCCAGTACACAAACTAATTAGTATGCTGGTACAAGTCATTGATCATTTGCCATTTGACAGTTTGGGTTGTAAAATATAACCTCACATTCATCACAGGACTTTGAGAGGCGGAAAACAGACATTTTAGTGATGGTGGCAGTAGGTTAGCAGCTGACCCACACTGACCTCCGGAATACCAGACATGGGCTCAAGTGTAAATAAAGGTATGGCATTCATTCACAGTTGTGACACCACAACAAGGACACATTTCATAGCTGAGAAAAATGAGATTTTACCCAGAATGAGCCTCAGCAGGACTTAAAAATAGTACCTTCTTAGATCTTAAGGATTAGAGAAAGTAAGAAGCAGGCAGAGGCTGCTAATGAAACACTCTTGATTAGCTGATCATCAGTGACTGTGAACACCTTTATAAAAGTATTCAGCGAGTATTCAAACCCTCCTAGAATGAAAAAGACTGTTCACAACATACAAGACAGCTGCCACGGTCTTCCCAGGAGAACTTCAGTCAACATGTTAAACTTGATAAACATTAAAATTCATGACAGTACGAAAAAAAAAAGTATGGTTTGTTTGGAAGGGTTGCCAGGAGAAAGCCTCTTGTCTTTAAAAAGAACATGGCAGCAGAGCTTAAGTTTGCAACGATTTATCTGAACAAACCACAAGACTTTTGGAACAATGTCTTTTAGACAGATAAAAAAAAAACAACGGAGATGTTTGGCCATAATGCACCAAATACAGCATAGCAGCAAGCACAGAGTCAGGCACAGTGGTAGAGGTGAGTCACTGAATCAACTTTTCTGTATACCAAAGTATTCTGGAGTCAAATGTACGGCCATTTGCCTGAAAGCTAAAACTTGGAAACAGGATAATGATCCCGAGCACATCAGCAAATCTACAACAGAATAGCTGAAAAAGTATCAAGGTTTTTGCAATGGTCCAGTCCAGACCTCAACCTGATTGAAATGCTGTAGTGGGACCTCGAGAGAGCTGTGCATTAATGAATGCCTGCAAACCTCAATGAACTGAAGCAACGCTGTAAAGAAGAGTAGGCCAAAAGTCTTCCACAATGATGTGAGAGACTGATAAAGTCACACAGAAATTGATTACTTTAAGTTCTTGCATCTAAAGGTAGTTCTACAAGCTACTGAGCTACGCTGTGTACACACCGCTTCCTCAGTTTGGATTCATTTTTGTTAAATGAATAGTGATACGGTGGAACATGACATGTGCTGTTATTCCTCTCAGTATTTAAGTAATTTTCAAACTTGGTAATGACCAGATGTCCTTTTTATTTTGTCCTGATACATAAAACATTACAAGTAAAAAGAGGGTTTACTTTGTTTTTCACGTAACTGTATTTTAATAGTTTTAAAACAAATTACGCCTAAAAGTTTAAATATGTTAAATATGTCTATTTTTAAGCTTATGTATCAGCGATCCTCTGTGCCTAAAAGTGGCTCAAAACCATGAAACAGGATTGGACTTGCTATTTGCTCTTGCAGTTTGAATACAGGGACAAAACCATTAAATTATAAAGATGTGTTAGAAAAACATACATTGTGCCAACATCCGCCCAACTTTTTTTCCCTGCCAAAAACTACAGGGAGTATAAACAAATGATATACATACAAATGTGCTGTAGAATAACACTTAAAAGCAAAACCACGTGAAGCACTTTGGCTGATATTGGTTTGTTTAGTTGATTTTTTTAATCAGTTTTATTATCGACATAATATTCAAACGAACTGTTACTAGAAGTGTGATGGAAAAGTGACTCGGTAACTCATGTATGTTGGAAAATAAAGGTAACACCTGTAACGCTTTTATTCTATGAATATGTAAGTGCTGTATAAATGGGAAATGGTTCGCAAGACATTTTACACAACACATAAAACAGTATCAGTGAAAAATGTGACAAAGTAATGGCAGGTTTAACAGTGACGCTATGGCACAAGCATCAGGGAAGCAGTCATGCATTGTGTCTGTTTTCTTAATAAATGAAGATTTAGATAAGGAGCTTTTCCCTCCTTTGGCATCCAGGTTTTTAAATTATACATTGTAGCCCTCAGTTTCAATGATGGTAGAAAAAATGTAAACATAAAGACCATAAATAGAGAATGAAGAATGCAAACAGAACTTAACAACCTAAATATCTTATGTTAACAATTCATTTCGATTTTAACCATGTTTTCCTCAATTCCACCAATAGTAGACAAATTAAAAAAAAAAAGTAATAATAAATTTAGCAACTGAAAAATGTAATAGTAAATACACTTAAAATAAAAAAAATAAAGAAAATTAATATACATAAAAAGGCCAGTAGAGGTTAACTAACCTTATTAGTGTGACGCACATGTACTGTGTGTGAAATACTGATCAACTGCTCAATAATTATGTGTCTACGTGTAGTTTAATAATTACATTGAATGGCTTTTTTTTTTTTTTTGAACTTTTATTGCCAAAAATAACAAGGCAATTCACATCAACAACATGACCTGAGACCAAATCTGCAGCATATAATGGTGAGGGTTATTCAAAAACTTAATTTAAAAGAAAAAACATATATACACATATACATATACATACATACCAATACCTAAGCACAGACGTTAAGGCTTGAGTGTCCTTTCAAGATATTTTATAATTAGTCTCCATTTTTTCTCAAAGGTTGGCACTTTTAGTTGTAGTTGAGCTGTTATCCGTTCCATCGTATAGACATGTCTACAGGGAGTGCAGAATTATTAGGCAAATGAGTATTTTGTCCACACCATCCTCTGCATGCATGTTGTCTTACTCCAAGCTGTATAGGCTCGAAAGCCTACTACCAATTAAGCATATTAGGTGATGTGCATCGCTGTAATGAGAAGGGGTGTGGTCTAATGACATCAACACCCTATATCAGGTGTGCATAATTATTAGGCAACTTCCTTTCCTTTGGCAAAATGGGTCAAAAGAAGGACTTGACAGGCTCAGAAAAGTCAAAAATAGTGAGATATCTTGCAGAGGGATGCAGCAGTCTCAAAATTGCAAAGCTTCTGAAGCGTGATCATCGAACAATCAAGCGTTTCATTCAAAATAGTCAACAGGGTCGCAAGAAGCGTGTGGAAAAACCAAGGCGCAAAATAACTGCCCATGAACTGAGAAAAGTCAAGCGTGCAGCTGCCAAGATGCCACTTGCCACCAGTTTGGCCATATTTCAGAGCTGCAACATCACTGGAGTGCCCAAAAGCACAAGGTGTGCAATACTCAGAGACATGGCCAAGGTAAGAAAGGCTGAAAGACGACCACCACTGAACAAGACACACAAGCTGAAACGTCAAGACTGGGCCAAGAAATATCTCAAGACTGATTTTTCTAAGGTTTTATGGACTGATGAAATGAGAGTGAGTCTTGATGGGCCAGATGGATGGGCCCGTGGCTGGATTGGTAAAGGGCAGAGAGCTCCAGTCCGACTCAGACGCCAGCAAGGTGGAGGTGGAGTACTGGTTTGGGCTGGTATCATCAAAGATGAGCTTGTGGGGCCTTTTCGGGTTGAGGATGGAGTCAAGCTCAACTCCCAGTCCTACTGCCAGTTTCTGGAAGACACCTTCTTCAAGCAGTGGTACAGGAAGAAGTCTGCATCCTTCAAGAAAAACATGATTTCCATGCAGGACAATGCTCCATCACACGCGTCCAAGTACTCCACAGCGTGGCTGGCAAGAAAGGGTATAAAAGAAGAAAAACTAATGACATGGCCTCCTTGTTCACCTGATCTGAACCCCATTGAGAACCTGTGGTCCATCATCAAATGTGAGATTTACAAGGAGGGAAAACAGTACACCTCTCTGAACAGTGTCTGGGAGGCTGTGGTTGCTGCTGCACGCAATGTTGATGGTGAACAGATCAAAACACTGACAGAATCCATGGATGGCAGGCTTTTGAGTGTCCTTGCAAAGAAAGGTGGCTATATTGGTCACTGATTTGTTTTTGTTTTGTTTTTGAATGTCAGAAATGTATATTTGTGAATGTGGAGATGTTATATTGGTTTCACTGGTAAAAATAAATAATTGAAATGGGTATATATTTGTTTTTTGTTAAGTTGCCTAATAATTATGCACAGTAATAGTCACCTGCACACACAGATATCCCCCTAAAATAGCTAAAACTAAAAACAAACTAAAAACTACTTCCAAAAACATTCAGCTTTGCTATTAATGAGTTTTTTGGGTTCATTGAGAACATGGTTGTTGTTCAATAATAAAATTATTCCTCAAAAATACAACTTGCCTAATAATTCTGCACTCCCTGTAGTTTTCAGAAGCCACTGGGCAACTGTAGGTGTTTCTGGTTTGAGCCAGTGAAGTGTTATCATTTTTCTTGCAGTCATGAGGAGGAGATGCAGGAGAAAGTGCTGCTCATAGGAGAAACCATCAGGAAAGATATCCAACAAAAAGATCAGAGGATCCATTGGGAGGTTGACTGACAATATGTTTTGTATAATGTTCTTGACATCCATCCAGTACTGTTGTATGTAAACACATACATATGCGTCTGGTCCCCCACAAACCCACACCCTCTCCAACATTTATCACTGACACTACTTTTGGATAGAAAGGTTTTCAGTGGAGTTCAAAAAAATCTTAATTTAGTAGTCAAATTCCTTCCACATTTGACTACCCACCCCTCTATGGCAGCCACAACAGACACTCTCCCATGTGACATCATCCAACATTATATTGAGTTCCATTTCCCATTGTTGTTTTATATGATAGGTATTATCAGACATGTCAATCAGCAGTTTCTGGTAGATCAAAGACACTTGGTTTTTCAATGTACCTGACTTTTCAAGCAGTTTTATAAACTGGTTTTCCAACCTGATTGGTTCTCTTCTAATATTGTCCCAGTCTTTATGCTTTGTAATGTAGTCCCTTAACTGTAAGTATCTATAATGGTCCCCTGGGGATAAAGCATATTTAGCTCTTAGCTGGGCAAAATATTTAAGAGTATTTTTTTCAAACAGCTGATTGACTGTAATCAATCCTTTCTCCGCCCACCTCTCAAAACTCCGATCTGACAAAGATGGAAAGAACTCAACATTTCCATTTATGGGAACCGCTCGAGACATGGTCAAATTCCCTTTTAACATTTTTAACACTTGGTTCCAAATCTTTACGGTGTGCTTGACCCATGGGTTAGTTATTTGAATCTTTTTCCGTTATTGTGGGTTGAGAAATGGGAGACTCCGAAGGGAGGTACCTGGTAATGAATACTCTTCCATAGATACTGCATTTCTGAATCATGAATAATCCAGGCAGCCATTGATTTTAATTGAGCTGCCCAATAGTACATTCTGAAGTTGAGCAACTTGAGATAAGCAACCTGAGGCCCCCTTTTTCCTTTCCAGACATTAACATTTTGAGTCTGACCCTTGGTCGTTTATTCTGCCAGATAAAGTTAGATGTAGAATGGCTTTTTTTAAAAACTGAAAATGTTAGCCTATCTTCAGAGGTCAGCTGTTTTATATTTCCATCTCCTGGTAATTGTTCATGGCTAATAGCCTCAAAGTGACCATGTCCATTTCACGTTTTGGAGAGACAAATCATGAAATGGACACGGTGGACAGGGGTCTATTACACGTTTTGCCGTGGTGCCGGGTTGGGATACCGCTAAATGACTCCAGTAGAGTTTTGATAGTATCTTAATATTAAAACTATAATCGACTAAAAATAGTTTATTTTTGAAAATCGAATATCTTTATAAAACAGTTAAATATATCTCATATGTGTCTGACGGAGGTGCACTGAATACTCACAAGGTCACAGCACAGCAGCTACGCTACTATATCAGCTGCTAACCAAGCTACGACAGCTGAAATTGTCTTCTAATTTACAAACATGTCTAAGCAATTATTAAAGTGTAGATGGATGTTAAATTTTTGGTTTTCTGGGTTTTTTATTGGTTTTTATCGTTATTTTTTAAAATCGTTTTTATCGTTAACTCTGTTTCCCCGGGTCTTTCCCTGTGTGTTATCAGTAAATCTTCTTGTTGGTACCGGCACTGGTTTTATTTTGTTGTATTTATCCGCGACACCTTAAAGGCCAGTCCGTGAAAATATTGTTGGACATAAACTGGTCCGTGGCGCAAAAAAGTTTATTTTGGAGACCCTTTCCAAAAGTAGACGTTTTCTCCTATATGGACGTAACCTGTAAAAGTCCCAGTGTTGAGTAGTCCAACGGACCCACCAGACAGAATCACCAGGCTGTTTATTTTTCCTCAGTGCACTCCCAGAAGAGAGCATGTTAGCCCTGACTTAGAGTAGCACCCCTACCTTGTGTCCATGTATGTGTGTGTGTTTCAGACTAATGGTGTAAGGAGGCAGATGGAACAAGCCTGAGGCGGTGCATATTAAACCTGCAGAGCCCTGCTGAGACGAGGAGGAAAAGACCCCGAGTTAGCCGAAAATGGGGAGACACACCACTGCACACATTTAAAGACTGGCCTCACATTTGCTAAATGATAGCACCCCTTTAAGGCTGAGGGCTTTTCCAACCTCAAACATCCAGTAAAACAGCCTCCTCATAAGTTCTGCTCCAACTGTTCGACATTCTGGTTGTTTTGTGTTTTCTGCAGTATCACCACTGCACCAAAAGATGCTACGTGACCAGAGAGAAACCATAGTCATTCCTGTTTTTCACTGTGATTTATACTTAAATGCTATCCACATAATTTCTTGACAGTCCTGGCTAAATTATGGCAATGGATTCCAGCGTTGCTGCCAAAACATTTCCTTGGCTCTGCCTCATTCTGCCAGAAGTTACGTATGCCCTATCAGATGACACATTCAGCCCATACAAGACTGAAAATAACATTTATTCTAATCTATTCCATGCATAATGTCTACAGCTAAAACTGCAAGCCAAAAGTGACAAACTTGCTCAGCGTCAAGATAATAGTAATGTTTTGATTGCCCCATTTCTGGAAATAAATGTTATTTTCTGTTGCTTCATCCAGGAATCAGAAAACAAGATATCCAACGGCTTAGGCTCTCCAAATATGCACAATTGCATACAAGTTCAAGTCTTTCAGCATTTAGGAAACCGCCATCTTTATGGACTGCACACAGTCGAATCTATCAGCCAGCATTAGTCTAGTATAATGGCTTGAAACAAAGAGAAACTACATTCACATTTTACTGAGATTTTAAACCTTCGCTTGAAATAATTCCTTCAACTATCAATTTAACTATCAAAAACTCACTCTATGGCTGGGTTTTGTCAGGTCTGCTTTGCTTTTTTGCATCACTCCTGCATTAAAACAGTGCAACGGTGGAATAACAGATAATATCTTCGTTATTTCACTGTATACAAATAGACGAAAAAATGTGGCTGTTAATAAACACCTAAAAGAATATATGACGGGCTACTGGAATAATTAACAACACTCACAAACACTCAAAATAAAAAATAGAGTTTTTACGCAGTCCTAATGCTCATCAAAAATATCTTCAGCTTAACTACATTAAATTATCTGCCCTTAAGCTAATTGTCTATGATATCTAAGACTTTTATTTGTAATTATTTGCTCTTTATTTAAAGGCGACTTGAGCAAAATTCCATCGTGGTTACAAATTTTGGTGACCGTTAAGTTATATAGAGGCAATGTACATTGCACATAGCGTGTGAGACAGACTCAAACAGCGAATGTAACATCGCACTGTGATGAAGAAACAAATATAATATACATTAAAAACAAGAGAATTGGAATTTAAAATCTTTTTAAACAAACATATATATATGTGAGGCAATGTGCGCACAAAGTTTCCTTGAGTGTGGCCGACCTGTTATGGAGGAGATGTATAAATCCTGTTTGGTTCCTATTCTTGCACTTTTGTACTACATCTTCCTTCTATGTAAAGGCTGCACACACACAGTATGTATGTCTTTGTTCGTGTGCTGTATACTAAAATAAAAAAGCACAGACAGAGACGCATTCCTTGTACATGCCAGTCAACTAAACATGTTTAACTGCGCAGATGCATTATGCTTCTACACTCTCCGTATTATCCGCAAAGTAAAGGGATAAAATGAACTCCACATGGAACATTGTTCCTTCTCTTGTACAGCCCTGGCTACCCCCAAACTCCCACCCCTTCCCCCACCTCATCCACACACACACACACACATTTGTGAGGCTTTCTCTAAACAGTGTCTAACATTTTCTACACCTAATTTTGACCCTAAAACTAAACCCTCACCCCTTTGAGGAGGTGTGGAAAAGTAAGGACCAGCCACAATTTGTCATTTTCCAAAATGTCCTCACTTTGATGGCGTAAACCTCAAACTGGTCCTCACACACACCAACTCCCACAAACACACAAACATAACACACACACACTCTCTAACCTTAATGACCACTTCTCCACTTCTTCTTATTGCTCAGCTAAACTAACCATGAATCGTATCTTTACCTTACATGTAAATGGTTTGGTCCTCATAAGGATTATAGATTCCCATAATGTGATTGCGTAAACATATTCATTCCCCCACAATAAGGCATTTCTGGACTACACACACACACACACACACACACATACACTGATTAATTCCCTCTGTCTTACATATCTGTGTCTTTGGATTTTATTATTTAATACCTCTGCCATTCAAACGTCTCTATGCGGCACAGACACTTATAAGCCCAACAACAAAAACTGACGGGTCTCTGATTCTGTTATCCTGAGCTAACCAATGAGTAGTTCTGTAGTCAGAGAATGAACTCATGGTACTTACCACCTGTGTTTATTTCACATGTTTGTTGTGGCTGGATTGTGCGTGTGAGTGTGTATAGAGGATGGTAAAGTGACCCAGAAAACAACTTGGGTAATGCCCACCACAGGGTAAGAAAAAAATCTTTGGCTGTGTTTGTTCCAGTCTGTCGGCCTGTCCTTAATTTATGAACGCTCTTGAGGAAGGATATAGACAAAAAATCCCTCACATCGGCTATCCTTTTTTGAGCTCTACTGACATAAGAAAACAAAACTGGCACCACAGGAGATTGATGTTTGTGCCTGTGTCATTTGCTACCTGTATTATTTTTAAGTTTATCTTCATGTCACTGGGTGAAGGACACCCAGTGAAAAAAGAATATGGCCCAGTTGGAAAAAACTTGACCCTTAACATTGTTTGATCCCTTTCATCCTCTTGATGTCTGCAAAGACAAAAATGGACCGACTCTTTTTGGACAAGAAGGAAGGAAAGCTGTCATTGCCGCCTCGTCTACACACCGTCAGACACTGCCATTTGAACCTGAGGCTGGGACATAAATCTCCACCCTCGGGCCAACCTTGACATTCTTTTCCCAGATGGTGCCTCCCCTGCTGTGGACTCTGCTCCATAGGGTCCTGGCATCTCAGATAGATCCATCCATCACAGGACAACCAGACTCTTATACTGGGAACAGAGGCGCACCAGGGAGCACCTGCCCTTAGGTTTTCACCTTGTGGCTAAAACCACCCCCAACAGTCCCAGGCGCCCCCCTTCCCCCACTGTTTTCCTGAGAGGTTAGAGGTCATTTGAGGGTGTGAGACAACTTTGCATGTCCAGAGACACTCTTTTAATGTGACATTCACACTTAAGTCTGTGGTTGAATCTATTACAGCTTGTATTACGGGCACGTTAGAAGCTGAGATTTTATTAATGTTAACAGACGGCCACACAGGCTACAGAAGAAACAGAACCTGAAAGATAATCACTGCTGGAGTCAAACTGACTGCATGCAAGGAGACAAAAACACACATAAATAAAAAAAAACCCACATGGAAAAGCAGATAACATTTAATTAAATATAAAGGAAAGCTGAAAAGTGCAGGTCATTTTTCTTTAGAAAGAAAAAGAATGCTATTTTTTTTTTCACTCCAAACAGCTTTTGCAACAAAAGAATCATACTCCTCCCACTTTTTGTCCATCTGTTTTATATATTATAGCCAAAAAACATCACTGATTTGATTGGACCCAAATGTGACGCTTGAGGCTCCTTCATACATCCAAAGTCTGACCCTCCCAACAAAGCTCCTTTTCCCTCTCCCCACTGGTCTTGTTCAAGGGGCTCCAATCCTAAATCTCTCTCTCTCTGTGTGTGTGTGTGTGTGTGTGTGTGTGTGTGTGTGTGTGTGTGTGTGTGTGTGTGTGTGTGTGTGTGTGTGACACAACTTCTGTCACAACTCCTGCAGTGACAGTCTGTGCAATTTTAAAGTCATCCAAAGACTTCTGGTACTAGTTGCAAATACTCCTGAAAAGTTGGCTTTGAAAATCTTAGTCTAAGGTAGATTCACATATAGACATTTTATACACATTGCACTGAAAGAACAAAACTAGCAGTGGAGCCAAATAGCAAAACTCCATACTTACACTCTCTATGTTGAGTGCATTAATGTTTACACTCTATAGACACTCATCAAGCTACAACAAACGAGAAATAAACACAGGTGGTTAGTAGAATGACAAAAATCAGAAATCCAAACAGTTTTTTGATCTGTACTGACAAGAAGCTATATGCTTCAAGCTAACCTTTGTTTTCAGGCAGTGATGTTTACGTGCATGAAACGGTTTTCACTGTTAACAGAATTATTGTGTGGGGATATTTTCAAAAAGCTGCAAATGATCACAACTAACAGAGCAATAACGGTTGGATTTGTCATACCTCATAAGCTAAGCACTTGCTGTGTGTCGAAATATTGCGAAGTTGATTGCAAAATCAGTGCTGCACCAAAACCCTCCTTATTGTTGCTTTGGTTGCTAGCAGATTGTCGCAGTTTCCTCTAGTTTGCATGGAAGATACTCTGTGCAAACACTTGCTAACTACTAGAGGTCGTAAAGGTTGAAAATTCTTCACAGTAAAAGCTGTGCCTCAGTACTACAGCCAACATGTTTGCCAGGGCGCAGCTTTTACTTTGAAGGTAAATGGACTCTGTTTCTAGTTATCACTTTTTAACAGTTTTAATATTGTTCAGGCAGTATTTAGTGAGTGCTGGGAAACAAGTCTGCGTGCTCCATGAGATTTTTTCCATCCGATCAATCAGGGTATATACATTTTCCCCTAGCAACCTTTGCTTTCCAGAGAGTCACCGACTGGGGACTGTGCCTGGGGCTTTAGCAGTCACTTTCCCAGTGCCTGTCATCAACCACTTGTCAACTGGTCAGCAAATACACATTTTTCTGGTGTTGCAAGATGGGCATGAACTGGTTTCTTGGCTCCTACAGTGTCAAAGTCATTGTCACATCCAAAACAACAGGCAAGTTAATGTCACGTGATTGCTAAACCTCAATAGTGTAGTGTTTTAGCTAATCGAAAACTTCAGCCGCCTAAAATCCTTATAATGGAACTCTGAAAAATATGTGAACCAATACAGAAGCATAACTGAAGATTATGGGTAAGTCTAAAACCAAACAAATCAATTTAAAACATAAAACAATCCATCTATATCTTTTACTCAAAGCTATAAAATACCAGCCTCATTGTGGTGCTCAAGAAGTTTTGAAGATGATTGAACCTTTATGACTTTTATGAATCAATGTAAACTAAATTTCTTTACCAAATGCCTTATGGACATTTCTATATATACTATTTTAGGCTGTAACTGGAAACAGACTGTACTAGAGAAGGTGATTGGAGTCCTCATAACAATCAATGCAAAGTGCAACATTTTCCTCTTAAATAACATAGAGTAAAACTATCACTTATTTTTGAATGGAGAATAGTGCTGCTGTTTGTAAGGAACCATTTCGTATATTTAAGAGATATGGATGTTTTCTCTAAAGAAAGTTTACTCAGTTCTCCATGCAATCCTGTGAAAACTCCCTTCTTAACATGAATGTGCAGAACAGTTCTAGTCTGTTTCTGCAGTTCTGCAGCGTGAACCCCATTTTCAACCTCTTGTTCCTGGCTCTGCTCAGCTATCCCACATCATGTCTGTATGAATTTTCATCAGGAGCAGGCACAGCAAGGCACTCTGGTGTATATCGTCCTGCACACTTGTCAAACATCTGAAAAGCATCGAAAGGATGTTCCACATGTTTCCGATAAAAACTGAGGTAAATATGGGTACAGAGTGCAGCTTACTTGTTCTGTGATTAATCCTGTATGTAAATAGCATTGCTATCATTTGTTAAGATTATAAATGTCTGTGGTAAAATCTCTGTATTATAAATAAATACTAAACGGCCCTCATTAATAATTAATCACGATGATTAACTTTTCTTTTGTCACCTATCAAATGCGTTGAAGCCTGTAAATAAATCATAGAATGTGCACTTAGTGTGACAATGTTTATGTAATCTTTCAGCAGCACAGCATGGATGAGCTTATAGATTTGTGGAAAAATATATCTAATAGATGCTGCGCACATGTTAATTGTCTGAATTTAGTGTCCCAGTGTGATTGATGATAGTGAGGACGATGATGTCTATTTTCTTTGGCACAATGTTGACAAAGTCCAAACAAAATCCATGACAAAAACACGTTCTCTCTGCTGCTTTGAGCTTATTAAAGCTCCTAGTAATCAGCAGGGTCAACAATTATTACCATTCTGCAAAAAAAGTTTAATCAGTCCCTCCCCAAAGACTATAATACACTAGTGCATCTAGAAAAAAAATAGAATATCGTGAAAACGTTTTTATTTTTCATTTTTTAACTGAAAAGGTAAACTTTCATATCCTCTATATAAATGTTTAGTTAAATATTTAAAGCCTTGGCTTTATTCTTGTAATAGCTTATGAAAATCACAAACAGCAGTTTGAGTTAAATATTATTTAAACAGTGTAAATATTGTGTGTCTCTCAGTCTAGTTCAGTACACAACTGCAGTCATGGGGAACACTGCTGACTTGACAGCTGGACAGATGACCATCACTGACATCCTCCACAAGGAGGCCATAGAAGGTCATCGCTGAAAAGGCTGGCTGTTTGGAGAGTACTGTAAGTCATATTAATGGAATTCTAACTGCAAGGAAAAGTGTGGTAGGAACAGTAACAAGCTTCACACGCAGTGCATTAAGACGCAGACAGTTTCAGAAAAAGGGGGTAACACCGTCACATCACAAATAGCACAGCAAAGCCACTCCAACAGCAGGAGCATCCTAGCTTGGTTAAAAGTGGACTAGTGGTCACGGGTCCAAAGCTTTCAGATGAAGGTAAGTTTTGCATGCTAAAGCTGCCACCAAAGAAATCTGGGCATCAAGAACATCTTAGCCGTTCCCAATGAGCTGGCCACACATGGTCTCCATGCCACCCAACACTGTTCACCACGAGTGAACTTACTTTTATAAAGATTGATGTTTCTGCATTGTAGATAATTTTTGGATTAGTCTGTGAAAATACTCGAATAACTTTGTTAGTAGCTTTAAATTAAGAGGAAATTAAGAGATTTGGGGATAACCAAAACAACAATATTTATTCATTCAAAATCTCCGTTTCATATGATATGACTGTGGCAAACAGGCACAAATTGGACGGGACTGTCGCAAATGCTGGAAAAAACACTGATAGACAACAAACCTTGTTTAGATAAACTGTATCATCGTGCCATGTATTGTGCTAATGGAGAACACTCTCTTTATTGTGATTTTGAGCTAATGCTCTCAGGATGATGTTACAGATGCTTCTCAGTAGTAAACACATGTATTAGGGATCATTTATGCCAAGTCCAAGTAATGGATATAGTCTATATTTGTGTATTATAAAATTACTGTTTCACAATATGTACTAGTATCAGCAGTAGTATAACTAGCATTACAAACTTTGTATTTTTTTTTCTTTAAATCCAATGTGTATGGCTAATAATATAAAGTATCAGAACCCTATGATTACATTAAACTGGTCCTTGCTCAAACTTCCTGATTAGCTAAACACAAACACAAACATATTTGTGAGGTAAAACACACAAATATGCCTCGCAGCATCCTGTATAGTGTCCTATATACTTGTCCATTAAATCGTGATTGTTTTGCCAAAAGGAGAAAAAAACCCTAACAGTCATCAACACCTTTAATGATGAGTATGTAAACAGTTTAATTATAACCTCAGCTGTATTCCTGATTGCTCCTTGACGTGAAACAGTTTCTCAGCCAAGTTGAAGTAACCTAAATTCTTTCAGTGCATCATAGGGCCTCAAGCCCCCTGTGATATGAGCCAGAAACCACAATGCAAAACTTGTTTAGAGGCCAGCATATATCTCAACAGAATGCAAATAGAGATAAATATGAAATCCAATCCAGGAGGAGAACACAGCTGGGTTTTATTTGTCAGTGCCTCTTATTCCAGTTGATCAGGCCGAACGAGCGTTTTTCTTCTTTTCTTCCTTTTCGGTAGGAAAACCTGGTTCAGGAGGAATAGTATTAGCTCGACCTGATCCGACAATAGAGGATCCAGTATAAGCTCATAGTCTTATATAAGTTGCCTTGCGTTGGTAGTTGTGGTGATGCATTTGTCAAAATATATAAACGACAAAAAAACCCTCCATGTAATAAAAAACAAAGAGCTTTGTCTCAGGTCCTGAGCTCAAATAAAATTAACCGCACAAAATGTTTCCTACCCAAAACACAGCTCAAGTTTCTTATAATCACGTATCCAGAGGAGCGCATCAGAATTAGGAACATTTTATGCCACCCTTAAATCATCTTGTAATGAGCAATAAAATGTACTGTGCTTTGCCTTCAGTCTCACCCAAAATACACAATAAACAGACTTTTCTCTTTGTGCACACCAGGAAACATGTCTGTTTCTGTAGCTGTTGGCAATATATATATATGTTGTTTTTACATGAGGCGATAGGCTTTTAATTTACACTTCAACCATCTGCACGTTACAGTGAAAATTAAAGAGTCACTCATTGAGCTGAATGCATACGTCTGACTTCTAAGAAGGTAAAGTTTGCAGAATTACCACCTTTGTTCAGGGAGCAATGCTCCTGGATCCCAAGACCCAAACATCCACCGTTCAAAACGTGTCAAACGGTGTGACGGGACAAGACGATCGGCTCTTTGAAGGCGAAACTGTTTATTGCTGCTCTCAGTGACTATACTTCAAGATGTGCTAAATGTTTGTTGCGAAGGAGTGAGCTCAGATGTGTACATAAGAGAAGTGTCTGAAGTGGTTGTGGAGTAGAAGAGAGGAGGAGGTTTTAGAGGCAGCTGTGGCTCTCTCTTTGTTTAAAACAGACTGCCTTCGTTTCCAGACCTCTCGATGGCCGAATCTTTGGAATTTTCAAATAGATCGAGTACTGCGCTTAATGACGCACAGCAGGAAGAAGTCAAGAAGAATCTAATGGCTGTAAAACATATGGCTCTTAAATCAGCCTATAGCAAGTCTTCAATTAACATGTCAAAAGCTGACTTACTTGCCTGACAAACTGCTACTACAGCTTCTATGGGTTATGGTATAACAAAGTCTCCTCTCAAACATAAAACAATAGGTTATTGCACAGAGTCAGTCTGGCCTTTGAAGTTAAACAGAATGAGACTATCATTGCGTCAGAATCTGACTTTCAGGCCTTCAGTTCAGTAAGACGATGCCGTTTTCTACACTTTCTAAATTCTCGCTGTCATAACTAATGGCTGTGAAGATAGCAGCACTATTTATCACTGTCTTTTGCTGCTTAACATTACCATGACTATGGTAAATATGACATGAAGTGACACAGGGTGGCTGTAGCTCATGGGATAGAGCGGGACATGCCAAAAATCCTTGGGAAAGATACTAACCCCAAGTTGCTCTCTCCTAACAAATCCATCGTTAGATAGAAAGCACTTACATAGAAAAAAAAATGCTTGTATGAATGTGGGAATGAGGCGAGTTGTCTAAAGTGCCTTAAGTGCGCAGATAAAATAGAAACGTGCTGCATAAGGACCAGTTTACCCAAGTATCACAAAAAATGTGATGCTCAAAAAGAGTCGTAGTGACGTAAGCCTGCTGAAACTCAAAGAGTGTTGCCAGACCGCACAGACGCTAGATAACAATAATAGCAGATAACATGATAAAAATAGACTTTGGCGTATGCTTATTGGAATGCTTTAGCGAGCGAGTTAAACCAAGTAGATTTGTCTTTCACATGCTGGACGCCAAACTTCTAGCCTGCAGTTTGTGAGATATTTCTGATTTTTTAGACCACCTTTTCAGCAGGACACCCCGCATTGTAACACACAGTCATAGTCTATGTGCCTCACATTTACTTTGTTGGGATGTGGTCCCCCTGTGTCCACATAAACATTTATGTAATATTTTAGCACACGGTGGATAAACAATCTGAACAATCTGGTCATGCTGATGATTTAAGCCAGCCTAATATGACGTTAACATTTCTCAAGCATGTGTTCAACATTATTCACAAACCTCTCTTTCTTTCGTGTAAGTACTGAAACATCTTAGTGTGGTTGAGACTTCTTGACCCTTCTTTGTAAACGTACTCATACCTGACTGCCTGAGTGATGGGCAGCGTTTTATAAAGATCCACTGAATAACTCTTAACATTGGTGCAGGGACTGCTGAGCTATGTGCTGAGACACACAAGCTTGCTTTGCCAGATCACCTGATATAGTTAGAGATATCTTTCATCACTGTGGTCCTGAGGCCAGAGACCCACTGAAATCACAAATACAGAAGAGTGAAAAGCTTGTCAAAGCCCTGCGATGTGCAGTAGAGAAGCTGGCTAAGTCAATAAATACTTATACATCTCTCACTTGGCCAGTATAGTTCAAGGCTCGACTGTTTATTATCTTCTGTGAAACTATCTGATAAAGACTTTAGCTCTTCTGCTTCCTCGGCTCATATGTTGCCCAAAGGCAGCACACTTGGATTAACAGCAGACCAAGTGGAGCCACGTTGAACCACTTTCAGATCATTTAAACAAGACAGGAGAGATGTGAGGTCTCTAAAACTTGAAATAAAAGGGGAAACATAACAACAATAACTCATTATTAAGGTTATAATCCATCGGTAAGTATTAGGTTGAAATATACTAGTGATGATATTGGCTTTCCTCTATTTTAATCAATTTGTTTCATAACCTGAATTAATGTTCACATTAGAAGAGCCAGACTCTGATGTTTTGAGGTTTAATTACCAGGCAAAGATTTGCTGCGGTTATATATTTGTAAACCCTGGAAATGGTTGTGTGGACAATTGAAATACTAAAGGACTGGCAAAGTAACTCCAATCATCCTTCTGATGCTCAGTTTGAACTTTAGCAGGTCATCTTGACCATGTCTACGTGCCTAAATGGACTGATTTGCTGCCCTTTGATTGGCTGATAGACACATATTTGCATTAAAAAACAGTTTAACAGGTGTACCTAACAAAGTGGTTCGAGAGTGTACACATAGTGTTGGTCTATAAAAAGCATCTATACAGGATGTAAATGTTTACATCAGGATCCTAAAAGTGAAGAATAAGAACAGAATCTGTGATAGCGCTGCACACCACCACAAGTGTTTACATAGTTTGAAAACCTTTATCCCATTTTTCTTATGTAAAGTATTATCAAAGAATTTAACCTCTTGTTGCTGTTCAGATGCAAAATATTGAAGCTGACCATGTGAAAGACCAGATTCATGAAAAGAAAACCATCTGAAGCGTAAAATGCAATATCCTGGGAAAACACATCATAAAAGTTTAATGTATTTGTTGCAAAAATGCCTTTAAAGAGCTGTTTTATTATTGCCCCACCACAAGAATCCTGTCTTTATTAGTGGTTCATGTCACTGATTCTCAGTTACAGTGACAAAAAAATATTTTTATCACTGTGTAATGAGGAAATACGTACACATGCAAATCAAATTACCCAAAAGAAACTCGGAAGCACAATATGACAAAAAAAAAACCCAAGAGAAACTTTTTTATTACAAATTATTTACTTACAAATGTTTTAATATTTAGATTATACATTTCTCTGAAAATTATACCTAAAGTGCTGTTTATTAACAGGGTGGCCAAAGTTTACAGACAGCACACAGAAACAATCATGAATATATATCATGAGAAAATGACATGAGCTGGTTCATGAATAGAGAAGCAGAAACGGTATAATCTGTACAAACTTCGTACCAGTGAGGAATTCCTGAACTGTATTTTGGTTTTGAGAGATAGCTGCACTAACCCAGCCTTTCTTTTAGCTTCAAAAGTATTGAAGTATTAAATTGAAGGAATAAAATGTATTCTGTTTCTCACTGGGATTTATTGAGAGATTATATGAAAAGGGGAGGCAAAAAGGCCTGGATTCAAAATACCATTTTTTATTATTCCAGGAAGCAGCTAACATAGCTAACCGCAGAAAAATATTGCCTTTCTTTCGTTATTAAAGTTAAATCAACCATGAAAAGGTTTCCATTTAGAAGCTGCAACCAACTGCAATAACAAAGTGTTTCATTTTCTGCTCATATACATGTTTACAATAAAACATTCGGTAATTAATTGCTGAGTAGAACATCTGCTCTTTTTCAGACATGTACATAACAAGAATATAATGCAAGACAGGTTTCAGTCCGAGTTTTCCAGATATTAATTTAGTATTTTTACTGAAGTGAGTTACGATTTCGCCCGGAATGCAAACCACTACAATAACTTCAATAGGATATTATTGTGTTGTATTACTGTATCACCCTTTAAAACCCTACAAGTGGACAATGGGGCTATTATGGAAATGATACCAGGAATATATCTGAATATCAGCAAAATCACAACCAAACTGTGCAGTGTCTCCTAAAAAAACTTCAAAAGGTGAATCGTAAATGAAAGTGATGTCACTTAAAATTTTTGGCTATACCTGTATTTCTGCCTCTAAAAGGCTAGCAGTGAGGGGTCCTGATTCTAGTCTGATCCCCCCAACTCCAGTGTCTGAGACAACTGGTGAGGCACTGGGGGTCCTTATAGTGAGTGAAGACAGTGATGGGGAGAAATTAGGTGTCATAGCTGAAGGGGTAAGTCCAGTGTTCCTGGCTAAGGGGGAATAAGCATATTTCCGGTAAGAGGGTCGTCTGGCGATGCTTGGCACACGCCCCGGCTTTCGTGGAGGAACGGTCCTTATGCCCGGCTGTGCTACCCCTGTTATAAGAGGTGGTGGGTACATGAGACAACTCGATTCTGCTGCTAAGTCCTCACGGCCACCTTGAAGTTCCTCATCAGGGAGCATCCCAATATCAGTAAATACGGAGGCTAGAGTCTGGAAACGGGGTTCCCAGTCCAAAAGGTAGTCCCAGCAGTAGCTACCTTGCAACTCCTCGTCTAGAAACACCAGTGAGGAGAGAGAATCTGCAGAAGCCTGGGCTTCAGAAAGGGGGACGAACCCTTTTATCCCCATGTTCTCCTTTAAATCTCTCATCCTGAGTATTCCAGGAAGTAGTCCCTCACCTCCTCCTTCCTCTTTGAAGTGGTGGAGACTTTCTGTGCTGGCTATCCCTGAGACTAAACATTTATTGACTGATAAGATGTGCTCTGGTCCTACATCGATAGAACTGCATGAGATATTATCTCCTAGTAAGGCAGAGTCTGGGATCTCTGTGGACTTCTGGGCAGATTCGTTTCTTTTACGGCAGGGGTATTCGTTGATCCACTTGATCTCCTGGTCCTCAGCTGTCTCGCCTTCCGCTGAACCTCGCCCGCTCGAGTCTGATGGATTATATGGGTTTGAGATGTCCATTTTAGTCACCATGATGCTTGGGCGTGTAATGTCATGCAAAGACATGGAACTTTGTGTTTGGTTATTATGTCTCGTGAGCGAGCTTGTGCCATGGCTCAAGTGTGTAGCAATGGCAGCAGCCTTTCTGATGGCTGCATCTTTGAGCTTACATCTGAGAACCAAGCTCACAAAAATGATAAGCAGAAAGAGAAACATGATTAATGAAACAGTCAAACTGAGCATATGAGTATCCAGGGGGACTCCAGTTAGTGCTTCAGCTGAACTAGAGATATTGACAAAAACCAGGCAGGTTGTAGTCCTGGAGCCTAATCTGGGACTAGCTGCAGAAACAACCAGTTCTACCATGTCCTGGCTGCCTGCCCTATGATACACAGGACCAGAGACAAAGATAGCCCCAATTGTTCTGTTAATGGAGAAAAAAGGTGATGAATTCACAAGTGAGTACTCCACCACCCCGTCCACACCTCCATCATGGTCCATTGCCATCACGTAACCGACCGTATCACCAGGCTTGACGTTTTCTGGCAACAGAAAGTGATACTGCTTCTGGGTAAAGACCGGACTAAATTCATCCACTCCCTTGATATTTACTTGGACTCTCACTGTAGCAGCTTTGTCACCTTTATCTCTGGCTTCCACTATAAAACAGTACTCACTTTCTCGTTCGTAGTCAAAGGTTTGTCTGGTGTGAATGTCGCCTGTCAGGGGATCGATAGCAAAGGCCTCCTTCCTCTCTGGGTTACCGCTGCCATAGTTCATGAAGCAGGAGGACATAACAGAGTAGGTGAGCTGCCCATAAGGGCCTAAGTCATTGTCAACAGCGTGAACAGAACATACATGGGTAAATGCAGGGAGGTTCTCCAGCACAGAACAGTTAACTGTAGGAAACATGAAATATGGGGTATTGTCATTCTCATCCAACACCGTGATGAAGACAATCGTAAATGCCACTTTATGGTTTTCAGATGATTTGCCACCATCCGATGCTCTGATGGTGAGGATGTATTTCGAGTCTTTTTCATAGTCGAGAGAGTTGTTGACTACTAAGAGGCCAGACTGAGGATCAAGCTTAAGGTGACCTTTACTGTTCCCAGAAATTATATCATACCGCACCAGGCCATTGGTTCCGAGGTCGGGATCGTGGGCACTGACCTGGACCAGTTTGGTACCTAACTGGCTGTTTTCACTTACTTGTGCATGGTACTCTGTGCTGGAAAACACAGGGACATTGTCATTGCAGTCTGTTACAGTCACCATGACGACGGTAGAGCTGTTCAGTGGAGGCATTCCTCGATCAGAAACGCTCACTGTTAATGCATAGCTCTCAGTAGTTTCACGGTCTAAAGCGTTGCAAAGAACAAGCTTTCCAACATTTTTAATCTGATTCTCAATCTGAACCATTTTTACTTCCAGACAGAATCTTTTCTCCTCATTTCCCCCGGTGATGGTATAGTCCAAATAGGTATTTTCAGGGCTCCAGTCTTGGTCCTCTGCAGAAAGAGTCAGCAGGGTAGTGTCTATAGGCGTGTCCTCCGGGACGGTGAGTGTGTATATGTCCTGGTAAAACGAAGGTTCGTGGTCGTTGGTGTCCAAAATCAGCACGTCTATGGAGGTAACGGTGGAGTGCACAGGATCTCCTCCATCTCTTGCTTCAACCAGAAGATGGATCAGGTTGCTGTTTGTGATGGCCTTTAAGGGCTTGTTAGTAAAAATAGACCCTGCAAAATAGAATATATTCCCATCAGTTAATGAGTTTCTTTAAAGGACCAGTTGATATTGTTGTATTGATAATGGTTCTAACATTCATGACTGTCACTAAAGGCAGTAACAGTCACAAACAGGACTATTAGCATATAATCATAGGCTTAAAATAAAGGCTAAATTAATATAAAGGCTTTATTCACATCTTTGTTTTTCAACAAGAGGATATAACTTTTATTTTTTTTACAAAACATGCAAAATATTGCAAAACTCTTCAACTCTTTGGAAGTTTAGCCCATAGTTTAGTGCTTTGGTTTTGGTTTGGCCTGCAGTCTTCCCAGCTATGATCATCTATAACAGAAATATATTGCTGCATCTAATAATGAGTTTTAATATATATATTGGCAAGCACGGGAACAAAGATAAAACTTCAGGTAGTCGGTAAGGTGACTCAAAATGTTGTGGATCCGAATGTCTGAAACCACATGTAAAAACCGTAGTGTTTTCATGACCAACAAATCTGGTAATAATCAGATATTTTGACAACCCTTAAAACAGAACATAGTGAAACAAGAGCACTGAGAGCACAACTCCACCGAAGGCCAGGGGCTAAACTAAAACTTAGATGTTTTTATTACAACATGCTGACGTCAGCCTGCTTTCATTACAATATGACGACATCAGCCTGTTACGGTGTCTTTGTGACATCACAAGGCGTTACATTGAAAACCTAAAAAGTAAGTTGTACAGCTCCCTCCATGCCCTTTCATACGATATATTACTCAAAATGGTTACTTGAAATTATTTTTCAAAGGTCAACTTTGATCTTTGGCGCTAACAACAAAGGTCAAATGTTTAGCCAACCAAGGCAGTCATGTCACCCAAGGTCTAATATGAGGTTGTGGAATTTGAAGACGATCTATAAAAAAATGTGGGTAAAATAAAGTTTTACTGACTTTAGTGTGACCATGAGTTGGAGCTGTTTTTGGTATCTACCCCTCCTCCTCTCGGTAGGGAGAACAATAGAATATTTTTGTAAAGCAAGATTTGTTAGACGAAAAGTAATCAGAAGATCACTACATCAAGCCCAACGGACAGAAAACTTCATCACAGATATAGAAATGACTAAATCAACACTACAAATCTGCAGGGAAGTGTAATCTGTAAAGCACCCATAGTGATTTCTAAACAAACTGTTCTTCTCTCAGCTTATGGTAGCAACCGAAATGTGTATACAAGAAAACAAAGACTAGAAATAATGACTCTGCCATGGAAGAAAAATCCACAGTGCAACATGCTGGTGGGAACTTTCAAGGGGTTTTTTTTGGTTATTTTGGAGTTGGTCACTTTCCCTGAATGGACTTCATCTGACCCAGGAGGAGCAGCACAACACCAGATGCTTCATTTTTCTTTGTGAAGATGGATTAACAGACTTAATGCAGCAGAATAATGATCCCAATGCACACTGGATATTTCAAGAAGCACTCGGAGACTAAGAAAGGTGAACAATCCTGATATGAAAAGAAGCTCTTTTTGAACAGTTCATGTTGAAATAATATCTCAACAAGCTAAAGGGGGTCCACCAAATGAAAATAAATACATGGTTATATGGTCATTTAGACCAAAATATTCTTCACTGAATTCAAAGACCTGGCCTTCAGTTTAAGAAATATACAGTTGAAGGATTTGCTCCTCTTAAGATCAGTGTATTGTAACAATCTATCAATTTATTAAGGGTTAAATCAAAACTGCCGTGCTGACTGGAAGGGCAATTTTCTTGGTGAAATGCAACAAAGTGTCTGTTCATCCAATTTATTATTCCACTTCAGTGCCACTTAAGGTTTTCTACAGGATGATTGCATTCACTCTGAGGCTCTGCTCTAACAGAGACACACCGTACCACAGAAAGCACCATACTCTGCAACATTGCTGCAAATTTCCATTAGTGCATCTCACCACAAAACAGGGCAAATGCATTTCTCTGATATTAAATTTGGGGTTCAAATCTGGTAAAAGCCCATAAATTACTCTTAAGTGAAAGAGAACTGGCCAGAACTGAGGGGAGCTGGTTTGGTTTCAGCTATGTAGGATTTATCTTCTTTCTTGGGTTTAGGGATTCTTAAAAGGGAGATAATAACACAGGCACGGCTCATCCAAAGCACTCTATCTTGCTGACTTCTAATTGGCTTTTTTTCGCTCTTGTCCAAGAATCTCACTAGCACAAGACTTCAAAAATATATTTCCACATTGCTAAAATGCTACTGGCAGAAGAAAAAGTCCAAGTATCATTTCCTGCTGTATCCTGAGGTGCTCCCAATCAGGTTTTCTGTGTGCCGTTGGTTAAGGCATGCATGACTTTAACTGTGCAAGTAAAGATACCTTCAATGTAGAGAGCAACTCCTAAATATAGAAATCATACCACCAGACAGTCATAACGTTTGATATCAGCAGAGTATGAGTATAGAGTATAGTAACTCTGGCATACTTAGATACTGCATGTGCCATATACATGTGCGCATAGAGTATAGAGTAATCTTTTGCTGTCAGTGTTCATACATCATGTATGGGAGCACTTTCCCTTTTCATGAGTTGCACCGTTCCTTACCATCCTCTGGCTGGATGTAAAAGCCTTGCAGGGGAGATGAAAGCAGTCTGTAGTTGATCTTGCCATTGAGTTCAGAATCTCTGTCGGTAGCTGACATGGACATGACAAACGTGTCTGCTGAGACCAGCTCTGATAACTCCACCTCCAAGAGAAAAACAAAGAGCAAATCACATCTGCAGAAAGTTTTCTGAATCTACTGAAAGATGTATTGGGTTTTTACTCTTTACATATTCCACCTCCTTTTCTAACTTTCATTCAATTAGGCCATGGGCTTTTAGGAAAATGATCCAATCCAAACTTTGATGAGTTATTATATATGTGGTGCTGGTATATGGTATATAAGGTGCTGTCCAGAAGAGCGCAGGCCTCTGCTAGAGGGGGGAATATTTATTATCTATCTATCTATCTATCTATCTATCTATCTATCTATCTATCTATCTATCTATCTATCTATCTATCTATCTATCTATCTATCTATCTATCTATCTATCTATCTATCTATCTATCTATCTATCTATCTATCTATCTATCTATCTATCTATCTATCTATCTATAGGGGAATATTTTGAGTACCACATAATTAAGATTATGCTTTCAACCATCTGACTGAAAAATCTTGTATCTGCACCTGGTAGGAGTCCTGGGTGAACACTGGAGCGTTGTCATTGACATCGAGCACTTGAACTTTAACCTCTCCATTGGTCTGGTGAATTGAGTCAGATGCCCAGACCGTCAGAGTGTACTCTGTCTGCTCCTCATAGTCCAGGGCTCGAGTCAGGGTAATGACGCCAGTATACCGGTCGATAGCAAAGGGAATATTGGTGCTGCTGTTGTCTGAGAAGCTGTAGGTGATAGTCGAGCTCAGGTCAACGTCATTTGCAGTCACTTGGATCACCATGTATCCTGCTGGCAGATCTAGGCAGAGAATAGCAGATTGTAGTTTAAACAATGAACTTGGATTTAAATCTTGTCCTACAAAAACTGTAAGTGTTGATGTACTGAAGAGATTCTGCCATTCAAAGAAATGGAAGAGCAGTGCATTGACAGGAGTTAGGCTTACTCTCAGTTATAAGTACAGGCTCCATGGGGGGAATGGCAGGGCTGTTGTCGTTGACATCTACCACTTGGACCCTAACGGTGGCGGTGCTGCTCAGTGGAGGATTCCCCCTGTCTGCTGCCTGTAGAACCAGCCTGTAATGTAGATAGGTAGGAAATAATACAACTGAGCTTTAGTCAAATTCTCAAATCCATTTTTCAGCTGAGCAGGCCTGTTGACTCAGAGTAAAACAGAGTTTCTTGGTTACACCCACAATCACAAAGATATAATCCTTTTTTATTGTAACCTCTTTTGTCTAGTAAGGATTTTTTTTTCTCAGGAGGAAAAGTTAGTCAAGTCTTATTCCTTTCTGCCTTTCAAAGAAATGGAAGACCAGTGCAGTGAAGAGGGTTAGGCTTACTGTCAGTTGTAACTACAGGCTCCATGGGTGGCTTAATTCAGATTTATTACGATGTCTTGGCCCCTTCTTGTAAGAGAGACAAATCAGTACTTTGTAAAAAAAAAAAAAAAAACCCTGCTGCTACCTTGAATCCTGAAAATCTTCACCTGTAGTCATGGTAGAAAAAAGTACGCCCTCTTTCAGTTCTAAAAGTTTACAAATAAAAATAAAATAAAAATAATCTGGTCCTTAGCAGGTCTTAAGATCAGATAAATACAACCTCAGATGAACACCAACACATTACACCATATCATTAGTTATTTATCAAAACTAAGCCAAACAGTGTGTGAAAAACCTCAGCACACTCCATCATTCAGTAGCTTGTAGCACCACCTTTGGCAGCAACAACCTGAACTAATCGTTTTTGTATGACTTTATCAGCCTCTCACATGGTAGTGGAGGAAATTTGGCTCATTCTGCAATGTTTTTTCAGCTTATTGAGGTTTGAGGTACTTTGTTTGTGCATAGCTCTCTTAAGGTCCTGCCACAGCATTTCTATCAGTATGAGGTCTGGACTTTCACTGAGTCATTGCAACGCCTTCATTCTTTTCCTTTTTAAAATATCTGACTGCGAGGTGCCCAGGTCCCAAATCATCACACCTCCACCACTGTGCTTGACTATTGTTTGTGCTAATATGCTGTGTGTGGTTTTCACCTAACAAGACATTTGCTCCGTCCAGCAGACATTGTTCCAGAAGCTCAGGAGGCAGAGTGGGTGTAATATGCCCCGTTTTGTGATTTATCTGATATTGTATTTATCTGAGCTTAAGACCTGCTAAGAACCAGATCATTTTTATTATATCCTGATATGTAAAAGCTTAGAAATGAAAGAAGGTGTATCTTCTTTTCACCAGGACTGTAGGAAGATTGTAAAATGCCACCAAAATAATTGCTGTACTACGCCAGTTAAAATGCTTTAACATTTACGAAGAAGTGAAGTAGAAGAAACATGCAACTGTAGCTGATTCCATTTTGGAAGTAGAATCAATTTTATGTGTGCAATAAAGTTTTACTCAATATTTTTTATTGAGCAGTTTGAGCATACTTGTATGATGGAGTGATCTCGCGGTCCAGTAAAACATTGGTCGCAAGGATTCCTCGTACAGAGTCCAAAATGAAAGCTCCATTAAGGTTACCAGAGAGAATGGAGTATTCAATCTGGCCGTTCATGCCGCTGTCAGCATCGGAGGCAAACACCTGTTCAAAATATGAGAAGCGGTCAGTATTAGAGGGATCACTGCATGCATCTCACATCAATGAGGGCGTTAATACCGAAAGTTTACCTGCATAATGTAGGTATTGTGCACTTGGCCCTCCCAGACAGCTGTCCTGTAGCTGCTGTGTTCAAACTGTGGTGCGTTGTCATTGATGTCCACCAGAGTGATGGAGACCCTGCAGTGAGCTGTCTGCAGCCCACTGTCAGCCAGCACCACCAGCTGGATGTGGGGGTTCACCTCAAAGTCCAGAGAGTTATCCTTCTGCACTCGGATTTCACCTACATAAGACGGTAACATGAAGGTAAAAGCTGCACTCAAAAGGAAGTACAGCTCAGTTAATATCAAGCCAATAAGGTTTATTTTTAAAAACACAAATCATAGAAATCATAATCTTAATTGACATTTTACTTCACGCCCTTCTGTGAACAGGGCCTTTTCCTCTTTGGCCTCTTTTCACCAAATAATAGAAAAGTCATGGTAAAGTAGTGGAAAGAAAAACACAGCTTTCAATCTGACAACAAAGGTGTCGACAGAAGTACTTTTAGGTTCAAGTTTTTGTGGTGAACGTTCAGTCCAACATCAGTATGAGATTGTGTATTTGACTTGGTGTGTCTGCATGGTTACTTTATGTAGACGTGAGTCAAAAAAAGGAATTTGGGGGAAAATATGATAAAATCATATATGGTTTTGAAATACTTATGTATTAAAAAATGCAGAAGGACAAGAAAAGCTGATTTTTTTTTGAAAAGGGGTAATTTAGGGATAATACAAAAAACTAACAGAAAATCTATATTGTGGGATTAGACGGTTTTATTGGTTAATAAGTTGTATTTAGAAATTAACATTTTAATTACCAGTGTGACGGTTAATGGAGAAAACCTGGTTCTCGTTGCCGCTAAATATGGTGTATGTTATTCTTTGTCTGCTGCTGCTTTGGTCGTTGGCCTCCACCTTTGCAATCCAAGTGCCTTTAGAAAGAAAAAGACAAAAACAATGACTGAGATGTTCAGTGGTATCAGTGAAAACAAGACAAACAGATAAAACGTACCAGCTCTGCTGTTCTCCTTGACACTGGCGTTGTAGACTTTGCTTGTGAACTGCAGTCCTTCGTGTTCTCCCTTCAGATGGATAAAAACCAGGCAGGTAGAGGTCAGAGCAGGATGTCCTCTGTCTGAAACGACAACTTGCAGCTTCCTCCCAGAGAAACCCGCTCTCACTCGTCTTCTCAGCGAAATCTCTCCAGTCTCTGTGTTGATGTCAAACAGATTCTCTTCGTCTGATAACGCATAATGTATCGTCCCATTCTCACCCTGATCCCCATCTGCTGCTGTCACTGTGGTAACTATCTGGTTCGGCAGCGTCCTCATGGAAACCCACGCGCTGAAGGGAGTCTGCTCACAGACCGGCATGTTGTCGTTCACGTCCTCCACCTGTATGGTGACCGACGCCAAAGAGCTCAGCGGTCCCTGAGTGCATCCATCGGTAGCGACAGCTCTGAGGCTGTACTGAGCTCTGCTCTCTCGGTCCAGAGACCTGGTGGTGCGGATCGCTCCCGTGAAGGCGTCGATTAAAAAGGCCCCTTGGCTGTTATCATCTGTCAGGGAGTAGGTCACTTCCCCGTTAGACCCTTCGTCAGGATCCGACGCACTTACACGCAGGACTTCAGCTCCAGCGGAGAGGCCCTCGCTGATAGAGGCATGATAGCTCTTGCGGGTAAAGGAAGGGATGTTATCGTTCTGGTCCATCAGCACCAGATGGAGCTGGGTGAAGGAGCTGAGTGGGGTGGGGCCATAGTCACGGGCCTGGATGGTGAGTGTGTAATTCTGCATTTCCTCCCGGTCAAGGACCTGTGTGGTGCTAATGGCTCCGGTGTGACTGTTGATGGTGAACCGACCTCTGTAGTCCTCACCTGCAGACAATCAGAGATGACATCAGTGGAAAGGAAATAAAGGATAATTCCACTTTAACTTTGGCCACTCGACTCAACAATGCACTTTTGATGTCTTGAAAGCAAGCAGTCAGACATTCATCCATTTAGAATTTTGCTTGCTTCATTTATCTGAAGGTCAGACTAAATGTATGCTGCTAATGGTCTCTCCAAGCAGAAAAATTATATGCACACAGCTCAATATTGAACCAAGAAGTTAGCAGATAAGATGTGCTTGTCCCTTCACTACAGACAGTTTGTGCAAGTCTTTAACTGTTAAATAAATGATATGCTCTAAAATACTGGACTACCCACAAGTTACGCACCTACAAGAGCTGCTCAGACTGCATCAGCACTCAACTAACCTGCTCTGTAACTTTGCCTGAGCTGCCACTTTATGGGAGCCAATAATGGACTTGTTGCAACGGTGACATCATTACAGTAGTAGCCTTGAATTCACTGAGCTCTTTAAAATGACCCATTCTGTACAACTTGAATGACAGCATGAAGTACAGGTAAAACTTTCAAGTTGCTTGAAATACAAAACAAGGTCTGATCTTCTCACCAACTATGGAGTAGTGAATGGTGCCATTTTCTCCATGATCTGGGTCAGAGGCCTGGGCGGTGTGGATGACCCCAGGAGGAAGGTTTTCCGGGATGCTGATGCGGAAGGATGACTGCATGAACTCTGGGGGGTTGTCGTTGTCATCCAGCACAGAGCACATCACCGTCGTCGTGCTCGAAAGTGGTCGAGCGCTGCTGTCACGAGCCTGGACTGGAGATAGGAACAGAAAGGAAGGACACAGAGGCTTACTCACCAGTTCTTTTTTAAATTATTTACTAAAATATTCAAATGCTTGACACCCACAGGCTTTATAATAAGTACTGATGTTTTAAACAACAAGTGCCTAATACTATTAGCATGTTCTTTAGATCCTTTTTTCTATTTTTCTTTGGCATGTTTTAAATAGCATCCAAATAGCACCAAAAGCAAAGTGTAGCTATTGTAAACCTGATGTCTTAATGTCTGAATGTCTCAGATATGCCACACGCTGTTATTTTAATAACTCATTCAACACTAGAGTATAATTTTAAAAAGCCATACTGTACACATTATATGTAACAATTTTATTCAAGATTCTTTCTTACAACACAGCAATGAGGCAATTATTGGCTGTGTGTCTGGACACTGTGTGGCCAAATTGGATGTTTAATAGCAGTAAAAACTCCAAAATCAGTCAACGGAAAATAATGAGACACAGCTTTTAACACATGCTGACAAGAATTTTTTTTTAATTTCTTTCCAATTCATTTACAGCCAGAGAAAACATATATTTCAGTGTTTCCCAATAAGCCCTGTGAGATTTGGGCGTGGCTTCTAAATATTCAGGCCTTCCTGTTATTATATTTAATTACTGGGACTTTATTTTTAATTATACTGACAACTGTACAAATATTATGGTAAAACATGTGAAAGCATTTCACCAAACGCTGGTGAATCTGTTGAACGTAATTACTGCACGCACCCATGTGAGAGCGAAAGCAAGCTCTCGAAAAGACAGAAGGGTGTAGCGGTGTAGTCAGAAGAGGTTAGATATACTGTAGCTCAGCCCTTTAAAAGTCTTCTGTTTCCTTAACATAAATCAATCTGCTGAATAACGTTGCTTTAACGGAGAAAGTCGACCTTAAATTCTTTACGGCTTTGCTGGTGAAGCGTGACAAAGGAGAAGGTACAGAATGAAAGTATTTGTATAACCCTTCAGATGCAGGCTCTCACCCAATTATCGTTGTGAGTGTGTGGCTAAGCAAGCAAGGTCGTGATATGAAAAGAATCTAATTCCTGTGTTTACACAGCTGTTGTCACATTAGCTGGGATGTCTTTGAAACCAGTTTTCCTCAGGACATCTTGATCATAGCCATTAGTGATGCAATAACAGGGCAGCTCAACACAAACATCACCTCCATACAGACTGCCTCATCAGCAGATTGTATCTTCTGCCTGACAGGCTGTAATTGAACAATTACAGAAATTTGCACTGACTTTAAGTACTGTGCAAAAGCCTTGAGCCACCCCTTATTTCTTTATATTTTGTATCTTGAGCAATAGTTCTCCAGGTCTTTCTGGAGGTTTTTCAAAGTCTTTTTGCTAAACATTGGCTGCTTTTTCATTCTCAGTTTCATTTTCCCTTTGTTTCTAGTGCCCTGCCACAAAAACACATTTCATCGTTGGTTATATCCACAAAAAATACCAAACATAACACATTTGACAGGAATAGTAATGTACAGAGGTGGGACCAAGTCATTGTTTTGCAAGTCTCAAGTAAGTCTCAAGTCTTTATCCTAAAGTCACAAGTCAAGTCTCAAGTAATGTCAGGCAAGTCAGAGTCAAGTCTCAAGTCACTGGTGTAAAAGTCGGAGTAAAGTCACAAGTCTGAAACTTTGAATTTCAAGTCCTTTCATATGCTAAATGTAAATATTAGACCATGTGATTTTTAAATCTCTGTTTTTCTCAACACATGACGAAATAGTGAACTTAGAAAATATACACAAATTGTGAAATTGCACCTCTATAAAATGCAGCTCAATTACACTTGGCTCCAAGAATAATTTTCACCAACAATTCTGAGATAAACTGCATGTTATTCTTGGATGCGCTTGTAGGACCGGCTTTAAAATAGCATGACAAAAATATCATACACATTAAAGTTAGTTGACATCACAAAGTTAGATGAAGTCAGCTATCTCATCGTAGCAAAAGAGAACCTACCGTTCTTTATGCAACTTCAACTGTCGGACAAAGTTGGAAGTTGTTCCATCTCTGTCTGTGATTCTCTTCTTGCATGTTTTGCATATTGCATTTCATTTTTTTGTTGACTACTTCATAGTTTATGTACCTGAAAAAAATGACTCGAGTCCAAGTCATGTGACTCGAGTCCACACCTCTGGTAATGTATTTTTGCACCAACAAGATGATTCTTAAAGACCTATTGGCTGAAAACTTAGTGTGCACCACGTTCTTATAAAATCGGAGGAAACTGGAGGAAAAAAGAAGAAATGGCAAGAGTAAGAAACTATCTGCAGGAGATGAACAGAATCTAAAAGTCATGTCCTTAACAAATCAGAAAACAATCCAGCAAAGACCTGACAAAGCACCTGAGAGATGTATCTGTCCCTTCAGTTGATCCATCTACTGTTCACTAAAGCTTCATCAGAACTGGTCTTATTGGCTTTCAAGAAGCCATTCTTAAAGAATAGAAACAGGAGAAAAGGTTGAAGTATCCCATGTTACACAAAAACTAGGATGAAAATCATCAGCAACAGGTCTTATGGAGTGATATGAAAATGAATTTGAAATCTTTGGCTCAAATCATCTTAATATGTGGGGAAGAAGTCAGAACAGAGATCCAACAGTGAGTGTCTACAGCCATCTGTAAAACACGGCGGAGCCTCAGTCATGGTCTGCGGCTGCATTCCAACCAGTTATGGACGTAGAAATGTACCGTCAGGTATTGTTCAACTATGCAATATTATCTGAAAAGTATCTGATTGGCAGCAGCTTCAGTTTTCAGCTTGACAATGATACCATTGGGGCGATCGTGGCTCAAGAGTTGGGAGTTCGCCTTGTAATCGGAAGGTTGCCGGTTTGAGCCCCGGCTCCGACAGTCTCGGTCGTTGTGTCCTTGGGCAAGACACTTCACCCGTTGCCTATTGGTGGTGGTCAGAGGGCCCGGTGGCGCCAGTGTCCGGCAGCCTCGCCTCTGTCAGTGCGCCCCAGGGTGGCTGTGGCTACAATGTAGCTTGCCATCACCAGTGTGTGAATGTGTGCGTGAATGGGTGGATGACAGGTTGTGTAAAGCGCTTTGGGGTCCTTAGGGACTAGAAAAGCGCTATACAAATACAGGCCATTTACCATTTACCAAACAGACTGCCAATGCAGTAAAAGCATACCTGCATAGAAAAACACACCATTAAACACCATCAGTCTTGGATTGGCCTCCCCAGAGCCCGGACCTCAACATTACTGAAGCAGTGTGGTATCATCTTGACAGAGAACCGAAAAAAAGGCAGCCAACATCCAAGGAAGAGCTTTAAATGTCCTTCAACAAGCCTGGAGAACTATTCCTGAAGACTACTTAAAGAAATTAGAAGAAAACTTGTCTTGTTTACACGTTTCAACAAACCCCTCCACCTATTTCCCAAGACTTTTGCCCAATGCTGTACGACTGACTGTCACGACACTTGACAAACACAAGATTTCCTTTTACCACTGTTGTTGTATTAGATTGCTCTGATTTATTACAGAAAAAAAATCCATTTTGGTGATGAGTTACTTAGTTTCTGAGCATAATTCTGATGTCTTCAGTGTTATCATTCTGGAAGTCATTAAACATGTGACTTTTACTGCATTGTTTTGCACAACTGCCGATTTTCCCTTGAGTTTGTTAACCCTGAACTTATAATTAAACTTTCAAATTTTTGTTAATAGATACGTGCTTTACTTCTGGCTTTTATTGTGGAAAACTGTTATTTAAAATGTTATTGCTCAGGACTAACAGATGTTTGCTTATGTGTCCTACCTCTGAGAGTAAAATGCTGCTGCTGCTCTCTGTCCAGGTAGGAGGTGGTGGTAATCAGGCCGGTGTACGGGTTGATGCTGAAGAGCTCATAGCCGGGACCCGGCAGCAGACTGTACCACACCACAGCGTTCTCCTCTGAGGAAATGAACACAGGAGGCGAATGTAAATGCTGTCACAGACCTCAAAACAAATGCTCAAGCAAAAACAAAAGGAAAATCAAGGTTAATAGAAAAAACAAAAATCAACTTGATCATATATCAGATGATGCTGCATAATTACAGAAATCCAGTGATTTACATTACAGATATGCAACCCGACAAACGATACACGCTAGTTTCTCTATTGAAAAAAACATTTCCAGTTTCAAGTAGATATAAATGGCCTTAACACTGGTGAGACAAAAAATGTGGCTTCTCTAATGAGATTATGGATGTCAAAAACAACACAGTACATTTTTATGCTCACGATCTCCAGAAAAATATATACCTCTAGTTGTTGAATCGTTATCTACCTCACACATTCAACTTTAGTTCAAGTCCATTCATGTTTATTGCTGCTTCTGTTTCAGGCAGCGCTTATCTCAAGGAAAAGAGAACAATGTGGCCAGTTAAAACCTCAGCGAAGGCCTGCTGCTTGCAGCTTTTATGGTTCTTGTGATACGAAGCAAACGCAGAGTCCACCATCCCTGGACTCGCACCAGTTTGCATACAGGGAGAACCGGTCAACCGAGGATGCGATCGCCACAGTGCTGCACACATTACTGAAGCACTTGGAACACAGGAACACCTATGCACGGCTCCTCTTTGTAGACTACAGCTCGGCTTTTAATACCATCCGGCCATACAAACTCCGTCCCAAACTCCACCAACTGGGACTTAACTCCTCTCTGTGCAACTGGATTGTGGACTTCCTCACTAACCGTAGACAGAGTGTCAGAGTGGGTAAGAACACCTCTTCCACCCTTGTGGTCAACACCGGTGCCCCTCAGGGGTGTGTCCTGAGCCCTCTGCTATACACTCACTTCACCCATGACTGTATTTCCTCCTGCGCGTCCAATCTCATTGTTAAGTTTGCCGATGACACTACAGTGCTCGGACTTATATCCAACAACGATGAGACAAACTACAGGACAGAGGTGCAACAACTAGAGTCATGGTGCCACGACAATAACTTGGTCTTAAACACCAATAAGACCAAGGAGATCATTGTAGATTTCCGGAGGAAGGGTCATAACAACCATCTGCCTCTCTTCATTGGCAGTGAGGCGGTGGAGAGGGTGAGTAGTTTTAAATTCTTGGGGGTAACTGTGACCGAGGACCTGTCCTGGGGCAACCATATCACCTCAGTTGCACGGAAGGCCCAACAGCGCCTCTACTACCTGAGGAGACTGCGGAGCGCACACATTCCCAGATCTCTGATGTTGAACTTCTACAACTGTGCCATCAGCAGTGTTCTGACGTATGGATTTCTAGTGTGGTTCCCCAGCTGCACCAAGGCCGATCAGCAAGCACTCCAGCGGGTGGTGAAAGAAGCTGGCAGAATTATTGGAACAAGTCTGCCAGAGATTAGTAATATCTTCCCCACTCGCTGTCTGAGGAGGGTGCATAGTATCCTGCGGGACCAACATCACCCTGCGCGCCACCTTTTCCACCTGCTGCCCTCAGGGAGAAGGTACAGGTCTATACAGGCCAGAACATCCAGATTGGCCAACAGCCTGTATCCACAGGCTGTGAGGCTTCTGAACTCTCTGCCCCCCTCTCACGGACAATAACCATATCCAACTCTTTAATAGCACTGAACTGGTCTGCATTGGTGCATCATATCTTTATTCTCTTTCCCCCTCCTGTCCCCCCCCCCCCCTTTCTTAAATAGATAACTATCATATCTGACATCATATCTCACAGTACAATAATATTGAATGGGTTGCATTGTTGTACTTTGTCATGTTTCTCAGGTCTTTGTCTGAATTTCTTATGAACATTACTTGTCATGTTCTCATGTTGTTGCTAAGGATTGTCTTATTGCACTGGAGTCACACTGGGTTAAATATTTACACTTGGGTTTTAAGGGGTATTTATTATTTTCTTTATTATTGTATTTATGGGTTGTACGGAAGCTCCAAACGCAATTTCATTGTTCTCTGACAATGACAATAAATACTTATCTTATCACTTCAACTTTACGTGCAAGCTGTGGTCTTGATGACCATCACAATAATGCACGTTTCACATCACGTTAGTTTCAGAAGATAGAACAAGGCGAGGAATGCGTATAGCATTTAAGGCTATGATTACTAAGATATCTTTTATGCTGATAGCAGTAAAACATTTGAATCACGGGGCATTTGCATGTTTTTGAAATTACGGTCTATTCACACACTTCTATGATGTTTTATAAGAGCATAACTTGATTACTAGACTTCTTCTGCTTAGCTTTGTTTGGTTCACTGATTTAATTTACATTGCTGTTAACTTGGTTTGCTTGGTAGGTGTCAAAACTACAAAACTCTGTCAATGTCTTCTTCATAACTCTTTTGGTGTAAACCGTGTCACTTTTGTCTCTTGTGCATAAACAACCATAAACAATTCCCACTCCGGGTACTAACAAACAAAAGTGTTCCATCAAAACATTTAAGTTTCAGCCAAAGGATTCCCAGTGCAACCCTGGCACAATGACCAAATCTTACCATCAAACCTCATTGTAAATAATCAAACTCTTCTTTTGAACACAAAGACAGCACAGTTACTCTTTAAAAAAAAAATCCTTCCCAAAATCTCAACTCTTGCTTAACAAAGTGAAATCCAGAAGGCTCAGAAGTTTAGCTGTCACACTCATTCACATTGCAGCTCTTCTGTGATTGACTCCAGCACATGGAAACTTACATACATAGATCATCAGAGACACAAAACAATGGTCATCTCTGGTGAGAGTTTGCAGGGAAAAAAGCAGCACAAATGATAATCAAATAAGACTGGTGGGAGAGCAGGCCGGCCTGCCAGAAGAGGCGATTTGAGGAGATGGATGAGAACACACAGCGCCTATTGGCACAGATGGCTTGGATTATGGAAATCATGATGATAGAGGACCTTTCAGATTTCCCAGAGGAGCTGTCTGCTTGCTGTTCTTGGACAATTCTCACCCCCAAGAATGTTAGTTCACATTGAAACCCCTCCTGTACAGGTCCCCCTGCCGCACGCCCTCCATCTCCAGTATTTAAAAAGAATCCTACTGTCAACAATGAGGAGACGAAACGGGATGTGGAAGGCCCCGTGCGCGATGTGTTAAAATAAACAGTGCAGATGTGTAGATTTGGGAATATGATTAAAGAGTCGGGTGAATGAGATTCGGTGGGATGTGCAATGAGCAGAGCAGACAAACCGAAAAGCATATGAGGAAAACAGCAGGGTGTGGTTTCAATTAAACTGTTAATGGAGTGAAAAAACAGCAGAGCTGAAGTTCGACAAGGAAGCTGAGCTGCATTACGGCACATGGTACGAGAAAAAAGTAATAAACATGGACTGTTATACTTTGTCTTGCCAGGAAAAGCTGTAGTTTTGCAATTTGGCTCCTACTTTATTTTGATGCCTTCATCTTTTCATGGTTAGCAGATTTATGGTTTTAGGCTTCATGGACATGTGCTAGTGCTGCCATCTAGGTAGCTCACAGGGAAACTGCCGTCTCCACTTTAATATCAGGGCAATTTCAAACTAAATTTAAATGCTGTTAAATATAATCAAAAATTAGGAATTTTTAAATAGTTGGAGCTCAAAATTAAATGTACACTACCTCAGTATACATGTCCCATTTCAGCCATTATTTGTTGGTATTACCTCTGACTTATTGCCAGTCAAATGAATTATTACCTGAATCCTCATCAGTGGCAGAGACCCTGATCACTGGTTCTCCAGGGTCTCTGTTCTCTGCCACAGTGGCGGTGTAAACGGTTTGACTAAACACAGGCGCCTGGTCATTCACATCCCCGACCTCCACTGTCAGAGTCTGGGTGGAGGAGAGTGAGGGCAGGCCTTGGTCCAGCGCACGGACGGTCAGACGGTGGAAACGTTCTGTCTCATAATCCAACGGGGCAGTGAGAAGCAAGAGGCCTGAAAAAGAAGGAAGGAAATAAAAGAAGAATTAATTTTCACATTTAAAAGTGAAATGTTTGATGTTTTAATTCACTGTGAATCAGCAGACGTTCATATGTCTGATATTCATATGGTGAGTCTGATGAGTTTTTTTTAGGTAAAATTTTATTTGGAATAAATTTTTCCGCTGTGCAAAAATCACAAATACCTGTCTTCTCCTCCAGTGTGAACAAGCCTTTCTTGTTTCCAGAAATAATAGAGAAGGAAACGATCCCATTTTCACCTTGATCTCCATCTATTGCCACAAAATGATGCAGCAGACTCCCCACCTCTGCGTCCTCCATCGCCTGAGCTGTGTCTGCCGATACGAACACCGGCCGGTTATCGTTCACGTCCAGCAGGAAGAGCTGAGCCGTCACCGAAGCCTGTTTGCGCTCATTCTTCTCCTTCGCCTGATCTGTGGCTGTTACAGTGAATGCAAAGCTGGGGGTGCTCTCGCGATCTAAAGGTGCTGCTACAGTCAGGCTCCCCGTGTAAGGGTCGATCCGAAAGGGGAAGGGTGATGATGACCCGCTGACTTCAGCGTCAAAGGCGAGCTCATAGCGGAGGGCACTGTTTGGAAAGGTCCCGTCAGCGTCTCTGGCATGAAAAGCATACGCCAGCGATCCGACTGCAGCGTCCTCCCTCAGACCAAACATCACCAGTTTATCAGGGAACCAGGGCGTGTGGTCGTTCACATCCTCCACTATCACACAAATCAGAACAGACACATTCACGATGGGAATGAGGCTGGCGTCCTCAGCACGAACCACGAGGAAGTACTGCATGGCAGCCTCGTAATCCAGTGGCTGGTTGATGTATATGTCACCGAAGGAGCTGTCGATCCCAAAGTGAACACTCCCGTCCCCCTCAGTGATGGAATAGTGAAATCTCCCTTTATCTGAAACACGTGCAGAGCCAATAACAGTCGCAGGCTCCGTGTCCTCCCGCACCAAAAATCGTCTCACAATTTGGCGATCGGAGCGGCCGTACGGATCTTCTAATCCATGAATCTGAAAAGCAAAGGACAAAGTTTTAGTTTTAGTTTGCTATAATTACCTTTTTTCCCTCCATTCGGGAAACCCAGCTTTACTCTTTACAGTTATTAATTTAAAGTTAGCATGAAAAGATACAAACAATAAAGCAATAAAATACTGTACTGTATAAAAATGAGTGTAAACTTCCAAAACAGTTAATGCAGTATTTTTGTAAAATCTCTTGAATTAAAGCTGAACGTTCATACTGCAATTAAATAATATGTCACTGTTTTTAAAGGTGTGGCCTTAACTGGAGCACAGCCCGTACCTGTACATGAATGACTGCAGTGTCCTCCTGAGAGATGACTCCGCTGTCCCTGGCGGTCACTTTCAGAGTGTAGTACGCTTTTGCATCTTGGTTGAAGAGCTCTGTTGTTGTGATATCTCCAGTTTTGCTGTCAATCTCAAAGTGCTCCAGATCATCATCTTTGAAAGCAGACGAAAAGAGATGCGAACAGAGCGAACTGTTAATAACACAGGTCTGCAACAAAAAAACGGCACAGGATTTTCTGACTGTTTCTTATAGATTTTTACTCACTGAAACTATGAAAAATATTTTTTAAATTCCATCCTCGTCAGGTTTGCTTCCACAACTCTTGTTTTTAGTCTAATTAAGCGTACGATGTCCCTTTTTAAACTGAAGTCTGGTATCATATACTTGAGTCAAAAAACCATATCCAATAATAATTTCTTACATTAATTTAATATTTCTAAGAGTGAGACTCAAGAGAAATATAAGTAGAAAATGTGAGGAATTGAGGACAGGGGGTCGGGGTGCGGTGGGAGGAGCTCAGATGATCGTGTCCCAACAGGTTTATTTTGTTCATAGTGAAAGCTAAGGAATCTCAGAAAAACTATGCATAGTTAATTGTAATAATAATATTTGTTTTTTTCCATCGCTGTTACGCTTTTTTATGTGAACTCACGTGATTACGTGATTGAGGGAAATGGAGATCATTTTTAGATTCAGCACCCTAAAAAACATAAATTTACCAAAAACATCCCATGCAGCTGAAAAAAACCCCATTTTTTTCAGACCAAATCTGTATAATCAGTCAGGACACACGTTTACAGCTCACCTGTGACCAGTGAATGAATAACTGTTCCATTCTCTCCTGCGTCCAAGTCTTTGGCAAACATGTTCGTGACCAAGGATCCTGACTGTAGACCAGCCCATATCTGAAGTGAACACGTAGAGAGCATAACTACATCTGACAACATAACAACACATACACTAAAGATATAGAGTACAAGTAAGACTTGCACAACTGTATCTAATCTTAGACACTAAGTCATATTTATCTCAAGTTCATTTATTCATGGCACATATATACGTTTATGTTCACAGTATATTAGCGCTTGAAGTCATTTATGATAAGAATACTTGCTGTTTTTTTTTTCACTTACCCAACCGCTAGTTACCAAGTACTTAACTGACAGGGTGGCATTTGCTCTCCTTATACTTGCTTTTCAATGTGTGCTGATAATACGTTGTGTAGTGATCATAGATGGTCCTTATTAGCATCTACACATGCTACAGTATTACTTAGATAAACTATCCCACTTAGATCATTTTTGCCTGGTACTAGGTCTTTGAGAGACAACATGATGACACCAAAATCTATAATATATCAATTTGTGTAGCATGTATTGATACATGTGGGGGATGTTGTGACGGTGTAATAATTTCTAATATTAAATAATGCTGGTATATGGGGAATATTGTCATGTCTTTTTGTATTAACTCGTCGACCTGTCCTTAGTTTTCACTTAGTTTTTCTTTTCCATGTCTTTAACTGCCTGCTTCATGAGCTGCTCTGTGTCTGTCTTCACTATTTCTGTGTCTTCTTCTTATTTCTGTTTTTTCTTAGTGTAAAGGACTTTTTCCTGCCCTTGTGCTTGTCATTTTGGTTAGGTATTAATCAAAACAACATTAAAGTACCTTTACAGACTAACAATTTGGTTTTTGCCTACATGTGAACTTCCTGAGTTTTCCCGCTAAAGTGACAAATGCATTTCCTGATGCATCAAAAGGCAACAACAGCTAAATGTTATTGAGAAGCATGTGCAGTTTGGAGTGCAGATGCAACTGTAATTTACCAAGACTGCTTTTGATTGCATCAGTAGTTGCATCACGTTGTGATGAAGACGCATCGTTCTTACCTGCACATTCAGCTCTTTACTGGCTGGCAGGTGAGTGAACTGCGGCGCGTTGTCATTGATGTCGGCGATCAGGATGTGAACGGTGGCGGTGGCATTGAGACGAGGGTGACCCTGATCTGTCACCATCACCTTCAGACTGTGCTGGCTGTACTGTTCCCGGTCCAGTGCCACCCAGTTGATGATTTCACCTGGCAGAAGATGGAGAAAGGTTAATGTCACATAGGTGACCACGGAGCACAAGGTAACTTTAAGGTGGTGTTACTTGATGTGTTTGTACCTGTTTTAGCATTGATTCGGAAGAATTTCCCATCTGAGAGCAGGAGATAGGACAACTGGCCGTTTTTCCCAGAATCCTTATCCACGGCCTTGACGGTTCCCACCAGACCTTGTGGCGATGACCCCTCCAACACAGTGAAGTAGTAAACGTCCCTGCTGAACACCGGGGCGTTGTCATTGATATCCAGCACCAGCACCGTCACTGTGGCCATAGCCGTGGTATTTGACAGTGAAGCCTCCGTAGCCAACACTCGAAAATGATACTTGGACTCTGTCTCATAGTCCAGGTTGGCTGAGAGGTACAACCATCCCGTCTTTGGGTGAATCCGAAACGGAACCAGAGGGAAGCCAGGTTCTCCTTCCAAAGAGTAGATGATGAAGGAGTTTGAAATGTGGGCTCCCTGGGTTCGGTGAGCCCTCACTTGGATGACCCGAGCATCTTTCCTGTAGCCCTCCCCAATCTCCACGTGATAGATCAACGTCTCAAATGCCAGGCTGTCTTCGGCAGTCGTTTGGTCTACGTTTACTGAGAGGGTCAGGGTGGAGCTCAGGGAAGGTTCTCCTTCATCTTTGGCCACAATCTCCAGATTGTATCCCTGCTGATGATCCATCTCTAAACTCTCATTTAGCGTAACCGTCCCGAGATTGTGATCAATAACAAACACGCCATTTTTCCTGCTCTTCAGGTAATACTGCACCCGACCATTAGCACCGCTGTCATAGTCATGCGCGTGAGCGATGAACAACACGGTTCCCGGTCGAGTGTTTTGTGACACCGTGATGGTGTCACTGTGTTTGGGGAAGATGGGGGCGTTGTCATTAACGTCAGCTACACTGATGTTGACTTGGGTGGTGCTGTAAACGGGAGAGGCGTCGGTGTAGGACTGAAGAACCAGAAGAGCGTACGGCTGAGACTCGTGATCCAGGGGCTTGAGGTTAGTGATCAGACCCAACTTTGGATGAATGGAGAACAAACTCTGAGGGTCTCCAGAAGAGATTCGATAAGATACAGATTCCATGGAGTCTGTAGAAAAAGAAAAAAAAAATTTTTTTTCCCTATGAAATAGTCATAAAAATTTAAAGGGCTTACATAAATTAGACATTTAAAGACATTGTTCTAGATGTCTTGGGATTTAATCAGATGTAACTTTGAATGCACACACACACACACACACACACACACACACACACACACACACACACACACACGCTAATACACTTTAAGTAATTAATGCACAGGCCAGAAGATCCCATTAATCCCCTGCAAGTGTTTGTTGTGCTTCGACTGTAAACTAAAAACTCCTGAAACAAGCAGAGAGCTTAATGGTGCTCGACTCCTGTCAAACAACCCCAATTCTGCTGTTTCTGCTTTAAGTCGAAGTGTTAATCTCTTAAGTGATTAGACAGCCTTGAATGACTGTCTAGTGTTGTTGGGGTGTTTAGCTGTTGAAGGCATTCGGTGGAAAAACAAGACTATGAGGAGATAATTATGAATCCCTTTACTCTTTGAACACCATCTACGCAGAGGTTTTTTTTAGGATACTGAGAATAAAATTATAAATGGCATCCACTCTTCTATTAGTTAAACTGTTGCCACCACAAAATGCTGTTATATTTAACAGAAAGCGCCCAATAAATAAGTTTAGAACAACAAGGAAGAAAAAGAGCAGGTTGATCTGTAACAGGATTGTTTCTGATGTAGATGCAGTACACTGCACAGCTACTCTTTATTATCTGTCATGTGTTCGTGAGACTCAAAGGGATTAAAGATTAAACTTTAGCTTCTTCATGTCTGAAAGGAGATTTGAGCAACTTTTATCGCTCAACCGTTTCTGTCGCAATCATCTGTCGGGATATTAATGCCTTTGTGTAACAGCCACCTATTCTGAATGTGTCTAAATCCAGTTATTATGTTTCAAGAGACCTATGAAGCACAATAATGTCAGTACTTACACTAATCCACCTCATATTAAACAGCTGTATAGGTTTAAAATATATATATTTCAAGATACAGATGTTAGCTTTGCTTGTTTAGCTTATCTTACCATAAAGTTCATAAAGTTTACGAACCATCCGAACTGAATTTCTTTGAACTGGAGGCCAAAAAGAAACTCAGTGATTTTCAGAGTCCTGCTCACACAAATGTAACTCTCAGCATAACGTGATTACAGCAGGACGCTGGAGCAGGACTAGCTTGAAGCTTTTACTATAGCTTTATTATGCAAGAACACTTTTACGTTTTGTTCCTTTTGTTTGCACTCATGACAAAAGCATAAAGAAGAGAGAAACTTATAAAATGTTCAAAATGTTTTTCAGTTTTAAAACTGATGTTTTATTTTGAGGGACTGATTCAGATCCTTTACTGAGAGTGTGAAGCTCTCAGAGTATAATTGGACTGACAAATTACACTATATGAACAAAAGTATTGGGACACACCTCTCTGTTATTGAACTCAGCTGCTTCAGTCCCATTGGAGTATAAAATTTTAGCATCATGGTGGTAAAATGGCTCGATGAATTTGAGAATGTTACTTCAACAATGCAACAAGTAAGTTTGTGGGATTTCGTCCCTCCAACTGATTCCCTGATCACCTATTAGTGGGATTACAGCGAAATGGAAGCATTTAGGAACCTCAGCCTCACAGCCAAGAAGTGGCAGAGCAGGTGAAGTTACAGGTGACCCCAGTGCTTTTTTTCCCCATATGGTGTATGTTGTGTCCTCTACAGTAACTCAACAAAATCTTAGTTGTTAAACTTCTCCCGTTGCCGTAGTGATGTTCAGCAGAGGTAGAGTCTGGGACCTTGTGATGACTCTCTCCCAGCTGCTCTAACATCAGTTTGGATAATAAGGAATAGATAATAGTCTAACCTGTTGGGTTGATGGCCCGCACCGTCCCCACAGGTGTCCCCGGTGGTGCGTCCTCAGGCACTGTGAAAGCGTAACGTGACCTCTGGAACACAGCTGGAGCCTGAGCACTGCGTAAAACATTGATCGTGACCTCTGCAGGTCTGGCTGAGATCGAGCCTCCTCCGTCCTGTGCTGTTATCAAGAGCTTTACATTAGCTGTGCCCAGGTGAGTCAGAGTGGAGGTCAGGAGAAGCATTCCTACAGAAGAAAAATACGACATAAAGAAATTAATTTAAAATGTTTTTATTTTTCCCCAGTTCCTTTCTGCTTTTCAAATGTGTGAAATGAGATTCACAACACTTCACATTTATTATATTGACAGATGGGAAGGACAGGGCTTGTTTTTGTAACCAAAATGCATCTTATAAGTGCAAGAGAATCAATATATGTCTATATAAACAAATGCAGGCAGAAAAGTGTCAGATTAAAGTTTTCTTTTCCTATAATTTATCCATTTCATGGTGTTAAATTTTGGCTGAGCACGAATCTTATATTACCCCTTAGCCACCTGGGGATCTAAGCCTTTTGGGGCTTTCTGCATCACCCCTGCTGAGCTGTGACATTGGCAATCATTTCATGGGGACTTACACAAAGTAAGCAGTCGTTTATCCCTGAATAATGGAGCCTGCCAGTCACATGGTTTACTTAAAGACTACTGATTGGATCAATGTGACAAATCAAGCTTAAGAAGTCAAAATGCTATCCTTTACCAAGACTGAAACCTACACAAAGCTTTATTTATTTCAATATTGGAAAAGCAACAGTTGGTTCACTGGAAATTGTGTCCACACACTTATGTTCAGACTATAACAGAAAGTGTTCTCACACCTTTACGGCCCTACCTGTTTGTTTATCCAGCGAAAACAAAGTGGACATGTCGCCAGGAAGGAGGTCGTAGGTAACCTGGCCAAACCTGCCAGAATCTCTGTCAGTGGCAATAACGCTGACGATCTCTGTGCCAGGCTGCGCGTGGCTGCTGATGCTCACGGTGTACTCCTCAGGGCTGAACACTGGAGCGTTGTCGTTCAAGTCCTCGATCTCAATGTGCACATAGGTTTGAGCACTCAAGCCTCCCTGAGGGAGAGAATTTTATTAGGACCCAGAAATTAGGGACAAATTGTTTAAATGAAATCCACTGTTATATATCTGTGTGTCACTCACTGGATCCTCAGCCTTGATCAGGATGTCGTGGACCGTATGTCCCGTATCTCGATCAATATCCTGGGAGACGCACAGCTCTCCGGTGTGGGGGTTTATTTGGAAGAGCGGATGTGTGGCCTGTTTGTCGAAGCCATCAGACAGAGAGTAGAGCAGCGTCCCAAACTCAGGGCTGTCTGCATCTGTAGCGACGACCTAAAGAGAAGAGAAATGCAGGCATGAAAACAGGAGGTGCAAAAATGAAAACATCTTAAATCATTTCTTTAACACAAAAGAGAAATTCAATTAAAACCAGTGCTGCAGAATAACTGGGAACAATTTAGTGTAAAACTTATATATTCATATCTAAGGTCATATGTGGGGAAAAAAACATTAAATAATTAATTTAAAACCTATCATCAGCCTATAATGTGCTATATGTACCGCATATGGTGTAATTATGATCATCTAAGATGATTTTCTTCACAACTTTAACAGGTAACTGTTACCTTTCTGGTACAAATGGTGCCCTGATCCTTTATTTTAATAAGCACATGTTAAAAGGGGAAACCCTAAAGAATTACACTGTAATGCTAAAAATAAAACAAAGGTAAAACATGTAATATGTTTAATAAAAATATAAAGAATTAAGAGAAACACTTTTGAAAAATGTCCACAGGTAGATTATTTGGTTTAGGTGAGGTTAGATTTTGTACCTGAAACTGCTCGTTGAAAACGAAAATAATAACAAGGCCTTTATTAATAACTCAACAATATAACTGAACTTATATAATGATGATGAAGCGAGGAAGAACACCTCCTTAGTTAGTGATGATTGAATGATTACGACATTTGTGTTCATCGCTGCCCAGTTTTTAAGTGATCTGAGAACGAAAGAGTTCAGTATGAAATGACATGGACGTGATTAATAACTGACTAATTATTATTAATTAATAACTGCATTATCGAATATATTGTTCTTGAATCAAAGCACACACTAGACAGTCTTTGTGGTTCATGCAGTTTGACATGAATTCATTCATGCTTTGTGTTTCAATTCATGTCCCTCATCTTATGAAGCTTGTGTGCACATAACTGCATTATATATATATATATATATATATATATATATATATATATATGTATATATATAGTAAATTATGAAGTGCTTCTACTCAAATACTTTATGTATAAATCAGCAGTTTTTGGTATGTTTAAGTGTTTATATATTAGAAGAAATATTCCTTGTAAAACAGCACTCCGATACTACAGTAACTGCCAGCTTTTAGATTAAGCTTTGTACTATGAATCATAATACGCGTCTTCCTTTGACAGTGAGAGTCAACATAATAAAAGGATAAAAAAAATCCCCACAATCAAAGGGCGAGGACCATCCCTGCAGTATAAAGATTATAGTAAAAACGCGCCTTATATCCTGTGCAGCTCCTTTCATGTCTGCCTGTGACTGCAGACATGTCTCACAGATAGAGCGCTCATTTTACAGTCATAAAGATGATATCACCTCCCAGTTTGTGAACTCTGATCAAAGGAAGTTTAAAGACACGGGTCAAGGTCTGGACAGTCACGCAAACACAGTCAGTTTTTTGAAGCTTGCTTCTTAGAATAAAGCATATGTGCTGCGTTTGCAAAATCATGCGACAGAGGAGGGGGGGGGAGGTTCCTTATAGATGACTTCCCAGATATTCTGGTTACTTCTGCTCCTGCTAGTTCTCGCATTTATTTTGGATGACATCTTCAGTATTCTGAGGCGTCGTAGCTAAAGTTCGAATCGGGAACTAAGCAACTAAAAGTCAGCCAGATGTTTAGAAATTTTCAGTCCTTATATATTCATTGAATCTTGTGTTTGCAGAAAATGTGCCCTTAAACAAATGTTCCTTTGTGATGGGATGCACTTTGTGCCAGCCTGCTGGAGTGTGGTACCAGGCAGCACATCTGTCATACTAAAGCCACAGAGCTAAGCTGGAAAGGGTGCATGTTGAGCATCTTTAGGAGGAACACTGACGGCTTTGTGCAAACAGACTGAAGGCTACTTTTGTCTTATAAGACGTAAGACAGACACAGCAAAAGAGCACGAGATGCTGGATATTTACTGTGAATCTTTCAGAAACTACAAAGATATCTTTATTTTTGTTTCTGTGAATCCATGTTAGCTGATATTTTACTGAGATGAGTGCCAAGTCAAGTGAAACGCTCCCCTGGTCTGTGTGTGGATGTGTTCTTGTAAAAAAATAAATAAATATGCATGTGATTTCATATGAGTGTCAGCTCCCCAAATTATAAAAAAAATATATATATTTGTTGCCTTGTTAATAAGCTTTTCTGCCTACTTCCTGATTCAGTGCCAATTATTATTATCATTATTATCATCTTGTGGATCCTTCTTGGATAGAAAATGTAATTGGAACCATTCAGAAACAATAATGTGTTGTTCTTTTAGATAAGTCACCAAAATGATGCTGAATATCCTCCAACATACTTGTAAAAAGCAGCTTCCAACATCACTCTGCTCTAGTATGGACACATTGTACAGCTGCTGCTTGAACACTGGCTCGTTGTCGTTGACGTCTTCCACGAGCACCGTGACTGTCGCTGTGGATGACAGAGCCGGTTCTCCTCCATCCACTGCCACCACCAGGAACCATATCTCCATCTGTGCCTCTCTGTCCAGAGCTGCAGCTGTGGCGATCAGGCCTGACTCCGGGTCGATGTCGATCAGGCTGTCCTGGTTGGACTTCAGAATGGAGTATCGGACCTCTGAGTTTGCACCCTCATCTGCGTCTCGAGCCTGAAACTGGATGAGGGAACTCCCCTGAGGAGCATCTTCAGAAATACTTATGAGATACGCATCCTTCTCAAAGACTGGGTAACAGTCATTCATGTCCGACACCTTCAGGAGGAAGACCGTCTCACTGCTCAGGGGAGGGTTGCCAAAATCTGATGCCTGCACCTTCAGCTCATACAAATCCTTCTCCTCCCTGTCCAGCTCAGAGTTAACACACAGTGCATACAGAAAGTCATCTGTCTGCTTCAGGGTGAACTTCCCATCACCTCCCTCGAGTGTGACAGTGATCCTCTCCCCCTCGAGGTCGGGGTCCGACACTGAAATCCGGGCTACGTAGTCCCCGACTGCTGCTGATTCCGACACCACAGCATCTCCTGTGTCACTGAGAAACAGTACACTGATGGTGGGGCTGTTATCGTTGATGTTAAGCACTCTGACACCCACGAAAGTGCTGCTGTACTCAGGCTGAACCCCGTTGTCTCTTGCGCTGATGATCAACTCATGAAAAGCCTGAGTCTCAAAATCAAGCGGCTTGTTGAGATAGACCACACCGGTGGTTTCATTGATGGAGAAAACCTCCTTTGGGTCGCTCTGCCTCCTGTTGATCTCATACATGAGTCTGCCATTGTCACCCAGGTCATAGTCAGTGGCCTGCACCTGACACACAGCAGACATGACTGGAGCATCCTCACGCACTGAGGTGTGATATTCAGTCTGGTTGAACACAGGCGGGTTGTCATTCTCATCCAGGACATGGATGTTCACCTGAAGAGTCCCGGTCCTGGCTGGGATCCCCCCATCAAAGGCCTCGATTGTCAGCGTGTACAAGTCCTGCGCTTCTCTGTCTAGCTTACTGTTAAGAACTAGATCCAGGCTGAGGTGGTTCTCAGATCCACTGCGATAATCCAGGTGGAATAAGTCACTCATCTCACTCTCTGTGATCCTGTATCCCTGAGTACCAAACTCGCCCTCATCCTGGTCTTTAGCGCCTTCAATCTGAAACCGACTCCCCGGTGGGCTCAGTTCTGATATTTCCAGCTCAACCTGCTCGGAGGGGAACACGGGAGAATGGTCGTTCACATCTTTCACCTCTATTGTCACTTTTATCATCTCGCCTGTGAGAGTGGCTGCCACAAATTCATACTTATCCCTGCTCTCTCTGTCCAGGACTACAGCTGTGGAGATGATGCCCGTGTCCGCGTCTATTTCCAAGTCTCTGAAAACATACGAGTCTCTGCTTTCTGAGATGAAAAACCCAGTGCTCGGCCTGCTTAGTCCCGCTCCCAGATCTCCAACGATAGTTCTGGCCGGAAGACCCTCTTTAACAGACAGCGTGAGGTTGAACACCTGTCCCAGCGACTGTGCGCACAGCAGGGACAGGACGAGCGTCTGAAGGAGCGAAGCTGAGGCATCCTTGCACCCCATTCCTCCTTTACGCGTGGCTTTGAGCTCTCGGTTTGTTGAGGTCGATGCCGGGCAGCATATTCTCGAGTCGAAGTCCTCAGTTTTGTCCTCACGTTTGAGCGCACTTTTCCGAACCGAAACGGACGAACGCGTTTTTGCGCGCAGGGCGACTGCGAGCGGTCATTCTCCTTCACCGTACTTCACTAGCTTGTTGCGTGATACTGGATACAAAAAAATCAGCCATGGCACAGTGCAAATCCCCCTTTGGCTCCTTCACATAACTCGACACCTCTGACTGGCACCAACTGTGCGCCGTGAACACTCCTCCTGGCAGGCGGCGCGTCCCACGCTGGTCGGCTCCATCTGTGGCCCTGATTGCTTAAGATTTAATTAGGCTGAGAGATTACCTTCCGTGCCTCTTGCTGACACGTGGCCTAGTATAGCTGACCTGTGGAAGAAGTCAGGTGGAAAGTGGAATAAATACGGATATCACACCAGTTGAGCCAAAACGGTGTCCTAAAAGGCCCCTTTGTGGTAATGTGGTTAGTATGAGCTTGAAGTGATTTAATAAAGTGCTCCCGTCTAAGCAAAGGAACATATAAGTGTTAGGGTGGCTCACTCTGCTGGTAAAAAGCAGAAACTGTACCACTCTTTAAAAGGAAAAGAAAGGAAAAATCAAGGCTATCCGGTCACTTAGTCCTAGGGGGGTTGGGGTGACGATGTCTCCTCAGGTCTAAGAATTCTCAATGTAACATCCACACGAGCTTCTCAGCAAAATACTGAAGTTTATCAGGGCCGTTTCTAGCTTTTTGAGGGCCCAATGCGAGATTCTCTTTGGGGATCGCTGTTTATAACACTATAACTGAGAGGGTGGGTGGGTGGGGGGTGGAGAGGTTACATTTTTTAAGATGATCCAATGATCCATGGTGATAATTATGTATCTCAAATTCAGATGAAAGACCTCCAATTGGTGCACGCAGTTAAAATCTACATAAAAGTAAATAATGAAGCTTCTTCGCACCATTTCCCTCCAAAATTTTCCAGATGAACATAAAATGAATGAAACCACTATTGCAAATCAAAACCTAACTGGCATCCACACCGGTGTGAAAATTACACCATAAGGTGAAAATAAAGTGAAATACCATATTAAAATACAAAGAAACTATAGCATCTATTTTAAAGTTCAAATAAGAAAAGCCCAACAACAATAAGACGAGTAATACATCCTCTTCAACTTCAGCTTTCTGGTTTTGTTTTTATTTTTTTATTCAAATTCTGGCTCCTCCTCCACAGAAGCAAATATTTCCTTTATCATGGGCATATTTCTGTAGATTTCTTCTTCTTTTCTTAATTTTATGCTTGAAAAATAAACACATTTTGATGCAATCCAGGTTTCACTGCAGCCTGGGCCACCCTTATTCTCCTCGTGAAGATGTGAGGCTGTCAGTCATACATCATACCTGTCAGCAGACTTCATTCACAACAAGATATCCTAATGGTGATTTTTTATTTTTTTTTAAAGATCACCTCACAAACACCAGCCACAGCTTCCCTGTCGTTGCAGCATAGCTTTGGCAATATCCCACATTTCAGTTTTAACCACATAAGTGTTTCAGTAAACACACAGAAGAGAGCAGCTGGCTCCAAATGAAGACAGGTCATTTAAATATTTTCCCAAATATATGAGGCTGAGCTTGCAGCTTGGGGACCCCCTAGTGGCTGTGTGGGGGTTGTGCATTTGCAAAGTCCATGAATAGCTGAGAACCAGCCTATTCATTTATGTCCTCTGTAATGGACATTTATTCTTGGTCTATATCTTTTGACTCATTTTAGCTATCCCAATAAGTCCCGCTGTACTAAATAGAGGACATCCTGGGCTTTACATTGATATCTCATGTTCAATGGGAAGATTCTTTCCTCAGGTCTCAGGAGCATAAAGCAAGCAAGAGCTCTGAAATGTATAAAAGATGATTACTGCATGGGAGCCTGCTTCCTTCACTGGGGGAAAAAAACAAAAAACAATTTTATATACAATTTTACAGTTTTACAATAATGATAGTTAATTTTTTCTGAATATTTCAATGTTTCTGCATAAAATATTTAAAACTTTTACAAACAAGATACTTTTTTATGATTTTCTCTTTGAAACAGAAACATAAAACTAACACATGATGAAAGAAACCACCCTGATAATAACGACATGATTGCAGTTTGTTGTTAGCAGCTGATACTAATGTACAAGGATTTCTGAATAAATGTAAATTTGTTTGTGCAGTTTGTGCTTCTTTAAAAACACTGTTGCATAAAAACCTAAACTAATTATATTTAAACCAGAAAAACATTACAATAATATCCGTCACAGCTAAAGCAAATGGTATCATAAACACAAATAGGGCGTTTCTTATTTCTTCATAACAGACTTCAGTCTGTCTGTTGTAAGTCTAAACTGTGCTCAGTATAAATAATAAATGGTAGGAATGCTGGTCTTACAGTTTATTGTCATTGCTGACCTCTCATTTGTCCTGCAGCTTGTAGTTGCCATCATGGCCTGCTGCAACCACGCAACAGGTGTAATCTGACCACAGTAAACAAGCAGCATAGCTACAGAGTCTCATTGTCTGGGTTAGCTTGCTCAGCAACTCAGAAACCACCCACTCCAAAGCATCACAGGACTTTTTCTTTCTCATAAATCTAAGTAAAATTTAAAAAACCAAAAAATGCCGTCTCACATTATGCTCTCCTACCAGTGGGATGATCAGCCTCTTGTCAAGAAGATATACGATCACCTGAAAGATGACGGGCTCCCGGTGTGGATGGACATCGAAGGAGGGGTGACGGGCAACATCAACGACGCGTGAGTGCAAAGTGACGTGGATAGCGTGTTTCATCTCTGATGGGCTTCATCACTGCTGTGTTGTGCATATTAAATCTGTGTGCGTTTTCAGCATAGCTGCAGGAGTGGAAGAGGCTGCTGTGATCTGTCCGTTTATGACTCCGGCTTACCAGGCATCACAGTGCTGTAAGAAGGAACTCAACTATGCCGAAAAACGGCAGGTCATCATTGTGCCGGTGATGCTGACAAACAACTGGGAGGCCAGTGAGTGGCTGGGACTGATCGGAGCAGGCCTGCTGTGGGTGGACTTCAGGTGAGGAGGACACGTTTTAAAACCTGAAATTTTAGCAGGATGGAAACTGCATTTGTTAGAAAGTGTCGTCCTTCAGTCACACATGTCCTTGAATTTCCTGGAACAATGTCACCATTTCATGTTGTCTTGGAAAAAAATATCTTAGCTAAATAAAATATATTTTAGAGATCATAGAGATCACAAGTGCACCTAACTGTAGCATCTGAACTCTCAACCATCAATGCTGTCGTCTCCCAGAAATGCAGAGGAGGATGAAGAGCACTTTGACATGTGTCTCAGGTCTCTAGAAGAGGAGATCATGTATAATGCGGGCCACCTACTGACGGTTGAAGAACCTCCGAAGGAGGCGGAGGAGCAGCCAGAGCCAAGAAAAGCCCGTCTGAAGAAGAAACCTGGCCGAGCCTTCTGTCATTCTCTCTCCAAGCTCTACATGCAGGACTCAGGTAGCCATGGAAACATTAACAAACAACACCATGTGCCCGACAATTCAACCAAATTACTCTTACTTAGAGCAATATCGATAATTTGACAGAGGATCCTTCCCAATTTTCCCACTTTGGCTTTAATAGATGATGATAACTAAAATCTTATTTCAAATTCTTCTTCATCATGCCTGGAACATATACTCACACCCACTTTATTAGGTACACATCTTTAAATGATTTATTAAAACCAGCCAGTTACATGCCAGCAACTCATCAACCTGCTAAAATTCAAACCGAACATCAAAATATGGAAGAAAAGTGATTTAAGAGACTCTGAATGTAGCACGTCTGCTAGTGTCAGACAGGCTTGTCTACTGGGATTTCCCCACACAACCACCTCTAGAGTTTACAAAGGATGGTCTCAAAAAGAGAAAATAACCATTGAGCAGTTCTCTAAGTGAAGATATTTCCAGAGGTCAGAGGAAATTTGCCAGACTGTTTCGTAGCTGAGCCACATTTTCATAAAAAACTTAGTTGAACATTGTTACACAACAGGAATAATAAATCCCCCTCAATAGAAAGGTTGTCTGGTAAAAACTCGCTTTAATGAAAGCAATTCAATTACTGTTAACTGGGAGAATAATATGGAAAATTATTCATAGAATAATCCTGTTGTACACAGCATGAATACATATTAAGCATTACTAGGCCTTTAATTTCCCAAGTCTATTGATAGTCAGCCACTTAATTACGAAGTGGCAGCCACTTTAGACTCATCTAACATTTCTGCTGTTCCAACTTGACCTCACAGGCGAGCAGATAATGCGGAGAGCTGCTGAAAGCAGAACCACAGTGGAGCTCAGCGAATGCTGTGGAGATCAGTGCTACTGGGAGGAGATCAAGGGTGACGGCTGTAAGTACTACAGGAACGTCTTCACCCACGGATACCTCGGTGAGTACACAAAACCCACCTCAACTGAACAAACGCAGCCATGTGAAAAATGTGGTCTTTATTCAAATGGAGCATAATAAACTTTCCATGTCTGTACAAACACCAATTCTGCTGAAACAATACAAGTTTTTTCTTTCTTGGCTAAAACTTCCAAACACATTTCCTTTGAAGGGTTTGACTTGAGCAGGGAGCAGGTCCACTCTGAAGTCTGTCCTTCTGAAGGTGAAGAGTGGCTTCTGTTGGTGGACGAGTCGGATCAGAGCTATCGGAGAGCTGTTATCATCAAGAACAAACGCTCGGGGAGGTTCCTGGCAGTCCGTAACGGCTGCTTTATCGGACTAACATCATACAACGAGGACTGCAAATGGTTTTTAGAATAAAGAGGGATGCTTCTGTGAAAGCTGAGAGTTTGCCTGACAGAAAAAGCACGAGCAAACAAAAGTTGGTGGAAATAAAATTCACTGCTGTTACTGTGGCAAGAAAAACAAATAAAAAATCTCTAGAATCTTTTTCTCTTGAGGATTTCTGGTTTCCAGTTGACTGGGTGGCTTTCTTCTGTCTGCAAGAAAGAAAACATGGTTATTATTTATTTTATTTCCTGCTGCCTAAGAATCGGCACAGAAATACAAGTTGAGTGTAACAGTGTAGCGTACAGCGGTGTCATCCTCCTTGTAAACTTTAATGGTCTTGTCAGCCTCTGCCGTGATCAGTCGGCTTTCAGAGTGGTCGAACACGCAAGCGAAGATTCCCGACTCGCTGTCCAGAGATCCGGGCTGCACGGCTGCGTGGATACGCTGGAAATTGTATCCGGTCCTCCAGTCCCACATGTGGATAGTTCCATTGTCGGCTGTGTGTAATGAGGTCAACATTAGCCTCAATAAAATGATTTAAAACAAGCAAACAAAAAAGGCAGACAGTTAAAGCTCTTTATTACCTCCAGACACCAACACGCCATCAGAGTTAACAGCCAGAGTGTTGATGATGGCGTTGTGGCCCGACAGGTTCTGGATGAAGTTTCCATCTGGGAACATCCACTGCTTGATGTTATCGGCAGATCCAGAGGCAAAAGTATATCTGCAAAAGAACAAATATGACATCGATATCTGAAGAACAACTCTTAATGAGTTCTTGTAATTAATGTTATGAACAAATGTGCTCCTGTAATCCTAAATCATGACTTGAGTATTAATTTATCTTCATTATCACTCAAAACTTCATTTCTTTTAAATTACAGGATTCACTTTGGCATGAAACAGGTAAACAAAGGTGTTACTAATCACATTAATTAGGCTTACAACTAACTGATGCAATTAGTAACACCTGCATTTACCTGCCTCATGTCGAAGGAGCTTCTGTAAAAACATTATATTTATAACAACTACAAAGTTTTACAAACTAATTTTGAATATGCATTGTTTGAGGAGTCTGCATGCTGCGTTTCCCGCACTCCAACCAACGCTACCTTATAAAACACCACTTACTGTCTGGGGTGCAGGACCAGAGTTCGCACAGACTTCTTGTGGTTTGTAAGAGTTGCTCTGGTTTTCCCAGCAATCAGGTCCCACAGCCTGATGGTTGAATCGTGGCTCCCTGCACACATTAGGGACAAGAGTGAAGAGAAACCACTTTAAAGCCTGTCTTACTGAGGGGTTTATACTGCTGTTGTGAGCGATTTGAAAAAACATAATTGTACCTGTGATAATTTGTGGTTCTGCTGCTTGACATCTCACCGTGGCCACAGTGTTTGTGTGTCCGGTCAGTGTGTGCACGTTTGCCTTTGTCCTGATGTCCCACACCTGCATGGACCGGGAGGACAAGCAGTTAGTGTCATCTCATAACCCACATCACATCTGAACACAGCCCTTTAGTGGAAGAGTCTGCCCCAGGGCAGCTGTGGCTACAACTGTAGCTTGCCTCCACCAGTGTGTGAATGTGAGAGTGAATAGTGGAATTGTAAAGAGCTTTGAGGGTCTCGAAAAGCACTATATAAATGCAATCCATTATTATTATAATATAGTACTGTGCAAAAGGGTTGAGCCATCCCTCACTTCTTCATATTTTCTCTTCTCTCTTTGAGACAAGCTTTCTTGTAATTTTAAGTCTTTGAGCTTTGTGGTGGACAATCAAAGCTCTTCTTTGGATGTTGGCTGCCTTTGGTTCTCTCCTCTGTGAAGATGATCCCACACTGCTATAATAATGTTGAGGTCTGAGCGCTGGAGGGGGCCGATCCATGACTGGTAAGTTTCTTTTCACTAGTACCTATGTGCCTTGACTCTACTCTGTTTTGGTCATTTTCCATTATGATTAACAACCACCTCAATATGTGAGGGGTCGTTATACCAACGCAGTTGAAAGTCCCATGATGACACATCAACGGAGAACATTTAGATGACGGTATACCTGCTGCTCAGTCTGTGGCTGTTTGTCACACAGTTTTCTGCACTGTACTGCTTAAACCTGATCAATTTAAGTCATTCCATCAATCTCATTCGCTGATTCAACACAAAGTAAGCGCTTACCCTCGCTGTGGCATCTCTGCTGCACGTCACGAGCACGTCGATGGTTGGATGCAGATCCAGATCATACACTGCGCTGAGGTGTCCGTGATAGTGCCTAATTACCTAAAATATAAACCAATATATTCAAGAAACATCCACAACATTACAAGGAGAGAAAAAGAAGAAAATGAGCCACAACAGAAGCTAGTTAGCTAGTTTCAGTTGCACCTTTATTCACCAGGGCTGTGCCTGTTTTATTGGGAAAAGCTTTTATGCCAGATGCAGCCCCCAAAAAACATTTGTGTCACCTCCCAAAGGAACTTTCACAGGTGAATGTGTAAATCATTACAGCATAAAGCCGCTAAATAAACTGTTTTGAATGACACAAACCAATAACTCCCTTGTTTGAAAGTATACCTTGTTGTACTCCAGATCCCAACATTTGACCTGCTTGTCCTCCCCGCAAGAGAAAAGGTAAGGACTGCGGCTGCTGACCGCCACCCCACGCACTGTGCTGATGTGTCCAGTCAGAGAGAGTTTCAGTTTTCCACTGGCCAGGTCCCAGATCTGTCAAGACAGGCAGCCTTCAAGTCAAATTAAGATAATCTGAGATTAATTTACAAACATAGTCAGTTTAATAGGTAAAAATTGGGCTTTTAGTATAACTTAATCATCTGTGAAGCGCAGGGTATTAAAGTTGCAAGCAGGCACTGTGGCATGTTGGAGCCTACAGAAAACACAATCTTTAAAACAAACAAAGGTAACGATCCCGAGGGGAGACGACTCAGAGGAGAGCTAATTTAGTCAGTCCATGTCAGATGAGCCATTTTTAGTTTGTCGCTTACTGTTATTTCCTGCTTGACTCACCTTTATAGTCCTATCAGCAGAGCCTGTGACAAACCACTGATTCCCAGGCTCTACAGCGATGGACCTCACCCAGCCAAGGTGGCCGCTGATGACCTACCAGACAAAACAAACTACAGTTAAACAAAACACAGAACCCAGACCTTGCCCACTGTATCGTGTCGAGTAAAGCTTAAACTTAGAAAAGTTGAAATGATTTATAGTTACCCGAAACAGTTTCCATGGCGGATGCCACTGAGGTTTGGGCATTGTGGGCGCTCTCCTCATGAGGGCAGAATTTCTGGTCCCACCTCCCTCCAGGAGTGACTGAAAACACACGGATGATCAGTTTTGCACTTCTTTCTTTCAAACCGATAAGCCTGAGTAAAAGTAGGAATAAACTGTGACCTACCACTGCAGATGACGGAGGGTGAGATCGCTCTGCTCCTCCTGCATGCCGGTGGATGTCAGCAATACTGGCTGCTGTGCGACTCGCGTCCTGCCTACAAATGACCCACAGAGTAAATGATGGTTTATGTGTGAGTAAGCATCATTTTGTTATTAGTGCTTTTATGCTAAATTACTACTGGTGACTGACTCCCTTTGTACTGTGTTTGTGTGTGTGAGGGCCAAAGTTTACCTAGCTTGCGATGGGGGTAAAACTAACGCCATGGAGTGTACTCCGGTGTCACTGGGATTCCTGTGCATCTTTGTGTCAGCGGTCAATGCCACCCCTGGCGAATAAAAAATACTGGTTATAAACACTCCAATTGGGATGATGAAATTAAATTAAAAAGTCACAAATTGAGAGTATTTACCTGGTCCAGACGGGTAGGCATGTGTCCCAGTGATCAGGTATTCTGGGTCCTCACCTAAAACATAAATAATATTCCCAAAATGTCTTTAAATCATGTAGTTTTGAAATAAAAGGTTTCAGAATAACAAAGAAAAGCTAAATTTAAAGACAAACTGAGCTTTTTGACAGCAAAACATAATAAAAATCTACATTTCCACATATTTGTTAATAATAAATTGTTGGCACACTTAAGAGTGACTCTGACATGCAGTGACACTTTCATCCTCACCTGGCTGAGCGTAGTTCTGGTGGCCTTCCATGCTGTCCGAAAGGTGTGAGGCTCTGTCTTTCCCTTCCCTCAGGATGGGCAGGTGTAACACTGCACCGTAGTCTGCTTTCAGTTTAACCCCCATCTTCAACTTGTGGCTGCAAGCAGATGACATAATGATGCATTTCCCCTTAAAACATCTAATGTTTGATTAAATTAGCATAATGATATTCAAACACATGAACAACACACAGTAAATATCCTGAAGTTTTTACTGGCGTATTAAAGTAGATATAATTTACATTCTGGGGTTCAGCAGCAGAGATTATTGTTTCTTTGAGCAGGAAATTGATACAGCTTTAACTTCCTACTTATTACCATAATGTCAGTATAAATTTACAGACAAAAGAGTTGTTGGTAAACTGAAAATAAACTCCTGACAAATTGATGCTCTTTAGTGTTGCAGCTACAAATCCTTCTTTGTTGACTGCTCCCTAACAACAGCAGAACATATGCCTCCTTCTCACCCTATCCTGAACATCGTCCTGTGTCATACAGTCTGCATGTCCTCCTTCGTCTTTCTCTCCTGCTTGGGAGGTCAATCTTAAACACCCTTTGTCCAAACCCTCCTCTGCACATGTCCAAAACATCTCCGCCTTATTTCTCTACATCTAGCTCTCTGTCTTCAAAGTACTCGACCTGAGATCTTCCTGCAATATACTCATTTTTATCCGCCCCAGTCACGCCCAATGAAAAGATTAACCTCTTCAGCTCTGCCACCACCAGCATCAGCTCCTGTTTTTTGTCATTGCCAATCTCTCCAAACCATAAATGATAGTAGGTCTCACTACTGGCAAAGATTTTTTTATTTACATGAGATGCCCTTCCTGAGGCAACCCTCCTCATTTATCTGGACTAGCGAGCAATATTAATACAAAGCGCTAGTACAAAATTGTTCAATAAAACCTCTACAACAATTTCACATGACATTAGAGCTTGCTATGTGAATTTAATTTACCCCAAAACACAACTTCAAATCATTAGAAGGTAACACTGTGACGTTTACCTTTCATCATCCAGCGCGATGGACTTGGCGTGATCAGACACAAACATATCATGAGTCCTTTTAAGAGATCTGAAGACCAGAGTGTGGACTGAGTGCTTCTGAACATCCTGTAGATGATAATAAATAGTAAAACGTGTGTTTTAAACGAGTGCAACCACGGCAAACTTTGGGAGTAATTACTTTTTACTATGTGTAATGCAAACAAAACCATAAACGTGTGGTTGCAGTTATTAGCCGAGCGGGGCTATGTGTCTGCTGGGCGGGCGGAAGCACAAAAAAGACAAAAAACGGACTTCAAATATCTTCTTACCTCAGTCATTGTGGCGGTAAAAATAAAGCAATATTATAAAGAAGCGGAAAATATCCCTTTTTTCAGTAAACAAAGCACGCTCCCCGAAAAGTATCACGGACGCAAAAACATGACTACCGCGACGCTCCAACGACCGAATACCCCGGAAGTAAAGAGGAAAAAGGACAGCTAGCAGTTTATTAGCGCCACCTATAGGCCAGGAGGTAAATTGAAATGGAAAAAAGCCAAATCTTTAACCTCTACTCTTCCGAATCTCGTTATATTTCCTGCGTGAAGCGAGAACACAGCATGTCCTTCTTTTCTTGACACTAATAATAATAATAATAATAATTTGTGCTCTCCAAGTTGCTTTAACCAGTTCAGTCTGCGCTCTACTGCTCCTTTCTTTCTTACCACTCCTGCTAATTGTAGAAATAATGCCCTATTTCCATTTCTGTGGCCACGATTTTTTTGTTTTTGCACTTAAAAGGTTTATCATTAATAGCTGCTTGTTCTGGATTAGCATTGTTTCTTTACATCCACAAGGTCCAGGGATCAAATCTAGCGGTGTCCAGCCATTTCCTGACATAGTCCAAAAGAAAAAAAAATGCATGGGTTTATCAGTGCTTCTAAATTGCGAGAATGATTGTCTGTCTGTTCAGTGTACTGCCTCTCGCCCCATAGCACAGGCTACAGCTACCTGTGTGACTCTGAACTGGACAAATGGTTCTGTCTGTTTACTTCTGATCACCTTGACTGCTTATTTCTGGCTAACTGACTAACCTCTAACTGATGAATAGTAGCTCATAATATACCAGGTCTTGGTGATTCCCAGAGGGTCCTATTTTAATGGATGGCGACAGTCAAATTATTATCATGTTTAATGTTCAGTAGATGAACAAAGAACTGTTGGGACATAACCATATCACACAAACTTTCATTTGCTCTAGTCCTTGCCTAGTTAGCAGTGAATGTTTCTTATGGAGTCAAAGTGGCATTTCTTCAGCTTCCACTCAGAATGTGTCCCTAACTGGCCCTAATGAAATCCTCAATATAAGAGCCTGAACAAATCCACATTAGCAACATTGGGTTGGCTGGAAGACTCTTTACTTAGCCTAGCAGGGCGAAGGACACTGTCTCAGCTGAACTCTGGACACGCACACACATACATATACACTGATATGCACACACTCATCCCCCCTCCCTTTCCAAACGCCTTCGATGCTTGTTCCCTCCTGGGAACACGGCGGGTCTGAGCCCGCGCTGGAATGGTAGCACTGGGCAGGATGGCTGCTGTGTTTGCTTCGGATTACTCCTCACCCCCCACCCGACCCTGTGGCTTGTCACGTGCTCCATAATGTTGTGCTGTGGACATTTATGTGCTTTTTTGTGCAGAGGAGTTTTTTTGTTTCCTGTTCTCATGCTGTCCTCCCAGGAGCCCAGCATGAGTAGAGGTCTCTTTTTTTCTTCTTGTACTTTCCCATTGTAGTGTATATTTCAGTGTTTTTTTTCTGTAACGCTACCGATCTCCGACCTGTATCCCTATGTGATGTCTGTGTTGTGTGTGTAAGGTCGGGGGGTCCTATTTCACTGCAGGCCAACGTGGCGAATAAAGCCTTGATTGATTGATTGATTGATTGATTGATTGATTGATTGATTGATTGATTGATTGATTGATTGTTTCTATGCCACACAGTCATAAAGCTTACTGAGTTCAAGGCTGTATGTATATTTCAACGACACTTTTCTTCATCATTTTCTTGATTTCCTGATTTGGTGTGCTTGAGATTTGGTGGGAGGACAGGGCCAAATTTGGTTTTGCTTCCTTCTGTGCCGGATCATGTTTGCCCAGCAGAGTACATCTATTAATGGTTATCCATTTCGAATTTGAACCTAAATGGTGCAGTGTGTGTGTGTTGCGTTATTGTGGCAGAGTAAATTTAAACAGTCATGTTTATATCAGTGTTTTTCAAAAAATTTCTGAGGCCAATTTAATAAAAAAAAAAAACAAACTGGTTTTTGAAAGAGTCACTGGCTGTACTAACATAATGTTGTCCTGTTAAGAAGCTTTAGAAATCCACACATTGTTCGGCAAAATCACATGCCAATAGCTGGGCAGAATTTGGACTCTGACAGAGATTATCGATGTGAGTCTGGTGATGCACGGGGACAAGTACTACAAGTTCAATGCAAAGTAAATAAACTGTGGCTCAAAATAAACAATTCAACTGAGATGCTCTGAAAGCTCTGCAACAATGTGACAAAATGGTTTTCTGTCCTCAAAGATTTAATTTCACAGTTTGTTCAGTTAGACATTTTTTTAAAGATAGTTTATCTGGGCGACCACAGGAAAAGAAGATAATATTTATTAAAAGTCAAAATTTCTGCAAACTAAAATCTAAAAGTCATAAGTAATATAAGTAAAAAGTAATAAAATGATTAAAAGACTGATTATCCAAAGCAAATTATTATAATCATTTAATAAAACAAAGTCAGGGGCCATGGATGGCATCAAGAATATCCTTACTAAGCTGCTGCATTCAGAATCCGGTACAACAACGCTGAGTTACTGTAACTGGAGAGTGATCTAGTTACATCTCTTGTATCCATACAGGACTGTTTCTAGTGTGACATTTATATCACAGTGCTTTGAGGGTCACTGGCAATGCTAATTAATTACAATTAATTTTATGAAAAAGAAAGTATTGATGAAGTATGTTTCTAAGGAAGGCATGCTGAACGTTGGCATAACAGTTGACAACTGCTCTCTCTAAAGAGAGTGTTTTAATGATTTCTGGAAATGTTCCTGAGCCCATGGCTGAATCATGCCTGTTTTTAATGCAGTGCTACCTGAGGGCCTGAAGATCACCAGCATACAATGCTGATTTTCGGCTTTGTCTCTTACAAACAGAGATTTCTCTAGATTTCCTGTGCACTGCAGATGATGATGAGATATTAAAAGTCTTCCATATTTTACACTGAGGAACATTATTCTGAAATTGTTCCACAATTTGTAGCCTCAGTTTTTTGCAGATTGATGAACCGCTGCCCATCTTTACTTCTGAAAACTCTGCCTCTCTGAGATGCTGATTTTTTATACTGACCTGCTGTCAGTTAACCTAATTAGTTGAAAATGCTCCTTCGGTTGTTTCTTGTCAGTACCACTTACTTCAGTACCAGTACCACTTATGTTCAACCTTTTGTTATCCTGGTCCCAGTGTTTAAATTCAAATTCATACAGAGTTAACATCTTTCAAGAGGAGCCGGGTTGCAAGGGCAGCAGCTTAAGCAGAGGCGCCCAGAGCTCCTTCTCCGTGGCCACCTCCTCCAGCTTGTCCAGGGAAACACAAAGGTATTCCCAGGCCAGCCGAAATATATAATCCCTCCAGCGTATCCTGGTTCTGCCCTGGAGCCTCCTCTCAGTGGTAAATGCCTGAAACACCTCACCGAGGAGGCATCAGCAGGTAGCCTTGTCAGATGCCCGAACCAGCTCAACTGGATCCTATAGATATGGAGGAGTTGTGGCTCTACTGTGAGCCACTTCCGGATGGCCGAACTCCTTACACTGCCTTGTCCCTTACGAACAGAGGGAAGGGCCAGCTACCCTTCTGAGCTCATTTCAGCCGCTTGTATCCGAGATCTCATTCTTTCGGTCTCTACCCAAAGCTTGTGACCATAGCTGAGGGTGGGGATGTAGATCAACCGGTAAATCAAGAGCTTTGCTTTTACACTCAGCTCTCTCTTCACCATGATAGATTGGTACAGTGTCCGCATCGCTGCAGCACAAATCCACCTGTTGATCTCCCGCTCCACTCTCTCCTCACTTGCAAACAAGACCCCAAGATACTTAAACTACTCCACTTAAACTTGTCCCGGACCAGTAGTGAGCTCTCCATCCTTTTCTGGTCAAGGGTCATGGCCTCTAACTTGGAGGTTCTGATTCTTATTCCCGCCACTTCACACGTGACTGCGAACTGCTCCATTGTGAACAGTGAGATTGATCATTGAGAGGAAAAAGGTCTGGTCCAGTGTTGCATGACTGAAATGAAAACCACATTGTTCCACCTGTATCAGAGGTTCAACTAACGGTCAGATTCTCCTTTCCGTTCGGAGCTCTGGGCGCCTCCATTCAGATTCTCCATCGGTTCCAGTTCCATCAGTTGACAGCTCAGCACCTCTCTTCACCCGAGTGCCCAGAACATATGGCCACAGATCTAATTATACGATTACAAAATTGATCATCGACCTGAGGCCTAGGGTCTCCTGTTGCCACATGCAGTTATGGACACCCTCATGTTCAAAGATGGTGCTTGTTATGGACAAACTGTGGTTTGCTTCAGTAACAAGTCCAGTAACAAAACACCACTTGGGTTCAGATCTGGCCCAATCATACCCCTCCAGGTCTCACTGTTATTGCCCACATGAGCGTTACAGTTTCCCAGTAAGATGACAGAGTCCCTAGGTGGAGCACCCTCAAGCACCCCACCCAGGGAATCAAAGAAACCTGGTACTGTCGTTCGGTGCAAAGATGCAGATGACAGTAAGGACCTGTTTCCTGACCCGATCAAACCCTGCCATCTATGTTGGAAAACTCCACCCCCTCTCTAGGAAACTAGTTCTAGAGCCCAAGATGTGCGTTGAGGTGAGCCCAATTATATCTAGCCAGTACCTCTCGACCTTATGCACTAGCTCAGGCTCCTTCCCCACCAGAGAGGTAATGTTCCATGTTCCAGTTGCTAGTCTTGGTTGTCGGGGATCGGTCTGCCAGGGTCTCTGCCCCTGAGCGCAACCAGCACACAGTGCACCTGACCCCCAACGGCAAATCCTGAGGGTGGTGGGCCTACAGGAGGGTGGGCCCACGTCCCTTATTTGGGCTGTGCTCGGCCAGGCCCCATGCACTGAAGCCCGGCCACCAGGTGTTTGCCCTCGGTCACCCTCCCTGGGCCTGACTTTAGGGCAGGGCCCAAGAAACTCTATATCAGGGAGGGTGAACTGCTCCCTGGATTATCTTTTCATAAGGGTTTTTGAATAGCTCTTTGTCAGGTCCTTCACCCAGGACAGCTTTGACATGGGAGACCATAGCAGGGGGCAAAAGCCCACCAATAACATAGCCCCTGTCATGGTTCTGGGTCAGTTTGACCCAGTATTTTGAGTTGTTATGTTTTGGTGTGTTTTTGCATTATGGATTGTTTTCTTATTCTCTTGTAGTGCTTGTGTTGGTGATGATGATGATGATGATGATTATTATTATTATTAATCTATGTTTCAGTTATTCTTGTTTAGGGATTAGTTCTTAGGTTTTGTGTTCTCATGTTTATTGCAGTGTCTAGTCTGTCTCTCTCTATCCAGTCCGTGTCTTAGGTTAGTGTGTATTGTTTCCTGTTTTATTTTGAAGGATTGTGTCTTATGTCAGTGTGTCCAGCTTTGCTCCTCCTGTCTCGTTAGCCCCAATCTCTCCCAGCTGTGTCTCCCTCCTGTTTTCCATTCCCTGATTACTTCCCTGTGTATATTAGCCCTGTGTTTGCCCTTGCTCAGTGTCGTGTCACACCCTCAGAGTCTGCCTGTGTGTTTCCGGTTCTCAGTGTTCATTGTTCTGTTCATTGCCAGCAATAAAACTGTGGTTTTCTGTTGAAATTTGGCTTCACGAGTCCTGCGTTTGGATCCTCACCTCCGCCTGCCCGCACACAGAGCCCTGACAGCCCCTGGGATTCCAGGGATACACAATCCCCCCCACCACAATAAGCTAGTGTTTCATTGAAGGTATACAATGTGTCAGTTTCAAGATTTGATATGTTTTCTATGTTCTGCTGTGAAAATCTTATAGGTTATGAAATATGCACACTATTTTTGGGGTTTTTTTTTTTAGAATTGAGAATATAGCAAGGAACAGTGTTTATTTAAAGATCTGAAAACCACTGAAGAGGAAAAAGGAACTCAGGTATTCTGCAAACAGAAAAAAAAAGAAAGTTATAACTTTTCTATGGAGGCATTTTATTTAATCTGAGGAGTTTTCAGAGCTGTTAGTGAGAGCATTAAAAAATCGTCTCTCTTTTAAGCATCTCAAGTCCACCAAACTGTTTAACTCCAGCCTGCTGTCAGCCTGCTGTGATGCGGCTGAGGGGAATGAGCTTCATGGTGGTCTCTTTCAGGGAGTACCAGCGGTTGTGCCACGTGACCCAAATGATGCTGTTGTTGAAGCCATATTCACCAGCATCCTTTTCAGTGTACCTGCCACCTGCATAAAGATAATGCAAACAGTTTAGACCTCACATTAATTAGTACATTTGTCTCTGTCACAGAATTGTGGATCTAAAGTTAGTTTTTGGTAACAACTGTTGAGTCATCTTTTTTCTTCTTATAAGTTAACCTTGCTACTAGAGCGGTCATGTTTGTCTTGTCCCCAATTCCTGTCTTACATAATCTGTTGTCGTGTGTGTGTGTGCCTTTTGTTGCCCTCTCAGTCAACAAGCTGTATCCTGAGCACAACTGGGAAGTTAGAGCTAGTAGTGAGCAGGTAAACCCTCTCATTGCTTAACCAGAACTCTGTGGTGAGAGATAACCGAAGCCCTCCTTGTACTGGGCCCAATTCTTGTGGAAGTCCAGACTGCCATCACGTCTCTGTAGGCATTAAGAAATGATCAGAGACAAGAACCATTTGTTAAATTCTGATAGATTTTTCATCAAAAACCGACGACAGAGGGAATTTATGAAAAATTATTATCGAAGATCAGAAAACAAATGTTTTTACACCTGGGACAGGCTCCAGTCTCACATTAGGTCAGGAATCGCTCTGTTTCTTTTAATGGTTTTACATAGTAAAGACCACTTTTGGTGGCTCTCTTATTTGCTCTGTCTTGGCAGTGTAAGGAAAACCAAAATAAAAAAATCAAGTAAAAAACATGCAGAAATTAAGGCCTTAGATGTAAGTCACGTAATAATTTGCCTTGTGTGCTCCAGTAGGTTCATTATGATCAATTGACCTATGCTACTGCAACTCAGGGGGACAATTAGCTTCCCTTTTCTGTAGAGAAACAGTGGTGTTGTATTATTACAATATGGGTAAATTACTCTCCAAGTGCATGTTTTTAGAGGCAGATCCATTAAAATCATCAGGATATAACTTCAACCACTTTTCATGTGGTTTTGTTTAGTTTTGATTCTGACAGCAATGTGTGGTATTTTGCATGATTTTGCATAATTGAAGGTAGTGGAATGGCACACTTTAAACCTAGACAACACCAATATTGCTATTTACAAGAACGGAACGTAAATGAACAAAGATTTGACCTGAGTGTCTTAAAATAAACATTTTGCTTGTACTTTGGTCCACAAAGGAGTGCTTAGCACTCATTTGCCAACATTTAAGAACCACTATAAGGGAGTTAAGGAAGAATTTAGTGCTTCCTAACATTTACTCACTTCCGCCCCCTGCTGGTTGGCACATATCAGGCAGACAAGAAAGATTTTAGTTTATAGTGCTACAGCTAACTTTCAAATCTGCAAAGATGTGGGAAGAAAATAAACTTTACATGGACGGGCCATGTGGTTCCTGGGACACTTACAAGGAGGGCAGAATTTCTTTATAATTTTTTTTATAATAGCCAAAAAGAAGAAAAAAATTCAGGAGAGGGAAATGTAAAGTGTAAGAAGACAAATAGATCCTACAGGAGTAAACAGTGTAAAGACTTTCAGATAAGCAGAAATATTCTAAAAGTATGTTGTAAAACATGTTTTATGTTTTAGATTCTTCAACATAGACAACCTTTGCTTTGATTACTGCTTTGCACGCTCTTGGTGTTCTCTCGATGAGCTTCATGAGGTCGTCACCTCCATCTCATCCCAAACCATCTCGATGGGATTTAGGTCAGGTGATTGTGGAGGCCAGGACATTGTTCCCCTTCTTGGTCAAACAGCCCTTACGCAGCCTGGACGTCCAACTAAACATAAAACGGATGGCATGTTGCTGCAGGATGCTGTGGTAGTCATGCTGGTTCAGTGTGCCTTCAATTTTGAATAGATCCCCAACAGTGTCACAGCAAAGCACCCCTACACCATCACACCTCCTCCTCCATGCTTCACAGTGTGAACCATGCATGTAGAGACCAGCTGTTCACATTTTCTGCGTTGTGGAAAGACATAGCGTGTGGAACCAAAGATCTCAGATTTGGACTCATCAGAGCAAAGCGCAGATCTCCACTCATCTAATGTCCTTGTGTTTCTTGGCCCAAACAAATCTCTTGTGTTTGTTGCTTTTCCTTAGTAGTGGTTTCTTAGCACCTATTTGACCATAAAGACCTGATTCGCATAGTGTCCTCTGAACAGTTGATGAAGAGATGTGTCTGCTACTGGAACTAAAATAAACTGTGGCATTTATCTGGGCTCTAATCTGAGGTGCTGTTATCCTCAGCAGTAGAGGGGACTCTTGGTCTTCCTTTCGTGGGGAGGTCCTCATGTGAGCCAGTTTCGTCGTAGTTCTTGATGGTTTTTGCGACTTCACTTGAGGACACATTTAAAGTTTTAGCAATTTTCTGGACTGACTGACCTTCAGTTCAGTTCTTAAAGTAATGATGGACTGTCATTTCTCTTTACTTAGCTGATTGGTTCTTGCTATCATATGAAGTCTAACAGTTGTCATATAGGGCTGTCAGCTATGTACCAACATGACTTCTGCACAACACAACTGATGGTCCCAACCCCATTAAGAGGGCAAGAAACTCACAAATGAACCCTGAACGAAATAACATGAGAACTTAACGTTGATGCAATTTAACAGAAGAAAGACAAAAATACAAAATAAACTCAAAACGCTGGGTCACAGACCCAGCCCCTAACACTTGATGACAGCAAGTTCTCAATAATGATTACTCATTTTTTGCATTGAGGAGATGATGAAATTGTTAGATTTGGATTGCAACTCAAACCGAGTCTCTTTTGTAACATACTTTATTTACCTCGATAATTGTTTGAAATAACTCAAACAAAAGTAACAGTCTGAGTCAGACTGAATATGAATATGTAGTTGAATGTTTGTGTGAAACATTTGACTACAAACTACAGCATTCGACTACGATGTAAATGTAACCAAAAAAATCATTACATGGGAACATAATTTCAATCGAGGAGTAAAATACAAAATATCAATACATATTATTATAAGTCTGACTCTCTTACTGCAGAAAACACCGAATGATTTATACTTTTACACAGTATTCATCACAGAAATGTCAGAATTTTAAATAGCCACACATTTCGTATTACATATTTTTATAAAATGAGAACATTATTTGTTAATTTGGTGGGGTCACGGGCCATAGTTTGGTTATCCCTCCTCTTGTACCTGACTATGTTTGCCCAGAAGAGAACATCTATCAAAGGTTATCCAGTCTAAACTTTAACCTAGCTATTGCAATGTGTGGGCGATGCCTGTGCCGTGGGATGGCAAATTCAAACAATCTAGTTTAAGATGAATATTTTACTGACATTATTGTGAGATTAGTTAAAAAAAACTAATAAAAACAATTAAAAAAAAAAACCCTAAAACAGAACAAAAATATCACCGACTGTCTTTGGTCAGTGTTCATAGCAGTTCATGTGTCATTTGGCATAATTATGTACAAAGGATCTGGTGGAATTTGAACTCCATGAGATATTGATGTGAGTCTGATGATGCGTCTGGACAAGAACAACCAGTACAATACAAAATAAATAAATGGTTTTGGTGTGGTTCAAAAGAAACAAGGCGGTGATTTTCCAATAACTCTGCAACAAAACGACAAATGGCTTTAGGTCAGACAAGAACACAACACGGTTTGTTCAGTTAGCAACATGCTGAGATCACACAGTACGTAACAAATTCATTAGACGACCTGCCATAAAAACAGGAAAACACAAATACTTTGTAAATCTCTCAAAAAATAGTTTTAAACCAAAATGATATTGTTAATGATGATAACAAAACTTATGTTGCTATTTTTTAAAATTCTATTTCTAATAGACAAATTTGATCTGGCACACTGAACTTCTCACAAATTAATGGAATAATTCTTTTTGTAAATGTATTTATTATTTAAGTAAATAAATAACTATTTTTTTAAAGCTGCATTTTTTTCTGCTTTTTAAAAAACAGTAAATGTGAAAATTCATGAATAACAAAAATAACTATATTGTGGCATTAAAAATATTATGTTTAAAGAGCTTGCACATAAAAAAAAATAATAAAGAATTGCTAGTCAGTATTTTTAGTACTTTTACTTGCTTTTACACAGGTATGGCATAAACCTTCCTTGCATTGGGTGGGGATCTAATTAATTTGTGAAAAACTGTATACATATATGTATGTATATATACATATATTTGTGCTGTCAGCATTAATCTCGTTAAAATGGCGTTAACTTGTTGATTGTGTCCAGGGGGGCAAATCTGGAGATGGAGATCTGGAGGGGTGGGCAAATATGGAGATTTGACATGTTAATGCGGTTATGGCGTTAATGTTATTCTAACGACATTAACGCTGACAGCAAATTGAATGAATTCTTCGAAAATAAAAAGATTGAAGGAATGAGGGACATGCTTATCAAGCTCCTACCTTACATTTCATTACTGTAATGAAGATATTCTTTGAAGAACCCTTTATGTACTCGTACTGAACTGTTTCCAGCTTTTTGGTGTTGTGCTTTGATGGTCGCTGGCAATGCTGATATTTTACAACTGCTCATTTTATGAAAGAGAAAAAAATCATGGCCTAGTTTCCGTGTTTTGTTGCTTTTAGAGTAAACTCAGTTGGCAATAAGTTCTGTAAGAGGGCTTTGATGTGGCATTCAGTTTGACCAGTCTGTGGGGTTTATTACAGCAAATAAAGTGGACACAACATAAGTATTTAAGGTGGCATTTATGTCAGGGCATGTCTTCACACACAGGTGTATATAACTGACTGTTCATTATACTTTAAGACAGATTTTTGTTTCATTGTAACATATTTTTTGTTGGTTTTATAATTCAGCAGTTAGCCAAACTGACTTTACATTAATGTATATCTGAGCTGACAACAACTTGAGCCATATAAATACTGACCACCCATTTCTAGAGAAGCAAAGAGCTTTATTTAAAGATGTGAAAAACAGTGAAGAGGAAAAAGGAACTCAGATATTCTGGAGACATTACAGAAAAACAAAAAGTCAGTAAGTTTCCATGGAGGCATTTTATTTAATCTAAGGAGTTTTCAGGGCTGTTAGTGACAGCATAACAAAAACCTGGTCCCTTTTTTTAAGCATCTCCAAGTCCACCAAACTGTTTGACTCCAGCCTGCTGTCCTCCTGCTGTGATGCGGCTGAGGGGAATGAGTTTCATGGTGGTCTCTTTCAGGGAGTACCAGCGGTTGTGCCACGTGACCCAAATGATGCCATTGTCGAAGCCATATTCACCAGCATCCTTTTCAGTGTACCTGCCACCTGCATAAAGATAATGCAAACAGTTTAGACCTCACATTAATTAGTACATTTGTCTCTGTTTATGCTAACTATGGCTGCTCTTAGCCAGGAGGGTTTTACCCTGGTAGTATTTTCCATTCAAATGTGCAGCATGACATCTGTTCATCCACCAGCCAGAGCCATCCTGCTGAGCACAGTTGCCGTCGTACTTGTCGTTGTCCTTGTCAAAGGTGCTGAACTGCATGCCATTGTGTGCTGTGTAGAACTTGTCGCTGGGGTCCTCTCCAAAGTCAAAACCATCAAATGCATCTCCTGCATCTCCACCAAAGTAGAAACCATAGGTCATCCGGTACATGTCGATCTCCGGTCCCACTCTGAACATGTTATAGTCGGCATACCTGGAGAAATATGGCCACAGAGAATCGTGGATCTAAAGTTAGTTTTTGGTAACAATTGTTGAATCATCTCTTTTCTTCTTCTAAGCTAACCTCGCTACTAGAGCGGTCATGTTTGCCTTGTCCACAAGTCCCTTTCTTACATAATCTGTTATCGTGTGTGTGTACCTTTTGTTGCCGTCCCAGTCGACAAGCTCTATCCTGAGCACAGTGGGGAAATTGGTGCTGGTAGTGAGCGCATGAATCTTCTCGTTACCTAACCAGAACTCTGTGGTGTCATCTGGTGAGAGATAACCAAAGCCCTCCTTGTACTGGACCCAGTTCTTGTGGAAGTCCAGACTGCCATCACGTCTCTGTAGGCAGGAAGGTGTGATCAGATTCATCAGTTTATTGGGTGGTTTCTCCGCTTAGTTAACAAAACATTAATAATTTAATGCCTTCATGGCTTAATGAAAATTGTAGTGAATATTTAATTTTACATAAATTTAGAGATTAATTAAAATAGATCATAAATGTTTAGATACAGTTATGTTACCTTACATTTTATGATTTCTGTTATTAAATCACTGTCGTGATTTCTCAAGTCAAAGGGACGGTCCAAAGAAATGCTAATGACACTGAAGAGGACTTTTTTTTAAAGCCAAAGCCTTGATTTTTGGTTACTCTTAGGTTTCACGTGTACGTGACTTTTGTCTGACTCTTATTATTCATTTCCATCCCAAAATAAATACACAGGAATCACTTAGTGTAAGATCAAGATAATTATGGCCTCAGATGATACGTACCCTTTGAATTACTGTGAAGCCACGTCCAAAGCTGTCAATCTCACAATAGACCAGGAACTGCTCCGTTGATTTTATTGGCTTCACATAGTAAAGACCGCTGGTGGTGGCGCCCTTGTTTGCAACGTCCTGGCAGTCTGATTAGAAAAACATATTTTAAAAAATGAGCAGCCTATTATGAAACACAAAAACCTGAATATCTTCTAAGTCGGGTAAATAATTATGTAATCACATCCACTAGAAAAGGTCACAGGACATTACATCTAGGATAAATGTTTGCTCTGCTCTGAAGCAGCATATTGATTTAGCCTGTGACTAAACGCTGAAAGAGAACAAATGTTGTTTGGATGAGACAAGATTGAGAAACTTGTTGTGAAACGGACCTGGAGGTCTGTTTCTTCTTCTTCTTCTTCTTTTTTTTACCTGTTCCTGTGGTGGGTTGGATCTCAACTGTGTCTCTGCAGGGCTCATTGCATTTCTGCTGCAGCTGATTCGAGAGCTGTTTCAAGTCTGCCATTCTTCTGTCATTGGAGGAGATTACGTTCTGAAGTTCACTGGAAGGGAGGATTACAGTCTATGACATGTACCTCGGTTTTATACATAGATAAAAAGCTGAGATGAATCCTGAGTATGAACCCGAACTTATACAAAGATCTCATATAACGTATAAGATCAAAGATTTTTAGGGACATAGTGTGGGTAACAAATGTCTCCTGAGTGCATTGAACTGTGGGAATAGGTGGACACTGATGCTGCTATGTATAGAGATTCAGTTTCAAGCTTCCTTTAGAGTTTTGTGTTTTGCACATTGAGAACCTGACAGAAGTTCGTGTTTATTCAGCAACAACACATTATATTAAAAAAAAAGAATCATTTATATGTTGTTGATTTAAAAAAAATCAATCAACAAATGAGCATTGTAACCAAATGCAGTGGAGTAACTAACTGTTATAAGAGTATAAATTGAACTTTTGGTAAGGTAACTTACAATATTTGCTGTTCTTGAGCAGTTATGGTCTTCTGAAACCGAACAACATCATCCAGGATACTTGTTGACTTTTTGAAATGCACGTCTGAAATGGAAAAAATGAGCCGGTTTGACCGTATTCTCGATTTTGCATCAATATGCTGCTCAACCTGATCGCATCAATGTAAGTGTTAAGATGATTAAATGTCACAAAATAACTGCGTTACCTGGGTCAGAGCTCTTTTGATGTGCCACAGCTGTATCTTTCATGTAGGTAATTGTTTCTTCAGCCCCTCGAGTCAAATTGGCAATTGTTTCCAGTTCCCTTAGCAAGTTGTCCAAATCCCGGTCCACCGTTTCTGTATATGTTTGCATGTAATCAGCAACTCCACATGTGGTTGGACAGTATTTTCCCTAAACACAGATGGAGCATGTCAACAAAACAAACAAAACTCTTTACGATAGTGTGCTTTTATAGAAATATAATCCATCCCGAAAGAACATTTAAAGCTTTGACTTAAAGCTGCGCACTTACAAAGCCATCATTGGGCCTGCATTCTTGTATGTTGTCTCCTCGGATTTGCTGCACAAAAAAGGAACAATCAATACAATTTTTATGCTCAATAAAACTACATCAGCAAAAGTGCAACAGTGCTCAGTGACTTACTGCTGACGAGAAAGAGAAAAGTAATAAAAGTCCCCCTGCTGTTGTAAGAAGTGATGGAGCCATGTTTCTTTGGCCGCCAGTTGTGGTTTCGTCTCGTTGGAGAATGAAGAGCAGCTCGACTCTGTTGGTTATTTATCTGAACAAGGTCCTCAGTCCAGACTTTGATAAGGGGTTCATGGGTAAACAATCCCACTCACTTTGTTGTGAAAATCCTGTGACTCAAATGTCCAACAGCCATCATTGCCAGGAGCTGACGCGGTCTGAAACTCATAGCTGTGGTAAAGGACACTTGTATGAGATCGCCATGTACTGTACTTCTAAACTCTGGTGATGGTAAGGCTGTCAGCAAGTTTGAAGAAATCGTGACTCATCTTGCACTTTAAGACCTGACAGTATTATTGAATTTGGAAACCAGCGTAATTGAGCTCGTTCTAGCCAAGAGTTCAGATTGTAACATAGTTTATTTACCTTTCTTAATCTTTGCTTGATAAAACAAACAACAAGCATTCCTTGTAAAAATGCCATAATATGTTCCTGTGTACAAAAACTGGATTTTATATTTTAGATTAACAATTACAATTATTAACAACACAAAAGATTGTGTTAAGTCTCCATACTGACAATAACCAAGATTACACATTAATAAATTATTCTGGCTTGCTTAATTTACACTTGCATGAATGAGACTTTTCTCCCTACAACAGTAATTTTATTTAATGATCACTTTGATTCTCAGTCAGCCAGTTAAAATTATTACTATTCTTTACTATCCTAACAAGGGTCCCCCAACCCTAGCAAAGTAGTTATCTGTGGTTTCTGACATGTGATGATATGGTCATGGTATAAATCAGGAAAGGCCTTCATCATAACTACTACTTGTAAAGCCTTTAAAACCTTTCTGTAGTGAATCCACCAAGCCTTATAATGTCACTAAAATATGTTTACTAGATAAACTGTTTTACAATAACAGGGCAGGCTGTGATACTTTGAAACTTTTATTTTGAAAGTTGACTGCACGGGCATGTAAAACCAACCACTAGTGGGTGTGGAATCACAATAGACCACACAAGACACATACTGTATACACAGGACACCAAACACACCACCAAACTGATGCAGTGAACTGACTTTTAAACGGTTATTTTTTGTTGTTGTTGAGCGAGAACAGACAACTCTAACACCATTTTCAGAACTATCTAAATCTTTGAAAATAAGCTACATTAGACAGCACTGAAGTGCACCAAAGTAAGCTTTGCCTTACTGAAGTTTCATGAAAACAAGTTTCTGTTACAAAGTGTCTGTGAACAAAATGCTATTGGAAATAATCATAGTGGAATAATCCCTGTGGACTTTGCAGTCTGTATGTATGCAGGGGAACACTAACGATCCTCTCCCTTAATTCTGCAGGAAAAATCTACTTTTCTAGGAAAACAAAGTAGCTAAGTTACAGGCTTAATTTATAAGGAGCACATGTGCTGCTGCGTTATTGTTGACTGAGCTGGAGCCAAACTGAAGCAAATACAGACCAACGTGAAAGAGCAAAGAAAAACCCCAAACTGTGGCGTGTGGTCAAAGAAAGCTCAGATATGATTAATGAGTAACTGCAGCACTCTTTGTCAGTGGCTAATTTCAATTTCATGGACACATCAGTGTAACTAACAACAGCTTTGTTGTGGATGAATCCATTTTAAAACATTTTATAAAGTTGCTTTATTTTAGAGGGACATATAGTCCCATTCAGCCCATCTGAAGTAATCTCATCATCAATGCGCATTTAATCTGCATGCAGGGTGAGTGTTAGCAGATTACATTTTTTAGACAATACTGTGTTTCTGAGGGAACTTACATTTTTATTGCATTTATCAATAGTACTTAGTTGTTTAATACCCATAAGACAATACATGAACACATATTCAGATTTACTCCACAGTGTCCGCAGACACTACAATAACAGTAGTATAACAGCTGAGTTAATGAACCCAGTGCATTTGAGCCCTGAGCCTTCTTGCTACATAAAAATACACATACTGATACATGCATACATCATGAGGAATTTTATACTAGCCTTTATACTACTCTATCACATGAATTTCACCCTTGGGGTTCCCTGTTGACAAATCAGTCAACAAATCAGCTAATATATGCCATCACACAATGCTCGGGGAACGTGACTGTAATCCCTGCTCATACACATCAAATGATCAGGTGGGTATTAAATCACTTACATCAATTGCTGTGGGGAAGAGAAGCACCTAAAAACCTAAAACAAGCAGTTTCAAGGACCAGAGTTTAGAAACCAAACATTTTTGTAATGCAACTGCATAATGTTGTAGGAAATGACCTACAACAATGCTGTTTTGGTAAATAAATTAAATCAAAGTGTGTCTTACTTCTTTAAATACTTTAATATTTTTTTAAAAAAATATTTCTGTACATTCATATTTTTAATATGTTTTTTTTTTTTCAATTTAAAGAGATAAAGGAGACACTAGTCTTAAAAGCAGCTGACATTACGTCCAATCCGGATTTGGCTCCTTGAAGGATTGCTTCATCCCCGGGTCAAAGTTCAAACTCTCTTCCGTGCCTCATTTTACTGAATAGTCTTGTGCCATTAAACTTTTTTTTTTAAATTAAATTTCAAGGATCAGTTGGATGGATCATGGATCATGCCGTGGAGGGTTAAGCTAACCCCCACCAACAGACTGAGACAATACAGTTAGCATTAAACTAAACTACAGGTAAAAATGCAGGCACTAATGCAATTTTGTGTGTGTAGCCCAGTAAAAGCACCAATTCAGCTCATCACAAGGCTCCAGTTTCATGCTGCTCTGCTTGTTTGAGTCACAGTTACAGGAAACATGCTCTCGTGAGGCAGATGAGTTTGAAAGTACCTCTGCTGTCTTTTAATTCTACTGCAAATTGTTTGCAGACTTCACTGCTATAATTTTACAGTATGGTGGAAAAATCAAATAAACCGGCACAACTAAGTAAACAGATCCTTCCAAAGATGCTGTGTAGTTTTAAAAAGGTGTAGCTGCTGAAAATAGTTTTTTCTGTGGCCATCTCTTCAAGGTGCTGTGAGCAAACACACCTCTTGTTATTACAACAGAACAAACAGTAACGATACATGTGACTTAATATAGCTTAATAATGGTTGATCTGTGGGTCCCATGTTGACATTAAATGATAAATCTTGACTACCTTTGTGTGACCAGGTTTTATTATGTGGAAAAAAAAACAGGCCCAGGATGGATATAAAGCCTCGCTGACCTGAGAATGAACTGCCAGGCCCATAAACCTAAACAGTGTTGAACTTTTGCTGAAATTTCTAGAGACACCAGATGGAAAGTGCCTCTTTCTTTCTCTAAGTGCCATGAAGACACAGGCAAGCTCTCTAAACACCGGGTTCAGGATGTTTAGATGTGTTTTGGGCCATTGTTGATGTGTTCACATGCTCATGCCCGACTGACATTCTTACACTGTTCGCGCGTTATCAGGATGCAAAGCAACCAAAAAAGCAAGTTTTTAGTTTTCTTTATAAAGACTGTGCATACTCTGGAAATAGGTCACAAGAATATTATGCAGAATAAATGCAGTTTTCTTTAAAATGAAAACATCCACATTCCACATCTTAGGAAAATACGTCCTTATGTCAGTAATCAACTTAAGCACCAAAGCTGAAAAACAAAGTCAGCATAGTTCACAGGTCGTCTGACCAGGAATTAAATTTAAAGAGCCTTGTTTGGATGCTTCAGCGGTCACAACTATAATTCTGGAGCTGTTTGACCGTGGCGTAAATCTCCCCGGGATGGAGGGCAAAGGTTTGCGGTTTGGCCACATTCGGGTTCAACCTGCGGCCACGTTAAGTCGCCTCAGCTGAAGGTGGTGTGATCTGCAGTAACACATGCGGGGACATTGACACTTTGTTGTCCACATATCACAAACTAATGAGTAAAAAGTACATTAGCATCATCAGTAATTCTTCTAATATCAGGAAATGTAGCAGATTTGTAGTCAGCGTAAGTCACACAGACTTTATTTGGTTCTGCTGGCGTGTTTTTGTGGAAATAAACTTTTTATGTTAATAATGCAACTACCTGTGTTTGTCTGCTGTATATGCACATTCATGTGTTAATAAGAAATACATCAGATCGAACCTTTGTGGAATGCATAACAATAACAATGTTCTGTGCACTGTTTGTGGCCCTCGCACTCATCAGACACAAAGTCCTGAATAGCCTAACATTACTCATGATGTCCTTAAAACTGGTCCAGGAAGCAGTTTTTATGAAACATTACTTCATCTAGAGTATTGTTGTGGGTTACGCATTTACTTGGCAAGCAAAAGGTCGCTGGTTCCAGCTGGACACACAAATCCCTTTTGGGATTGTGTCAGAAAGAGCCTCTGGTGCAAATCTCTACAAAATCAAAAATTTGGAGTTACCAACTGTGGGGAGCAGCTGAAAGTGGCTTCTTCTTCATTATCATCCACAGGTGAATTCACAGCTGTGCGTGCTACGTGTTGCCCGTTGATGTTTTTTCGACATTAGATGTCAGCTACACAGAGAAATAACCCCCAGCTAAGAGCCAAATCTCTGCTTTTATTCATGAGATTGCTGGATGATGCATAGAAAGATAGAGGATATTAACAACCGCATTCTTTAACGTTGTTTGCTACTGCTAACAACCACTGCTGCCGTGAGAGACTGATATCAGTTTTTCAACTGATTGCAACCCATTGCTTTTTACTTGGGTCCTTCATTCATCACAATTAGAGTTTTTAATGAACTCTCATTGTAAATATTGTTTTAGACACTGAATTATAAATCAGAGAATCACTTTACCTTTAGGTCTAGATGCAATACCTACACATTGTAGGTTTTCCCATAAGCAGATATTGGCATTTTTAGACTTCATCCATCCAATAATACTAATAATAAAAGACAAACATGTCTTAGTAATACTAATTTACACTGAAATTAAAGTGAATAATCTTAATTAATCATAATCATAGCTTTAATTAGGACACCTCCAGCACAAACATTGATATGAGACTTTGATCCTCATCTTTGCTTATAATTTATGAGTGTAACTGAAGTTTTATAGTGAGCTGTATAGCTTATTGCTTTTTATAGTCATTAATCAAACACACACCTCATTAAACCGGCTTTCTCACAGACACAGTCAAACAGTGTTCCATAATAAAGTGTTCCAACAGTGTTCCAGGGAACACTGTTGGAACACTTTATTTTATTTATTTTTAGGTCTTGTCTATCCTGTTACCTATTTAATATTACCTTATTGTTAGGGCCGTTTTTGTTGTGCATCTGCACTTTATTGTTGTCACTGTCTACGCATGGGACAGTGTGAAACGTAATTTCAATTCCTTTGTATGGCAAGTACATTTGAAGAAATTGACAAATAAAGTTTTCTATTCTATTCTATTCTCTAAATACCAGCAACGTTTTATCCTTTTCTGAAAGGATTTTGCAGAATCGAGGTCAGCAGATGAATGTGCAACAAATGATCCAAAGACAAGCACAAAACGAAACAAGCTGTTGTGTTTCTCAAAGTATTTTCTGGGTTAAAGATGAGCGTGTAAGTGAAGCCTGAAGGATTAAGGTAATCTCATCATATGGTTCCTCTGGGAAAGTGTAGGCCATCCAATTTATTTTGGTAGACTGATCCTGGATTGATGATGGAAAAGGACGGATTGTGAGTCAACAAAATCCACGGCCCAGAAATGACTGTTTGGGTGATAATCAGCTTAATTGTCCAATTTGAAATCACAAATAAAAAAACAGTTCGCATGACAATAATTAGCATGACAGAAAAAAGCTCCAATGACAACAAAGTTTTCATTTAACTTTATTCTTTTAAATACTCTTTTATATTATTCTAGTTGTTTTATGTACAGGTATCTAACACCATCGAACTCAGTTGGAGCAAAGTGAGCTGGTTAGAACCGTCTCCTGACAGCAAGACGCCCCTGGCTTTGAAACACCGGCTGGTTGAACCCGCATGGGTTCTTTCCACGTAACACAGCTTCCTCCCACAGTTCAAATACATGGATATTAGGTTAACTGTTGATTTTAAATTGGCCACATGTATGTGACTGAATGATTTTGTTCATGCAAATGTTCTTTTTCTTAAGCTTGTGCTTTTAAAAACGTATTGATACTGAATATCCAGAAATCTGTCATTTACTAAGTAAATAAATAAAAAAAAGGCTTTGCTGACATGATGCAAAATATAGAAAAACATAACTTAAAAACGAGATTTTCCTTTGTAGTTATAACTTTGCTTTTGTTTGCTTTTAAACATAATAAAGGCCAATTTGGAGCACAAGTGGCTATCAGAGCAGTACAGTTGTTATGAATAGAGTTTATACAGCCTCTGTGAAAGCGGACTTCCCTTAACTTACAGTGTATTCAAAAACTTTTGATGCATATTATGATGAGTTCGTCTTCAGATGTTTAACATTTCAAATCTGCAGTCTGAACGCAGACGTACTCTGCCGTTCCTCGTTGAACTTATATTTCACACGAGTTCTTTTTGCGCTCGGTGAGACAGATTAAAGCGGTTTAGCGGAAAACAATTGCGCATGTGTGCACCGCAGAAAACAACTAAAGGCAAGATGCTAAAGAGACGAACTACGAGGAATGCGCAGGTGCGCAAAGTTACTCCTGGCCAATCGTGCCCTTGGGATTTTCTGGACGGTCTTTCTCCTCCTCGTGCGAGGAAGGATAAAAAGGTCATTCCACACACGCACTCTGGTGTACTTCCTCCGCATATGTTCACGATGCTGCAGCTGCTGACATTCTCGGTGGAGAAGGTCTCCCTTCTTTTCAAGTTCAAACTCTTTGAGTCCAGCTGGTTAGAAAGCCGGCAGCGGGAGCGCGCTGAGCGACGCACTCCATCGCAACCCCTCCGCAGAGGAGACGTGCTAGAGGTTCCCAGATCCCTCTTCACTCACTTCGGCATCTATTTAGGCGACAACAGAGTAGCTCACCTGATTCCAGACATCCTCCCCGTACTCACGAGCAACGACAAGCTCATCAGCTCTGTCATCACAAACGAGAGGCTCATCCTCGGCTGCATATACAGGTGTGCCACGGTGCGCGTAGACACGCTGGAGGACTTCGCGTATGGCGCCAACATCCTCGTGAACCATGCTGATAAGATGATGAAGACGCCACCTCTGCCCGACGACACCGTCGCCAAGAGAGCTGAAAAACTCATAGGAGCCTTTCCGTACAGTTTACTGTGGAGTAACTGTGAACACTTCGTAACGTACTGCAGGTACGGAGCAGCAAGGAGCCGGCAAACAGAGCAGGTAAACATCCCGAATTGCCTGGGGCCATGTCTAAAGTATGCCGAGACTTGTAGAAATGTTACAATGATAAATAACTTTTTTTTTCTGTTTTCTTCCCTCTGCAGTTCTGTGAGGTCCTAAAATCAATCATCAGGGACCAGCGCACTGTTATCGTTTCCGGGCTGCTTGGAATTATCTCTGTTGTTTACTTTGGTATGGCACCTTTAACTACATTACCCACAATTCTGATTCCCTTCACTCTCTGGATGGCTGGTTAAAAGAGCTCAAGGCAAGAAGCCAATAAAGAAGATGAACTTTTACTTGGCAAAACCTCCCTGGAACACTGAACTCCAGCTTCATGCTTTGTCACAGTTCTTTGATTTTACTGGCCAACAGTGTTTGATGTATTATGTTGTTACTGCATCATTAGTTTCTTATTTTACTCTCAAAAAATGTGGGGACTAAACTGATTTATTTATTAGCAGAATACAGTGAGTTATTTTTGTTAACATTGAGTCACCACAAAAGTGATAATAGAGTGGACTAAATCAATAATAATGTTGATGTATGTAAATAAAGGTTATGAATATGACAGTTGTTTAATAAACAATGCATTTTTACATGTTTGCCTCGTGTGAATCTGACTCTTCTTACATCACCACATGAATGCCAGTGGAAGAAGAGCCCTGCATCATCCACTCTAATGGCAGATAACTGGTCATAGGGTCAGCTGTGGAACAGGCTGCGTGGGAAAGCCTCCAAAACAATAGTTGACAAACAGATAGAGAGCAAGTGATGGATTATTGCAAACCTTTATACTTTTATATCAAGAAAGAGTCAAACCCATCACAGGACTACATTTGGCTTTAAGGGTATTTGACATGAAATTATAAGAACCAGTCAGGGTACATCCTACACAGGCTGCCAATCTGCTGCTGGACAACCAGCAACCACTCACACCCAGACCTACGATAAATACAGATCACAGATATCTATCTAATATATTTCTCTTAATATTCAACAAATCACTGAATAATAATGAGACTGGTTTGAACACTTGGAGGCCGATCTAGTCTGCAACAAAGAAACTAACAAAAGGTGCTTCTTTGGGTGTAATGGCTCAATAACTGTGACCTTTAAATTGGAATTGAACTTGTTGCCCAATTAGCCTTCCTGATGGGGACGCTTGACCTTAATACCCCACAAATAGGCCTGAATTTCAAAATCCAACCACACAGAAAAGGGATTAAAGAAAGCTCCTTTGTTTTCCTGTGAAATTCACACTAAAACATTGAGCAACATTTAATCCTCCTCGGAAGACTCGGCCCTCCCATTTCTGTTATAAATAAAACGGTCAGGTGTCAGCCTGTGTGCTGCACACTGCCATCATGTTTCTCTACCAACTGCTCAGCTTTTTCTTTGTAGTTTCTAAAAAGGAAGAGAAGCCCAAATATGATTTATCTCTGTACAAGCGCGGTGACTTGCTTGAGGTACCCAGGACATTATTCACACATTTCGGGATTTACCTGGGGGACGATCGTGTGGCTCATCTCATTCCGGACATCCTGCCTGCGATCACCAAAAACAAATCTGCGATTGCAAAGATGGTAACAAATAACCGCCTCATCCTGGGGGCCATCACCAAAGAAGCAAGCGTCAGAGTGGACTCTGTGGCAGATTTTGCTTATGGCTCCGAGATCCTGATCAACCACGTGGATAAAGTGTGCGCACAGCCTCCCTTAGATGGAGACGAGGTGGCTCGGAGGGCAGAGAAACTCCTGGGCTCAGTCACCTACAGCCTGCTGTGGTACAACTGTGAACACTACGTCATGTACTGCAGATATGGAATGGCCATCAGCTACCAGACATACCAGGTAAACTCCACACAGAAAGGCCTCCCAGCAGCAAGGATAAAGGATGAAGTTCACTTTTTTCCAAGTCTGACTTAAAACAAGACTAAATAGGTTGTTTGTCACTGCGTTTAAACCTCATGTCCATTCTGGTTGTAGAAACATAATTTTTGAATACCTTGCCACACACAGAAGAAATGCATTTAAGGAAGTTAGGCTGCTACAAAATATTTGAATTTTGCAAAGTATTTTTTAATAAAAAAAAACCTATAGAAGACAGTAGATTTTTCTATTCACTTTATTTTGAAAACCATATTAGAAAGAAATCTCCTGGTATCTATTGCAGACGGGAAATATAATTAAAGCAGCCAGGACCATATATATAGTACCAGACATTTTATATATAAATTTTTTACATAGGTGTTATTTTAGAAAGGAAAAACATTAATTTAGACTTTTCCTCAAATAGGGTGGATTTTACAGGCTGTCTAAACTTGTCTAACTTTTTATAATTACCTCACTAAACAGTGTGTAAAAATGGTTTATTATTACTTTTTAGGGATTTATATTGAAACAAAGACTTGCTTTTTAAAGGTTATGTTTATTTATTTATTTATTTATTTATTTATTTTGGGGGGGGGGTTAAGTTTTCCTGCATTTGTTATTTTGAACTTAACTATTTCCTGAGGCGAGCAGCTCCATCTAGTGCTACTTTGTGTCCACATTGTTGTCATTAAGATTTTTCCTTTTCAGAACAAACATCTTCTACTTTTCTAAATTTATCTCACACACTTTGTCATTTATCACAGCCTAATGTTGACATTTTCCCACCCAGTTCTGCACTACAATACGGAAGATCGTGTTCAGCAGGCTGAGCGCCCTTTTGACTGCACTGTGTGGCATGTGCACTGTGCTGTATGTAGGCTGCGTGACGCCGCTGACGTTTGTACTCGTCCTGCTCGTCTCGTTCACCATCTGGATGGCTGCCTAATGACCTCTGGAGAGACCGAGCTGAGAGAAAGGACTCTGGCCCAGTTTTTGCTGTGTTACTGAAAACACTGGGAAACAAGGTTTCTAGGTTGTTGTTTCAACTTCTTATATATGGCTGTTTTAATTTCTTTCTTTTTTCTTGTAGTTTTCTGAACTGTTAAGTAAGCTGTGATATTACTGTAGTGTAGCAGGTTTATTTAGCACAAATGTATTATGACTCAGGCGCAAAACTTTAAAGACTTTGAATAAAGCTCAAAGACATTTAAATAAAATAATGACCGAGATATATGCCAGAGTACAGGGATGAGCTGTGCATTAAGTGTGATAGATGGGTTCAAGGTGGGGGTGGAATTACATCAGGGATCAGCTCTGAGCCCGTTCTTGGTTGCAGTGGTGATGGACAGGTTAGCAGATGAGGTCAGGCATGTCTTCAGATGACATTGTGATCTTCAGTGAGGGAGTGCCTGAAAGGATGGAGTTGTGCTCTGAAGAGGAATGAAATTCAGTAGAAGACAGAATACATGTATCCTAGTGAGAGAGAGACAGGTGGATAACTGAAGGTGTAATGAGTAGAGACGTTGAAGGTAGACGAGTTTAAATACCAGGAGTCAACCATTAAAAGGGACGGACAGTGCACAGGAGAGGTAAAGACAGCAGCAAGAGGGAAAGAGACGGTTTATAAGATGGTTGTGAGATGTGCTGTGATGTATAATTTGGAGATGGTGGCACTGACAAGAAGACAGGAAGCTGAGGAGGTGGCAAAGTTCAAGATGTTGAGATTTTAATTGGGAGTGAAGATTATATATCAGAGGGACAGCTCAGGTTTCACAGTGAGAGAGGAAAAGTTGAGACATGTGATTATGATGGACATTCCCCCCCAAGCAGCAGGAAAAGAGAAAGGAAAAAGAGGAGGTTCGTGCATGTATTGAAGCAGGACACGCAGCGGGTTGGTGTGACAGAAAAGGCCGCTAAGGATCGGGTGAGATGGAGGCAGGTGATCTACTGTGGTGACACCTAAAGGGAGAAAGATGATGAAGAAGAAGACGAATACAATATATGTCAGTGTGATGGTGTATGCAAATTGTATTGTGATAAGACTCACAGAAATGACACAACTTGTTACTTTTGTATCTTGTAGAATAAATTACTGTTTGTACCATGTGGACAAAAGTGCAATAAGTTCCTTCTATTGTAATTAGTTTTTGTCATTCTGTTAAACAATTTGAATTTCCCTTCATGTTGCATTACTTTTATGGCTCATAGGTCATATCATTACATTATTATCTGCTGCTATTTCAATCGTTTTTGACAACGCCTTGTCTGGGAAAAATAGGCGGAGACAACAATGCCCAGAATTAAATGTTTTTGCTGCGTACTGCAGAGACTGTTGCTAATCTTCTCCCATTTCAACAGTAACAAGGAAAGTGATATATGCAGTACAATGTTCTGAAATCATCTTAATAAATTCTCTGCAAATATTCAGTATATGGCTATGCAAACACATACTGGGGATATTCACTGGTGATCCATAAGGATTATTTCAAGAACCACAGTTGTAAATGAATAACTCTTCTGGACAAGTGAGCACACAGACACATAGCAGTTCAACAACAGCAATGATTAAAAAAAAAACCCTCAGTACCCACAAATCTTTATTGTGATTTTTTGACACATCTGTCTTTGCCTGCAAAGCTTTTAGATGTGTGCATCTAAACAGAAATAACAGATTTCAAACTGACCTAAACTGACTAATACATTCAGGGGTTCCTTTGCAGAAGTATCAAAACTGAGAAAAAGGTTTTGCAAAAATAAGTTAAGAGAAACATCCTTTTTTTTTAGAGGAGAATATTATCTGATTGACTCAGAGAAGAGGGCGTTTAATTCCAGGATTTATAGACAGAACTAGTGAGATGAAAGCAGACTTTACGCCAGGCAAGCAGTCAGAATAAATCCAGGAAAACAGATGCTAGAAAGAACAACAGGAAATGTGAAACACTGAGCAGGTATATATGTGTAATGTAGCGCTTATGTGGGGAAAAATATAAAATATAAATTTATATTTGTCATGACGTAAACACAAGATGAGACACTTATCAGAATTTCACAGCATCAGATGCAAAGACTCTAAATGTTCAGCCTGGCCAGAGCGCTCTAATAACTATAACTGAGCCCGCCTCTGTGACAACCTATCCAGTCGTTAAGTCTGACGTCACTAGCCGTGTCTGGGCCTAAACTCCGCTGCAGGTCCATATATCAAACGATCACTATGGCATTACTGAGAGTTGAAAAAAGTCTTTCATCTTTAATAAAATGATCAGCGTTCTGCTCTACCAGGTGTAACAATTGAGTTTAACATCAAGGCATCCATAAAAACGGAATTTATGACATTTAACGGAGTTAGAAGTTAGCAGGAAGTTAGCTCGCTAGCTTCTATCTAAATACAATATAGCATGTCCTGACTGCGGGGTTTTGGAAACAAATTAAAACGTACAGCTCTGTTATCACTTCCAACATAAATGAAGACAGAAAACTAAACAGCAGTGACGTTTGTAGGGTTACTGAAGTTTGGCTAGCTGGTATATAATGATGTGCTACGTGACCGCTAGCAACACAGCTATGTTAGCATAATATAAACAAGCTAACTTTTTTTCCACTCGATAAAAGTTAACGTGAGTGTTCTCGGTGGTCAGGAACAAATGTAATCGCATGGCAAGATGCTGTTAAAAGACCAAACTTCAGCCAGGAGAACAACTGAGATAATCCATCCACAATACGAGGTTAGTCATTCATATACTGCTGCATGGGCTGGGCTGTAGTTACATCCTAAGGTTTTAAAAACTGAGCTTAAATAAATGATTAGCGGTAATAAAAGCCGAGGGAGGTCAACAGTAATCACTGACTGTTTTAGGAGCTTTTTGAGATTAAATAGAAGAAAATACAAAACATTAAACATGTTAACAACACAAAAGCCATATTAAACGCAGACTACTTTAGGCCCGGAAGTAGGATTCGTCACGTCATCACTTAACGACCGGATTAAGTAGATCATGAATTAAGATTAACATCGTGGGCAGTCCCCACTGGTGGGGTGAGGAACCAACACGTGAGCGTGAATGGGTACATCTCTCCTGCCTTTATCAAATTAAAATTCATTGTGGTCGCTGTTTTTTTATTGTTAAAAATAAGAATAAATGATAAAAACATTGATATGTGAAGTCAAGTGAACTTTATTCATATTTTTTTTAACATACAAACACATTAAACAACACTAGTGGAGCAGAGAAAAGCAATACAAGCACACTAACACTTAAAATGACATAAAAATGTATGTGGGGCATGAAAAAAACTGCATAACCACATATAAAGTCTTCTCGCATAAGTCAAACTAAGTCCAACATCCAACTCTTGATGTTTCCATCTGGACATCCACAATGTGAACATTTAACGAGTCATTAAATGAGTTTATAGGAGTCATTCTATAGGTGCAAGTGTATGTCTGTCTTTTGTCTGAGTAACACAGGCAGACCAAGACCAGAGTTAAAGAAGGATAATTGCCTTACCATTACACTTAAGCACTAATCCCGCAGAGAAGCACTACATATTGATTTAAGATAGGTTGATGTAATGGGCTGAACCCCACAGGTTCTAATAAAAGGAGTGCAGGTGCACAGACCCTGCTGAGATGGAAGTGTAACTGGGTTTTGTCGCCTCTAAAATTGACGATTTCCAGGGCTAAGTTGGATTCACTAAGAGAAATCTAATTTTCATTTCTATAATCTCACACGGTGTCAGATGTCTCCCTTATTCAGCTTCTATTAAATACCTCGAGACATATTTCACATGGCAGCTTTAAGAAAAAAAGGTCTGTGTCTATGAGAAGAAAGTGGGCTAAATCTATTTTAAGAGCCCAAAAGCTAAAGCAGGAGTACACTGTGCATAAACACTCTTATATAATCAGAGGCTTTCATTATAATCATTTTTTAATATTTATAATACACACAAACTGATAATATTTGAATGACTTTTTTACAGTTGAGACATTGAGCTGTAGGTGCCTTGAGCTTTATTATTGCTGTCACCAGTTTTCCCTACCCTAACTGTCAAACGTGGTCCAAACATTAACATTAGTGGCTATAGTTACTCAACTAAATGTCTGGAATTGTCCTTTTAAAATATTTCCAGGGCACTCAAACATTTCCTAGTTCTGTCACAAAATATATTTTGTATTTTTATGTATGCTCTGGACAACTTTTTTCCCATAAAAATCAGAGTCTGCTTCCACTGGAGGTCTCTTCCTGTTAAAGGGGAGTTCATTGCTGCCACTGTGGCTAAATGTTGCTGATTGGGGATTGTTCACATCCTTTACAATACAAAGTGCCACGAGGCAACAGTTGTTGTGAACTGGTGCTATATAAATAAAAATAAAAATAGTGGTAGCTGCCAGTGCCACGCCTCAGCGTCTTAGTGGATGCACACGTGGTATAAATTTTATCATAGGTGACTTCCATGTTCAGTTATTGCATTCACAAGATATTCAGAAAATGTGACCTTTGACTTCGACCTCGGGATCAAGGTTCACTGATATTTGAATTTGTCCAAGGTTTTCAGTAGATGCACATGTGGTATCAATTTCAAAACCCCGCATCACCTCCTTCTCCAGTTATTCATTCACAATCTTGGGTGTCCATGCTGTCCACCTGCCCTCCTGGCGGGGTGATGACAATAACCCACCAGCCTTTTGCAACTGAGGGGTAAAAAGTGAATTTCGCTTTCTTCTTAAGAACTGCGAACATTTTAAATTATGTAAATCAGAAATCTAAAGATATTAAATGCGTGGTGGTGCTGTGGTCAGTGCTGTTCCCTCACAGCAAGAAGGTCCTGAGTTTGACTCCAACCTTGTTTCTGTGTGGAGTTTGCATGGGTTCTCTCCAGGTACTCCAGCTTCCTCCAACAGTCCACAGACATGCAGTTAATGACGTTGTGTTAATTGGTGACTCTAAACTGAGTTGTGAGTGTTGCTGGTTGTCTGTCTCTCTGTGTTAGTCCTGCATCAGACTGGTGACCTGTCCAGGGTGTACCCTGCCTCTCACCTATGATAACTCCAGCAAACCTGATAAGGATAAGCGGAAGAGAAAGGATGAATGGGTGCAATTTTACAAACAGTGTTTATAAATGTATTTAAACTCTATCAAAATCATTTTGTAATGACACCAAAGTTTAATGTGGTTCTCTTCAGGACACTGACTGTACCACCACAACATGATTTGGAAAATAACTAATCTATGAACATAATTTCTTTTGGACGGATAAAAAATGTGTAGAATAAAAGCACTATACAAATGTGCGTGAAATGGTAAAAGTGGTTTGTGGTGCAAAAGTGCTTCAGGTGTTTGATAAGACTGGAAAAAGGCTTCAAAGGCTTCAAAATACAGTAGCCAATAAAGTGATAAGTGGGGTGAAGATGGCAAGAAATATGCTTTTCTGGAGAGTGGATGTGCACTGAAGGACGGAATTGAACAGCAGTGCATCCTGATGCGCTGATGTGCTTGAAATTACAGTGACGCACATCGTGACTCCACCAGTGTGAGGCTATAAAACATTTGCTGCACAAACTGCTTGAAACTCTGTTTCTTACAGATTTAAACAGACCAAACGCAGCTACTGTAAATGAGCCAAAACTGAAATTTCTGTCTTTGTTTATATAAAAATCTCATCTTTCAAGTGTTTTTCAAAGTTAATTTATACAATATAATAAGCATATTATCAAGGTAGGTTTGCTGTTAGCCAAATTTATATCTTTCTAGCGATTAGTTTTTAATAACAATAGCCAAATTTTTGGTAATGGTAACTGAATGGTCAGACATGTCATTGGTCAGCTGCAATGCTGATCCTGGATCAACTTTATTATGATGATATAGGAACAACAACATGAGCATGGGGATATCAGTGCGTACTCACATATGCAAATGACGCCCACGTTTACATGCAAATAAAGTCCAAGAACTACTCCGATGTCAAATCTGGAAGCTTTTGTAAGTAAACCAAACTACCAAAATGACTGTATCAGCCTGCAATGATGTGAAAATATATAGTGTCACTGTATACAACACTGTTATTTGCTCTGAACAGCATGTTCCTCAGATCCATTTCATCGCTTTTACTGAGCTTTTTAGCTCATGTCCTGCAGGGACAACACCATGTTTTCAGCATGTTAAACAAGCGTTTTGAACACACTGTCCATAAATGCTATCTTTTGATTGAGTTCTATGAATTTATTATTGTTGGCCACAATATCTTCCTGTTCTCCCTTATTTATTTATTTGTTTATTTTTGTTGCTTGCATATTCTATTTGATTGACTAATGATAGTTACATGCTGAACTGGTCTGATCTGAAGGTCAGAACAGAGGCCCAAGAGTTGTTTCTACAGCTTTATTAGTTACTAGGAGTAAATATGATACAGCAGCAACTGCAGTAATTATGATAAATACTGAGGCAGAAAATTAGTCAACCAGAAGGCAGCGCGGCTATTAGCCCTGGCTGTGCGAGAGCAGTGTGGCAATGCTAATTTTAATTGACTACACTGGAAGCCCTGCATGTGTCTTGTTGTGCACAATGAAAATGTGCAGCAGCCATGAGTGAAGAGACTCATGATCACCTTTTGAGATACAGTGACGTAAACACACCAAGCAAGCTGGCTTTAAGTAAGAACTCAGTTTCACCGATAACAAAAACACTTGCAAACTTTAGTGTAGCATTTTCCATGCCATTCTTCCTGTTTTTGTGTCATCTCTCTTCAAAATAAAGTAAAAATAATATTTAAAGTACAAATAATAATCATGTCAGAGGTTTACATTTCATTTGGACATCCACAAAGACTGACCATGTGAGACAAAACTGATGTGGATTTGGCTACATGTTTCAGTTTTAACTCCATTAGTACTGACTCAAGGTAACACGTTTAACAGCATACAGCATAATAATAATGTCCCCTGCATAATCACTTTAACTACAAACTGACATCTGGTCTTTGGATCTTAATAGGATATCGGGTTCTGCAGCACTGACCAAGCAACATTTGGTTTATCACTGTCTTTAATCGGTTAACGTCAGCTTCCACTGAAAAAGAGACGTTGCTCTATCTGTCAGCTTTTACAGTCAGAATTGTGATCTGAATGCACTGTGGTGCTAAACTCAGTTTGCTTTTCCAAGAACAGCTACATAGAGTCTCTACAGGCTCCTCTTGTTCATGTGAATCTTTTATCTGTTGATTTATTTATTTCTATTTCTGAGTATTTCAGTTATTACATTATATGTGGTACAGTATGAGCGCCTAGCACTCATAGGAAGCGGAGGGTGGGGAAATATGGGGCAAATATAATAAAAGAATAGAGTACAAATGGAAATGCACAATGTATCGCCAACTGCTGCTCCTTTAAGAAAAACACAACCATGCAGCACACACAAAAATGAAAAATACACAGATACATAAATCAACAATTTTCTTGTCGTGTTAATGAGTGTGTCAGAGAGGGAGTGTGTTACAATGCCTGTGTCTTTGTCACAAATGTAATTGCTAATGAGGGTGGGAAGCCACAATAATGCCTCCCATGAGCCAGAAGCAGACAGAGATGGAACCAGAGATGGACAACTGCGCTATCCGCAGCCCCCAAGAGTACCTTAAACCTGTGGCCACACATCTCGGCGACAACCGCACACCCATCCCAGCAGTAGAAGGATTGAGGCCTCAGATGGGGTGCCCACGACCAAAGGGTGAGAGTCTCAGAGGCAATGGGCAGTCAATCCTGCCAGAGGCTGGCCACCCTGGTGCGAGCTGAGAAGAGAAGAGTTGAGGGTCCCAGGCACCCTAGAACTATCCCGCACCTGCCAGAGCCTGCTGACAAAGAGGAGGTCCAAGCCACGCCCAGCCTCCAAGGGAGCGGGGAAAAATCCACACCAGAACATCCAGCCATGCACCCCAGAACCAACAAGCAACCTCATCCCAAGGAGGGGCAGAAGGGTCCAGCAGGGCGCAGGACCATGTTCCACAGGGGAAAAGGCATACAGTCCCCTGCATAATCACTTTAAGTACAAACTGACATCTGGTCTTTGGATCTTAATATGGCATCAGGTTCTGCAGCACTGACCAAGCAGCATTTGGTTTATCACTGTCTTTATTTGGTTAACATTTGGTTTCTTTGCAACAGAGACGTTTCTCTGTGTATTTTATCATATCAAACACTTTGTTGTTCAGAATGATATATGTCGTGTCCTCCTCTACAGACACACAGCAAGCAAAATTCTGCAGATATTTAGGTTTGCTTCAGTTGTTTTTGATGTCTCCAGTGCACAATTCAATGCTGTCTATGTAAATGCTGTCATGTTCAATTACCTGCTCGCTGCCTGTTGAGTGCATCAAATAAGTCTAATTTCTAAGATGTGAGCTGAGACAATGTATAACAAAACTGTACTGTAAAAAAAAGAAAAAGGTTATCCATGCACCCATGCATCCATTCTATTAATCACTTCTCCAATTCAGGGTCACAGGAGGCTGCAGCCTGTGAGGGTAAGAGGCTAAATAGGATGAATAAAACATGAAATAAAAGGCAAATAAATTCTGATTCATTTACATATTTATCCCTGCACTAGCTATTTAGTGAAACAGATACAATTTAAGAATTGTATAATAGAAAAAACATTTTATTCTTATTCCAGGGACATAGAGTACACACACACACACACACACACACACACACACACACACACACACACACACATAATCTATGTGGACCTCTTACTAATGCAGAAATGTTCTTTTTTCCTTGACCAGGAGCTGAAGCCTTAAATCGCAGTGTGAGGCATCTGCAATGACAAATGAAGAATCATTTCCTGCTACCATATTAAAGAAGATCATTTACACTCTGCTCAGCCTGCTGCAATCTTCCTGAAAGCCTTGCCCATTTATTCGGGGTTTCCTGTTTTTCTTTCCTCATTATTTCACCATCTGTGTTGGAGCTTTATGGGCAAAGTTTGGTGGGCGTTTGCCAAGGAGACAGTTCGACAGTAACTCAGTTCCTAATGGCCACATGGTGTCTTGGGTTATAACAGCGGTAATCAAATGATTGCAATTATAAGCCGCAGGCTTAACAATTTGAAATGGACCTGCTTCACTGAACTAGACCTTAAGCTGGAACCTGCGCTGTTATTCACCAGAATATAAAAAGTGAGGTTTCTAATGATGAGTTTGTGGGGAAAAAAATAATAATAAGTTTCAGAGGATGCTGATTGATGGCATCAGTGAAAAAAAGCGGCAGAGACTCACGGACGCTGATATAACTGAAACTGATATTGTTTCGTGTAGCAGCGTAATTTAACAATGCAAATATACTAATAAACAATCAAAAAGAAAACAACATCAATTACATACAACTTTAATTACATACACTATAGGTGGACTCGTGATTTGAAAGCTTGCCTTGTTTGCTCTGTATGACTGAACCTGACTGACAGACTGTACTGGAATAGCTGGCTCCAGCCCTCGTGTCCCTCAGCTCCTAAGTGTCCAGAGATAATTAACGCGTGGGTGGTAAATTTATATCACATTTGACTCACTGCTTACAAAGTTGAGAAGACGCTAAATATGCTCTAGCTTGTGACTTGATTTTAAGTCACGGTAAATTTTGTTGAGCATTTCGAGGACATGTTGGAGCCACGTCCTAGCTGCACCTTGACGCATTTGGAGGAATCTGTTTAGAGTTTTTAATACCATAAAATAGTGTTTATGTTCTAGGCGCAGTTATTAAACTGCAAATACTAATTATGAAAAACCCCAAAAGATAAAAGAAAAAGCTGCTACCGGTGCTGCGTAACAGTCTGCAGAGGCACACCCAGACTTCATCAGCGGACTCCTTGTAATACGCAGATGCTGCAAGCACGTTGTCGCCAAGCTTTTTTTTTTTTTAATTTTCTACATAAAACATTTTTATAATTGACTTTATAGTCTCATCTTCTCACAGTCTTTACACTTTTCTATTGCTCAAATGCTCCATATAAAGCACGCTACGCATCTGCACTTTTAGGTTTTCCTATTGTTGGCGCAGATTTATTACATTTTGTACTCTCACAGGATGAAGACCCCCAAAAGACCGCGTTCTCGTTTCTTCTCTGTTACTTAACCCGCCTCGTTTTTCTGTATCTCTCAGTCTCACAGAGCAGTTAATGAACCCTCGACGCCAAACGGACCGCAGTGCGCACTGGCAAACTGTTGCGCGCTTTGCTGCTGCTGTTTCTCAGAATAAGGACACTTTTTCTTGCCCCCCGCTGGTGTTGTAATGGACTGGTTTGCTCATCTGGACATGACAGGAACGAGAAGAAAAGCACCAAAACTTTACTAGCGGCACAAACAATGAGCGAAATCTAACAATCTCTCTCTGCAGATTGAGGTGAGTGGATCTTGATCAGAGTAACTGTCTCATTTATACTCAAACTGTCACGTGTTTTTTCTTGATAAATAGCCATCACAAATTGCCACATGACTTAATAACTGTTGCATTTGCAAGTTTTTACAAGCCCCCCACAAAAGCGCGGTGCATCCAAGAAATAAGGCTGCACTCCTATAGGGCATGTAAATGTTAATTTAAGATTTTCACAATCCAGCAGCTGAGAAGGGGGTTAGTATTCTCAGCTAGAGTGACAGATTTGTGTTTGCTGCACTGAAAGATAATTGCGGCATTGCTCGTTACAGTATGTGGCTCTGGTTCCTGCGTTCATTGTATTCCAAGACCTCTTAAAAGGAAATCCACCCCATCAGAAGCGCATTGTGCTCTTGGATAGAAGCCAAGCCTTTAGAGTCAATATCTGCAATGACCAAAGCAAACCTATGTGCCACCAACAAGTGTTCTGTCAAAACTCCGGTGAGGTTTTTGGTAACTGGCTGATATTTAACATAAATGGTGGACTTTTCGAAGTTAAACCACATAAAAAAAAACTTTCAATGTATGAATTAATTAAAATGAGGGCTGTCCCTCAGTGACTTCTCACATGTAGATTTGCATTTTACAGAGCTTACTTGTGATTTTGACTAATGCAGACTTAATACTAATACTACTAATATAGCACGCAATATAAACTACTGGCTAATAGTTAATAGACTATTACATGAGCCACAACTAATGTCCATATTTACTTTTTGTTCCACAGATTGACTCTGGTTCTTTTAGTCATGAACACAGCAGAACAATTAAACATGACTCAAGTAGAAGATTATCAGCTTCAACCTTCTAACTGCTGCTCAACCGCGTACACAGTGTATGGTGAGAACTTTCTCATGGAGGATGACAGCACAAGGCTGGTTGCAGTTCAAGTTATCCTCATCCTTGCTTACAGCACAATCATCTTGTTTGGAGTCACTGGGAACTCCTTAGTGATATATGTCGTCTACAAGTTCAAAAATCTGCGGACCGTGACCAATTTCTTTATCGTAAACTTGGCTGTTGCTGACTTGCTCGTAAACACGCTGTGCTTACCTTTCACCCTTGTCAACACCCTCTATGGCAAATGGATGTTTGGTCAGGTGTTGTGCTTCATGCTACCCTGTGCTCAAGGCATGGCTGTGCACGTGTCCACCATCACTCTGAATATCATTGCTCTGGACCGCCACAGGAACATTGTCTACCACATGGAGACTAAGATGTCCAAAGACATGTGTGCTGTTGTTATCGTCATCACGTGGGCCGTCAGTGCCCTGTTGGCTAGTCCCCTTGCCATTTTCAGGGAGTACGAGATGCTTGATCTGTCGCCGGCCGATACTCTTCACGTGTGTGCGGAGAAGTGGCCGGGAAGCAGCATGAATGGAGCCATCTACAGTACATCGATGCTTCTGGTTCAGTACTGTTTGCCTTTAATAATCAACTCTGTCGCTTACATTCGCATCTGGAATAAACTGAAGAATCACATGGCTCATCGAAACGATCGAAATGACCGTAATCAGCGAAGGAAGAAGACCACCAAGATGCTCCTGACCATGGTGGTGGTCTTTGCCGTCAGCTGGTTGCCTTTCCACGCCTTCCAGTTGGCCGTTGACATCGACAGCAGCGTGCCGTACATGAAGGACTTCAAGCTGCTTTTCACTGTGTTCCATATCATAGCGATGTGCTCAACATTCGTCAACCCCATCCTGTACGGCTGGATGAACAACAACTACAGGATGGCTTTTATGTCTGTGTTTAAGTGTTACCCGCTTTCCAGCGTGACCGCAAGATGCTCCAAAGCAAGAGAGACACAGAAAGACGAAGATGGGGTTTGTACTGATTGTAAATCAACAAATGTCTAAAGTTGCACAATTTAAGGGAATGGACTGATAATTAGTTGTTCAAATGTGAAGTGTGTATTTTATGTTTATTTTGGGCATTTTGACCACACATAATAATGGATGATTAAAATGACTTTTTAAATGTTTTAAAGGGCTTAAACTTTAAAGTAGCTAACTTCTAACATCAAATAGAGCAACAAAGGGGGGTATCATTAACACACCTGTGAAACTGTACTCATGGCTTCGTAACATACATGTATACGTCTTTAATCTTAATCATTTAAAATACGGCAGGATCCAATCTGCCATCCGCAATATACTAGTGTTATCTACATTTTTGCAGTCTGAAAAATAACTGACAAATACCCGCTGCAATAATGAACTTCTTCTCAATTTTGATTTCTGTTCTGCAACGCCACCAGCACAGCTCTCTTACAATATCTGCATAACATGAATTGATTTTAAGCTTTTCTGATTTTTTTCTTCAAATTCTTGGTTCGGCTCCCACCCTCAAGTTACCACAAAATCTTCTCAAATATCAGAATAAGCTTCCTCGACACTAGAATGAAACAACAATATATTATTGTGACAAAAAAGCTAAAAAACCAAAAAACCTTCCCCACTCTCATAATCTCATGTTTTTCTGATTGTTCATCCTAATCATTTATTTTCCTGCTCACGCTGATGCCAGGCTGCACAGACTTTAATGGCGTATTTATCGACACATTTTACTGAAATGTAGCAAAGTCTTGACATGTTTAATTAATTAATTAGCTAATTAGATTATTTTCTCACAATATGAATAAATAATTAAAACAGTAAGCATTTTATCATAAGCAATTAAAAAAAAAAAAACAGATGTTTGTAATCATTTATTTATTTTTATTTTACATTTTTTTTATTTGTGGTCCCTGCCACACTTTTTTAAGGAATTTGGCTTGTTGTGTTAAAAATGTACACACTGATAAGACACAAGACTTGAAGACAAACACCAAACTTCTATTTCAAAATGAAACTTTGCAGTCTAACCTAGCAATTGCTTTTCAAACAATTAAACCTTTAGAGGGGCAATAACTGTATCTGCTGCTCACATTTGTGAACACAGAAACAGAAAAGTTTAACAGCTGTATTGGTTGTTCTTATAGGGTTATATAGAAACTCGCTGAAACAAAATAAATACGGAAAAATGAAAAATGTAAGGTTAACAAAAAAAGTACTGTTTGATCCTGTCCTTTGTTATGCCCCACACATCACATCGTCCACATCACGAGCAGTGCCATCCGTGGCTTGGCAACGGGGAAGATATCACCTTGCTCTTCTGTCGAGTGGACTGAAATCACATTGATGTACTTGCATGCCTTTCATTGCTTGAAAAAGAGGACCGGACCAAGGTTTGTTCTTGGTTCTGATCTTCTCCCTCATATTCCCCTTATCTTCCTCTTCCTCCCACTCTCTTTATCTCAAAGTTTGCAGAGTTCTTACAAAGGAGTTGAGCTAAGGTTCGGACTGCCTGTTGTATAACTGATTTCAAGCATGTGTGGGTGTTTCCAGGTATGTTTGGCAAAGACTGGAGAGAAGTGTTATCTCAATGATTGCAAGAGATTTCATTCTTCACCAACGTGTTGGAAGAAACACGTGTGGTGTTTAACAAGCAGTGTTCTGCACAACTGCATCAGATTACAAAGTATTAAAGAATATCTGCTCTTGCAGATATTCTTTAATACTCATTTTGTTCCATGAATCTTTGTTCGACAGCAGTCTTTTACACAGGAGCATGTAGAATAAATAAAATAAGAAGAATAAAAAGAACCTAGGCCGTACTAAATTGGCTGTTGCTAAGTGTTTGACTTGGATTGTGCAATTAAGAATAAATACTTAATAATAAATAACAGACAAATTATGATATAATTGAAAGAATTGAATATCCAGTTAATTTAATGTTTAAGTTGCCAGTTCAGCTCAGGCTTCCAGGGTTGTAAAGATATAGTTGGAAAAGTTAACGTATCCATGCTTCTGTCTAAGCATTCACTTTCAACGTGCAAGAAAGCAGCAAAGCTGTAATGGTTTACAAGGTTAACAAACTGTGGCAAAATGAAAATGTGCTATTATGAGCTCTATAATGACAGTGTTTGCAGTGATGGTACAAATATACTATAAATTATAAATACCATCTATGCAATTACAGTTATGTTGATCATGTGCTTTCTTGTGCTTCTCATAGCATCAATACATTTAGAGACGATTCAGCAGAAAAGCCCAGCTGAGACAAGCAAGTGAAACCAAGAACAGGCTTTTTACCCGAATTATCGTATTCCCGTTAAATCCTTGCATCTATTTAATTTTTCCTTACACTTTTACGTGTGGTTAATGCTAAACTCCTAAACTTTATTTCTGACATAGAGTGGCTCTTTTCTAATTAATCTGCATCGTAAACAACACTTAATCTGATTGGGTTTTAAATATTTCTTTGATGCTCTTGTTAATGGTCGTGATTTGAATGCATGGTTTGAAGTACAGGAGTCGTGAATACGTTGAGATTTTGACTGTGATCATCTGTGATCACAGTTATAAAACTGTGTACAATGATGACGTTATTGCCTTCCTGTGTGAATTAACCTTCATACACACTTATTTTATTGATAGATAATGAATATTAAATATATTTTAATTCGTGACATGTAAATGTAACAAATTTAAGAAATGGCACGTGAAGCAAATTCCACTAATTATTCTGTCCTTGCTTTAAATTTGAGAATCATTTGATATTCAGTGGTGTCTTAGCTGTAGTTGCAGATGTTTGCATGTTTTTGTTTTTGTTTTTTAATTTAATTCTGAGTTCAACAGGAAAGTAAAATAGTTCCCACCCCTCCCCGAATTGTCTTTGTTTGCAGTGAGCATTGTAATCACCACTATTCACTCTTACACTGATTATCTCGGCACTCAGGTTTTAAAGTGTTCTTCCTGTTGACCGCGTCCTTAGTGATTTACTTTACATGTACGTGAGGAGCCAAGGGACTGGGGATATTGGCTGTGGGTCTCCATTTTTAGTAAGCTAGTAAGCTATTCATGGTGTATTCACCATTAAATCAATAATTGTTTCTTTGGCTGTCTGGCAGAGCAGGTGCTGCTGTCACAAAGCATCTGTCCAGGATGAGGGTACATACTAATCAAATAAATTGAACAATAGCTTCGATTTTATTATTTTTTGCTGATCGCCATGTCCTTTGGCTTTCATACAAGAAAGCACTTAAGTCACCTGCCATGTCAATCTCACGACTTTCTGTCAATATGTATTAATATTTAATTAATGACATTTTGTTAGATATTGTTAGCATTGATTTTGCCAATTAATTTTATTCCCATTGTGAAATAATTAGATGGTGTGGCAGGATATTAATCAGTTGGTTCACATGTAGAGAAGAAAGTTTTATTGGTTATTGGTGATTCCCTGGGTTTCTTCAGCCACTTGAGTGGCTTTCTGTTATTATATATACAACACTGTGCAAAAGTCTTGAGTCCTCCCTGATTTCTTGATGTTTTCCCAGGAAAATTTGAAATAAGTGCAGTGATTTACTGAAATGTGCACACATGGAAATACAGCATATAAGGCCAAAACAAGGTTTATAATTTTAATGAGCTTGAAAGTAAATATTCGGTATGACCACCTTTATTCTTCAAGACAGCCTGGAAGCTTTCTTGTCTTGTTTCTTTAAGTGGTCTTCAGGAATAGTTCTCCGGGCTTCTTAAAGGACATTCAAAGCTCTTCTTTGGATGTTTCTGCCTTTTGTTCTGCTCTCTGTCAAAATGATCCCCCCAAACTGCTTGCTGAGTCCGGGCTCTGGTGAAGCCAATCCATGACTCCCCGTGTCCCACAGTGTGTTTCGCTTTTGCTGCATTAGCAGTGTGTTTGGGATAATTGTCATGCGAAAAAATTAAGTCATGCTTTCCAGGTCATACTGCATGGTGAATCAAAATCTGATTTTTTTTTACAAGATGTCCAACACTACTGGCTGAAACACAGCCCCAAACCATGACAGAGCCTCCACCATGTTTTACAAATGGCTGTACCTTTCTGCTGACCTCCTCCATACATACTGACGACAGATTGAGCTAAAATGTTCAATTTAGATGAATTACTACAAGGCCACTGATTTTCAGTCCAGTTCCTGTGTAATTTGGCACACCTCAGCCGTTTCCCTTCACTTCCTTTCCTGAAGAATTGTTTCTTGATATGCACCCTTCCACTGAGAGCATTTCTGATGAAGCTTCAGTGAGTAGATGGATCAAAGTTTCAGATGTATCTTTTAGGTCCAGTGTCTGGTCTTTGCTGGATGTTTCCCCCCCATTTCTCAAGGACATGACTTTCAGACACTGGTTATCTGCCAAAGATCAGTTTTAAGCTTTCCACTTACTCTTTTGTCTTACACTTGTCCAGTTTCCTCAAAGGACACACTGCACATCATATTGGGATATGCCAAGGTTTTGGCTAATAGTTCTTTGGGAATCAGTGTGTTGGTACAACATGGTTATTTCATGTCTGTCAAACTGTATTATCTTTGACATTTTTGATGTATTCAACAAAGGAAATGGAAACAAATGTTGTGTTTCTGCAACAGCGTCATAGTAAAACTTAAATATTGGTTCTCTGTTAAGCTGTCAGTTACTTGTAGAAACAACACTTTTTCATCCTTTGGTCGTTTTTTTTTATGCTTGAATCATTCGTAGGTCAATGTTAAGTGTTGTAACAAACAACAACATTTATCTGAAAATGATCAGGTACAAGTACTGGACTGAAAATGAGTGGAAAAGCAGTATTTTCTTTCTACTATACGTTAATTGCACAACTGAAATAAATTATATCTGGTTGACTGAAATTTGCATCAGAGGGTAAAGTGGTGCAGGTGAAGTCTAAAATGTATGTTAATGTGTTGATCTAAAGTGAAAGTTTGTGTGCAAACCATTTCCAATAAACTTTTAAGTAATGTGACCAACATCAGATTTATTTTGTATAAGCAACCAACACGTTAGCAGCAGCTACAGAAACAGAAATTGTCCATTCATATATCATATAAAAAGTAGCTCATACCTACCGTGACATCTCCAACTGGTGTGTGAGATACCAAGTCTGGCATTTTGGTCCCTTATTTATTTTATTTTTTAAAAACTTGGTCCTCGGAGTGGATAAAGCTAGGCGCATCACTGATTATGTTGTAATAGTAAATGTTATAAAACCTCCCGAGCATTTCCTCGTTGGAATCGCTCAGCTCTAGGTGTCACAGTTTGTTTGTATCCTTAGAAGTTTTTCTTTCCTCAGAAAAAGAGTATAAACCTAAACAGTAAATGGCTTTTAACTGTGATTTTGTCCAGCTTATGCAAGAGTTTTCTGAATCTCCAGCGTGCTAGATTTGTAGATTAGTAACGTGTTGTTGACAGCAATTATGTTTTAATTGACTTAACCTCCTGCTCGGGTTAATGTGTGAAACTTCTGGCTAATTTCCAGCACCTGATTAAGATGTAGGTCAAATATACTGACAGGTTAAAAAGCTTAGAAAGTGCTGGAGGGTTTGACTAGCAGCCGTTAATCAAGATGTTTTATGAGTGCAGATTAAAGAAATTAATTTAGGTACAATCTCTTGATTAATAATTCACAATTATCTTAAATGTTAAATTCGGACCTAGAGAAAATTCACCACAATTGCTACTTAGGTAATTAATTTAACCTCAAAACACTTCAAAAACATCATGTAGAATGGTCATAACAGAACAAACAATAATGCTATGGCTCCCCCTGCTGTCTCAACAGGTTCATGTCATATAAACTAAAGTTACTCTCCAATATTTTAAGACAGTTAATCATAGTATTGGTAATATTGAGTATTATTGTTTATTTAACATTGGACTAGATCCAGCACTGCAATAGTTGAGATCATGGAGAATTTCAAGGATTTTATAACACTTAACCACATGCTGTATTTTTATTTTATGACTCCACTTGTGTGCTACCACAGTTTCAATCTGACATCCTGGAAATTAGAATCGGATGTTGACTGAGGATAAAAATAAAGTTATGTGGTTTTGTGCGTCTGCAGTGACAGATTCATCTGCCTGTTTTGCTCTTTTGCAGACTCAGTTGTGTAACTCTCCATTGTTCTTTGAAATGGTGCATAACAAGGTTAGCTACTCATTCACTCAAGAGGAATTGTGCGATATGGTGCACAACAAACAATACAAAGAGGCCAACGAACTAAGGAGTGGCTGTCGTATTGCATATAGGTGATCTCACAGGGTGGTTGCTGCCAGTGTTGATGAGGTTTTCCTCAAAAATTGTAGATTAGAGAGATGAGGCTGCTGTTTTTAATCAAGGCAACCACACACATTCCCAAAAGAACCACAGTAAGTGAAATCACTTTGATGACTTTACAATCTTCGTGGCTATATACATGGTACATACTACATAGTATTTGGTGATCCACTTGATTTGCTCATCTTGCCTAATTTTAGCTTTGCTTTTACTTCAAAATACATCCTTGACAAACATAAAAATTTGTTAGCTAGTCTGAAAGGGATCTTGAAATTTCTCACATATAGACTGAGCCACTGAATTCCCCTTTTGTGGTAGCATCCGTGCCAATCCACTGCTTTACAAAACACTCCATAGACCAGGGGTCCCCAATCCCAGTCCACGAGGGCCGGTGTCCCTGCAGGTTTTAGATGTGTCCTTGATCCATCACAGCTGATTTAAATGGATAAATTACCTTCACAACATGTCTTGAAGTTCTCCAGAGGCCTGGTAATGAACTAATCATTTGATTCAGGTGTGTTGACCCAGGGTGATATCTAAAACCTGCAGGACACTGGTCCTCGAGGCCTGGAGTCCGACACCCCTTGCTTAAACTATACATAAACAGAGCTGGATCTGTTAGAGCAGGGGTGGGGAACTCCAGGCCTCGAGGGCCGGTGTCCTGCAGGTTTTAGATATCACCCTGGGCCAACACACCTGAATCAAATGTTTATTTCATTACCAGGCCTCTGGAGAACTTCAAGACATGTTGAGGACGTAATGTAGCCATGTTGTTGTTGTTAATAAGGCTACACATACAGAGACCTTTAACATTATGAGCAGAGGCCTTTATTGGAAAGACAGATTGTGGTTTCGCTGGACTCTCTAAGCAACCAGGTGTTTACATTATTGCCTAGAAAATACATCATATCAGTAAGAGTGAAGAGTGTATTCTTACTGAAATATTATTACACACAGCACCAAAGTGCAGACGAACACATGAACACGTATGTAAGGAATAGAAGGGCTTCCTAGATTTTATGTGTCTGTGCTCATATAAGGGAGGCAGGGTTCTATACAGAGGGAAATGTTGTGACGAGGTCGTGTCCCTCCGCTGGTCTCATTCTGGCACGAGCGTGGATCTCACAGTACAGCTGTCCCTCCACAAAGAAATAGCCCTTCTGTTTCAGGTTGACATCACAGTCAGAGCACACAAAGCAACCAGGGTGGCGATATTTGTCCCGAGCTTTCACCACTGTCCCACTGAAGCATCAAAAACAAACTGATGTCAGGAGCAAAGAATATACGGCACTTAAAAAGTGGTACAGCTTCACGATAAAGCATAGAACCCAGTTACTGCTGTGCTAACTTTTTATAGGTTAAAAACACTGGTAGATGTACTCTAAACAGGCTCCAAGTGTAAAGACAATAGATGGACACAAACCCAAATAACTGGAACACTTGTTTTCCTGCAGTGCAACCTCAATGCGACTTGTGTTTTTGCAACCAGAAAAGTCGCCCTCTGCTACCCATTTAAAAACACACAGGTTTAACAGACTTCTCTTTCCCCCAGTCCCAGAAGCTATATCTATCTTTTGATAATGTATTGAGTTTCAAAATGTAAGACATTTGTGTTTCTAGCTGACATTCAGTGGCCACTTTATTAGGTACACCTTGCTCGTACAGGATTGGATCCCTTTTCCCTTCAGAACTGTCTGAATTCTCTTTGGTACAGATTCAACAACTTTTTGGAAGCATTTCTCAGAGGTTTTGGTTCATCAGACAGGTGCTGCACATATATATTAACAATCTCTGATGATGGTGGAGGCCATATGAGTGCAGTGAACTTACTGACACATTCAAGAATCCAGTTTTTGATGGTTTGGCTGTGCGATTTAAATGACGCTGAGCCAGTACTGGTGGGCTGAACGTGTGCCAAGAACACATCCCCCATACCAGGAGCCTGAACTGTTTGTACAAGGAAGGATGGATCCATTAATTGCATGTTTATAACAAATTCTGATCCTGCCATCCAAATGTTGAAGCAGAAATTGAGACTCGGGCCAGGCATCATTTCTCCAATCTCCTGTGGTCCAGTTTTGCTGAGCTGTTCTTAGCTAATAGAAGTGGTACCCGGTGTGGTCCTCTGCTGCTCCAATCCATCTGCTTCAAGGTTCGACGTGTTGCGCGGTCACGTATGCTATTCTGCATAACTTGGTTGCACTGAGTTACTGTTGCCTTCGTATTAGCTTAAAGCAGTCTGGCCATTCTTCTCTGACCTTTGACGTCAACGAGGAATTTTCACAGAGAGAACTGCCGCTCGCTCTATATTTTCTCTTTTTTAGACCATTCTCCGTAATCCCTAGAGGTGGTTGTGAGGGGAAAATCCCAGTATGTCAGCAGTTTCTCAACTACTGAGACCAGCCTGTTTGGCACCAACAACCATGCCTCATTCAGAGTCACTTAACTTTCCTTTTGTCCCCATTCTGATGCTCAGTTTTCACTTCAGCACTGTGTTACTGCCACTCAGTGCATTATTAGGCTGATTAGATTTTTGCATTAACAATGAGGTGAACAGGTGTACCTAATGAGGTAGCAGGTGAGCGCATATAATTTATGCAGTTTCTGCGATCTTCAAACGATGCTCGAGCCTCTGGGTGTACTGCGCTGGACTGTGCTGTTTCTGCATAGATGGTCTTAATGTAAATCGCAGATGAGTCGTTCTATTTTTACTCACACAATCCCATTCCCACACTTGTCACAGACAGGCAGTTTCTGCAGGTTTCCTGTGGGCGTAGTTGGTTTGGTTGTGGGCGCTTTTACTGTCCTGGTCACAATGGGGCGAGTGCCTGATCACATTAGAAAGAAACCACTCAACACAAAAACCCTGCGTGATCATAACACGTACATGAAAAGAAAAACCACCGAGACGGGGACAAAGCGGCATGAATGATCATTCATTTTGGGTTTTTGTTTTTTGTTTTTCAGCATATTATACGTATTCTGCTAACAAAGGAAACACGTGGAAAAGTGCTTTTGTATTAATAATACTCAAAAAAGAATGACATGTCTCGGGAACACACTGTGGAGCTTTAATAGGGTGTGATATGAGACATTGTCACAGTATTGCATAAATGATCTACTTACTTTCAGTCCTTTTTGTCCAAGTAAATCACAGTGTAGTTTATTGAAAATTTATTAATGCCACAGGTAAGTCATCAACATGTAATTTCAGCTATGACTTTAAGCCAAAGGGTTTTTAGATCAATCCCTGAGCCCTTCTTCCAACCAGGGTTGAAAAAGATATGAAACCTTCAAATTTGTTCTTTATTTTTCTTACAGGGGGAAAGCTGGAAAAAAAAAAGGTTTAAAAACGGCAACTTTATGTGAAAAAACAGCATCTTGTGAACTGAAAAGTGTTTGATGACAAATCTACTGCCTGTCAGTGTCACTACAACCAGGTGAAGACTGAAAAAGTGGGAAGAATTATGAATGATTTATGAATTGATTTTTTTGAGGAAGAGATGCATAATTTAGGAGAGAGCTCACCATCGCTGTCAATAAATTCCTGGAGGGCTTTGAAGGAGCCAGACTGCCGAGGCTCCTGGGGATCCTCCTGGTCTTTCTGTAACATCCGGTAAACGTCAGAATCCTCAATGCTGGTTAGAGCTCTGGGACTGAGCAGTGCATCGAGACACACACAGAAAAACCCCATCAAATTCTTCTAACTGCAATACAGGAGTTGTCTAATGAAAGTTTCACCCATCACGCTTTAAAGTTGGTGTCTAGTGTGTGCAACAAATGTGCGTAACCAGGTGACGATCACGCAGCATGATGGGTCAGCCTTACAAGGAGAAAATGGATGCGAGACAAAAATAATCACACGGATTTGATTAACGTACAATTTGAGCTGTAATTTAACCATAATTATGGTTTAATAAACAATGATCCCTTCCAGTGTACTGATAATGTGCTGCAGTGCTCGTGTAAATCAGTGTAGAAGTAATGCATGAGTGAGTGGCTTTGGTCGGATGTGATCAGTGTCCTATTCAGAAGTTGTGGTTGAGCCACAAAGAGATTCTTTCCTATATTCCCTAAGACACCGTACATCAAACAAGCTAATGAAATCCATATGACCGCATGGGAAGGCTGAAGGCTAACATGCTGTAGCACATCTGTGTGACTCACTGGACGGGTGATTCTGGAGGTGAGTTATGTAAAACGGGCAAAAACAATTGGTGCAATAGTAGCTCTGTAGGATCTACAGTGATTATTATTCATTCCTGTTGTTGTATTGCTGGATCCTTATCACTCAAATAAAGAGTTGCCATAAGAGAGGCTCCAGAGGAAAGTAATTAGTTAAGTTATTTGGTTAAATATTCTTAGGTCAGCTCAGTTATTTTCAACCATAAACGCCGTGCACACTCTTAAAAGCTTCCCACATACTTAATAGAAGAGTAAACAGCTATTTGCTGTGTCTAATTACAGCGATGCAATGATGTCCTTCGCAGAGGCAGAAGGCCTTAGTAAAGTGAGACTAAAAGCCACAAGGCAAAAACTACTCCAGAGAATCAGCATGTGTACTCATTTCATTTAAGCTCATGTAAGAATTTCCACTTATGTTTGCTGTGGCAAAGTAGACACACAGGGCAAGTGAAGCAGAACAGCTTTACATTAGTTGGTTAAGTGGAGTGCACAATGTGTACAAAAGTATTGTGAAACACCTGTTAGGCTTTGGATTCAGGTGCTTTCAACCACAGGTGTATAAAATAAAGCATCTAGCCATGCTGCCTGCCTTTACAAACATTTGTGAAAGAATCAGTTGTACTAAAGAGCTTGTTGAATTCAAGCATAGTAGTGTAATAAGATGCCAGCTATGCACTTGCGACAAATTAGTACATGGAATTTCTTCCAAAATTAACTGTAAGTGATATTATTGCAAAGTGGGAGCATTTAGTAATCCTAACTGAAAAGTGGTAGACCCCAAAGTTACAGAGCAGGGTTGCCAAGTGCTGAGGTAGTGCATAAAAGTCACCAATGCTCTGCTCACTCAATAGCTGCAGACCTCCAAACCTCCTTGTACATTAACATCAAGCACTGGAACTGTGCACTGGGAGCTTCATTGCATAAGTTTCCTGTTGGTGTAATGTGTTGGTGGCACAGTGTGGCATGCTGTCGTGCTAACATTTTTCTGTGCGTGTGAGCCATTAGGCTTTACACTTACACACCTTTATATTTCTAAACATACCAACACAATGACTGATAGAAAAGTATTTCTAAGCAACAGGTTTTTAGCACTTAGTTTGTGTAATGTGGTGCTTTTAGAGAAACGAATGATTATTTGCACTGATCACCTCTCAGGCTTGTGCTGGACCAAGCCTCGGATCTGGCCCTCCATAGCATCCTGGATGTTGCCACTGGAGTAGAGGCCTATAGGCGTGTTGTAGGATGTACTGACTACCTGGCGCTTGTCATCAATGTTCGCTGCTGCCACAAATGGCTGAGCTCTTCTATTGTGAGCTGTGCCAATTGGTTTATATTCCTGGTAGGAGAAGAAGGAAGCAAGGACACTACGGAAGCAGTAACAAGATACAAAGATTTAAGGCATCATAGCTACTAAACATACAGTCTCACAGACCTGCTGCTCTGCTTCCAGGTTTATTTTAAATGGGTGAGCTCTCCCGTCCTCCATGACACGTGGAGTCCACAGTCTTGATTCGTTTCTGGAATTTAAAGGCAGATCCTGGTCAGAAGTTCACCACTGACTGTTAAATGCCTGTTTTTGTAGCTTGTGCGCACATGTGAGTCTAATCCTGGCACATAAAACATCTAAACTGACCTTAGATTTATGTCTTTCCTTAAGTACCACAGGCTACATATTTCTTCCACATTTTTTCCCACAGCTTTTTTGTAGTAGCAGTGGATATTATTATTATAATTAAGGGGTCAACACACAAAATAATTGCAGTAACAATCTGTATTACAGAATGTGGATACATTAGTCATGGATTTATACCTTTATAGTAAAGCAAACACCTGTGAAATAGCTAACACCAAAAAAATCCAACTTCAAATTTAACTTGAATCAAAAGCTGAATGATCCAAAAAAAGGTTTGTGAGCATGTGTATACTCCCGCTAACCTTTCAATGGTGAGACAGAGCTGATGAGTGGATTCCTTTATCTTGTTCTGAGCTTCACAATGCAGCATGTTTGTTGCTGGGACTCCCTCAATAGCCAGGATGACATCACCAGGGCACAGGTTGGCAGCAGATGCCTTACTGCCAGGAGTGATCTGGATGGGAGTCAACAAACAAGGCGAGCATCATAGACAAGTGGATAACAAAAAAAAAGGAAAAACAAATATCCATCCATTCTCTTCAGCTTGTCCTTATCAGGGTCGTGGGGTTGCTGGAGCCTATTCCAGCTGGCATAGGGTGAGAGGCAGGGTACTCCATGGACAGGTCGCCAATTTGCCACAGGGTTCATAGTGACAGATCACCAATTAACCTAACCCCACTGACTGCATGTCTCTGGACTGTGGCGAGAAGTCAGAGTACACGGAGAGAACCCATTCAGTTCACTGAAGGTTAGCCCAAATCCTCACCCTTCCACCACCGTGCTTGACTGTTGGTACAAAGTGTTTGTGCTGCTATGCTGTGTTTGGTTTTTACTGAAAGTAGCACTTAGCCTTTGTAGAGATAAGAGGCTTTCTCCTAGTAACTCTTCCAAATAAGCCATACAGGACTTTTCTATATGAACTGCCATGAACTTCAATATTTGCTGTCCCAACTAAGGCCTGTAGAGTCTAGGATGTAGTTGTTGGTAATTTTAGTGTTTCTCTGAAGATGCATGGCCCAACCTTGGGGTAAGATTACTCCTGTGAGGATTAGCAGCTGCCTTAAATGTTTTTGACTTGTAAATAACGTTTCCCTGTAGAATGATGGACTTTAGAAATTGCCTTATAACCCTCTCCGGATTGATTGGCACCTGAATGCTCCAGGCAAGCAAACTCCCAAAATTTGCTGATGATCAGTAAATCTGGTGAATTTGATCAGTAGCTCATGGCTGCTACTTATCCTCTTAAGCAATACAGGTGTACTTCACAGACACAGTTCATCTGAGGGTGTATTTATCCAATTGTAAGTCCAGATAAATTTTCTCAATTTCCCGATATATAAAACCACAGAATTTACACTGGGTGTGCTTTCATTTTACTGTGGCAGTCAGTAATAATGCAAATAGCTCCATGTAGGACAAAGGATACTTTAACAAGCATATTCTATGGCCTGTTTCAGTTCCTAGACAGTGTTCCCTGGGAACACTAAATGGGGGAAAATCTTTAAGAAACACAACAACAAGTTTTTCACCAAGCAACTCTTTCTGAAAATTATGGGAGTTACACACTTTACTAAGACACAGCATTCATTAGCTAATTCCTAAATAGTCTGTCCAACGTCCAACTTTTAATTTCAGCAGCAGCTGTCTTCATTTGCTTTTCGTCCTACGATTTAACTAAATTTTCATATCAGTTTATTCCTCTCAGTTTCAGTGACAAACAAAAACATGCCCTCGACAAATTCAGGGATGTACGGCTGTAGCTGGTGGGGTCATGGGAAAAGTTTGGGACCAGAAGACCAAGTTATGCAGCGGAAAAGGTTGAAACAGCCTGAATTAGTATCATTATCAATAGAGGGAGTGGAAAATGAGCACGATATTTACGTCTGTATTAAAACTATTTCCTGTTTGTTGTATCACAGTTTGCTAACAATCATAACAAAGTTTTCTTTTCTCAAAAACATAGAAAACTTGGCATGTTTGAGCATTTAAATCCAGCTTCAATAGAGTCCAAATGTAGTTCTTTTCAACAACACCTTACATGAACGAGCAAATACATATAATATGCTTAAACTTATACATGCTTACACACAAAGACTTGAGTAAAAAAACAAAACAAAACCCCAACATATTCTGGTGATTTCCACGGTATGGTCAAGATTCATACATGGATTGAAGCTTTAGCTTTATTAAACAGAAACTCTGCCCTTGACTTGGATTCCCTCTGTACATTGCGTTTATACAGTCCAGTACGTCCAGATGTTGCAGTGATGTGAAAAGTCTGTTCTCCATCACTGGCACGTCATCTTTTAATACAGTACTCAGGGGCTGGGCCCCTTGTTTCTGTTCCCCTGCTTGGATCAAAGCTTTATAACCTCCCCCCCCCACACACACACACAAATTCAAAACACAATTCAGACCATTGATGAGCTAAATCTATAAATTCAGCAGCTCGTGCACTCTCCACAGTAGCTGCTAACAGAGAGACGTTGCTCTGGTTGGCATGCATGTGTGTAAACTCTCCTGTCATGGAGCCAAAGTAAACACCGAGTGACAGCGTCCAGATGGTAATAAGTATTCTGATGGTCAGGAAGTGACTGAAAAAAAGAGCAAGAACTGCCAGAAAGCCACCAGGGTCACAGAGAGCCTCTCCCGAGGCAACATCAAACAGTACCCAAAATGTCCACTTGCGCCACACAGGGCACGACCTGTGCTCAGTCATATTGCATTACTGGACATTGCAGACTGAGCTACACTGAGATGTTACAGTGAAACTTAAATTAGGTCATCTGCCTATAAATAACAGCGGATAAAAATGGTGAGGGGATGTCTCATGCTTCCAAAAGAGGGAGCGGTAATTTACAGTGGAGCATTTGTTTGAGAGCGCTGTCAGACTTTGTCTCGCTGCTCTCATGTCTGGATCGAATAGGTACACAGCCACGCTTTTATTTTTTTTCTTTAATTACATTCTTTTGCTTCCTCGGAGTTCAGCTGTCATGTCAAACGTTTGTCTTTGTTTAAATTACAACCACCTGCCAGCCTTTTCTTTCTGCTTTTCTCCCATCCTCCCTCTCTCTTCTCTTTTTACCTCCCTTGCTTGCTCTAAAACTATTTTCTTAAGAGTCCAGGATAAAATAGGGGATGCAAGTATCAAGACTGGGAATGTGGCAGGTTGAAGCTCGTTGTGAAGGAGTTCCTCAGCCTCCTTGTCAGCTGCAATCTTCTTTTTTTTTTTTCAGCCTGTTTGGACCGCTGGACTCTGATAAGCATATACAGTTGTAGTCTTAAAAATTAAGCCAAAGCAATGACATCATGGGAGTAGTTCTCTCACAGAGATCCTGCAGAGACACGTAATGCATGTTAGGCAATTGTTTCCATGTGCTTTACACCCCTCATGGAGACATCGCACAGAGATGCAGATCTTCATGGGTAAATCTAGAGCGGCGCCCACTTTACGGCCCCTGTGCGCTGAAGAAAAAGATGATTATCACTTGTGTTTACTTTCACCAGCTGGGAACACCAACGGCTCATGAAGGGGAGGATGTTCCTAACCAAAAATGGCATTGGACGGAGCGAGTCGAATCACTTGTGCTCTCAAATAAATCTTGTGGGTTCACTGAAGTAGCAGCTTTTTAATCTGCCCTGTAGCCATTTTTTTAATCATATTTTTTTTGTTTTGTTTTTGGGTTTGTTTTTTTTAACAGTTGTCTCTGTTACAAATGCATTTGAGGATACAGCTTCTCATATTGCTGATCTCATATCGTTTCCGCTTCCCCTCTCTCTTCAATCTCAGCCTTCTTTCATCACTGTGCCCATACAGGCCTCTGAGTGTCCACTAACACAACAGGTGTGAGTTTACTGGAAAGAGCTGGTGGTTTGTGAGCTAAAATTGCTTTTGGTCAGTATTTCCTGAGGTCCCTCTCTAAATATAGATTCACATAACCCCATTATACATAACAGGATTACTGATCTCCATCTCTGGCTGACTCTGGGGATTCAGCCCACAGGCAAGTTGTAACACAGATGGAGAAAGCAGTGCTCATCGTCAAAATCCTAACTTTTGTATTTTGCAGTGATCAAAACAGTTATTTGGAGCAGTAGTCAATATAAATGCCTGTTAACTGTGTGCATCCTTTGAAATTCTTATGTGTTTTGTTTATTAGGCTTGTGGAGTCTGAATTATTAAAAAGCTAAAAAAAAAGTTTTGATTTTGACCAATATGGAACAAAAATGCTAAAACCTCCAACTACAAGGGACCATGTAATCCCATTTAGAAATAATCCTCATCAAAGTAACAGAGACTGGTTTTCTTACTCACAGGCTATATGCTCAAAAAATATTGGATCACCTACACATTACACCCACATGAACGTCTGCAGTTGTGCAGTTAGCAGAGCATCTCCTAAGCACCATGTTCAGCCCCGCTCAGCAACTTACGTGGCTGGCATTGCTGTGTTTCCTAAATGCTTCCACTTTGGAATAATGCTTAAAGTTGAAGACATTAAAGTAGTCACCGTATTATGATCAAATTCACTGAGCTGAGCATGGCTGGGCACTTTATTTTATACGCCTGTGAGAATGGAACTGAAAACATCTGAAGTTACACTAAAAGCTGACAGGAAGTCACCATTTTAAAGAGACTACAGCAAAAATGATAGATTTTTCACCCATAAGGAATAAGTTCACATCCCGTTTAGGACATCTGTTTTGAGACTTTGCTTTTGACTGTATGATTAGGTTAGGTTTTGGCAGCAAAAGTTAGCTAGCTCTAAAAAAAAAAAAAAAAAAAAAGTTAATATAATCCTTTTTAAAATATAAATTACATACTGGAAAGCAACTTCTACCATCTATATCTAATGACTTCTGTTTTAGATGTTGGAGGGTTTTATTGAAGTTTATTGAACTACTCGGTACTGTTAAAAATTTTGCTAGTGTGTGAAAGAGTGGCAGCGAGGTTTCCTGCCCAAGCATTAGTAAGCTAGGTGCTACACCACTTTTCTGAAGTTGTAGATATGATTCCATAAATGAATGAAAAAACATTTTATGATAGCTTTGACTGGCGCTTCAGAATAACAGTCTAAGCTTGCTGGTGGCAAAAACAAGCTTTTACATTCACACAGATCATTGCTAAGTGGGATTAGCGTGCTTGACGGTTGTTGGTTTCTTGCTCTATATTAGAAAGTACAAACATTTTGGTCAAAAATTATTTAGGTCAAAAAACATTTAGGTCCCCCAAATTAGATGATATAAATAGGTTTGAAAAATACCTGAATTTTCCTTTAGAAATGAGACAATAGGAGCCACTGGTTAGCATAGCCTAGCTTAGCGTTCTGAAGAGTTGGACTAGTTGGACTCTCTAAGTTTACCTGCACTTCCAAAACTTACTTATTAGAATGCTATTTGCACTCTCACACACGCAAACCACAAAAACAATAATATAAAATTTATACAAATAGACTAGAGCCTGGTGACTTAAGGACAGCAACATAAAGAGTCAGTGAGGTTTGAGATATGAAAGACTATCTGATATCATATTCGTACTAAACTTACAACAACACCCAGTCACTTATTTACAGAATTTATCTTCTTATCCAGCTTTGGCCTACAAAATTCATGAACATATTTAACATATTTTCAGAAACAGAGAATGTGAACTGTCCCATTTAATTTGTGCTAAATTTACAACATCATTATTGGTATCTGCGAGGATTCCCTTGTTAGTACTTCGTGTCAACAGGAAATACCTAATTTCTTCCAGGAAATTATCGTTTTCATCACCGATGACCCCATACAGATAAGAGTTTTTCCATTTTCTTATCTTCCAAGTCCACCTACAGTCAGTCATTCACATGTCCAAATGACTTAATCTAGTTGGAATTTTTTTTTCGTATTTGCGAGTTATTTTTGTTTCTTCTCTCATCTTTTATCTCTCTCTGTGCTGTTGAGGATGACGAGCTGCCTGATGCTGTAAGCTGATCCAAAGTTGGTGTACTTTCTTCTCAACAGCTGCACTGTTTTAATAGACATTTCATAATGCTGCGCTCATCACTCCAGCGTCGGCACTGTCTGTTCGTCCTGTAACGTGAGGAGGTTCACACAGGTTTGTCCAAACATTTGTTTAGATCATCGGCTTTAAATTGGTGATTATTCACACAGGCAGCGGGATTAGAGTATGATTTTGGAAATATTTTCCATGCTTCAAAATTTACTCAATGAGACATCCGTGTTTGTGTGTGTGTGTGCACATATGTTGGATAACAATGCAAGCTGCTATTTGTATCTAAGCCTCTTGCATTTACTGCGGCACAGGTGCAAGCTTCATACCACACCAGAATGTTTCTAGAATGAATCGTCTGGAAGCACAATGTTTACCCTCAAGCTACTTGAAAAATGCACTGGGAAAAGAAAAAAAATGATTTAAAGAACTACTTAAAAAACTGGCAAACTGATTTCACTTTGCTTCTGTTCTTATAATGCAGACATTATGCCACTCACTCACTCACCCTGGAGATGGTCAGGGGCTGGTTGAAGTCCTTTCCTCCTGTCAGACGAAAGCCCCAGGGGGCCGGCCCATCCAGCACCACGTTAAGTGGCATGACCCTTTAAAGTCTCCCTGCTGTTTTGACAGCAGCACAGACAGTAAACTGCACACTGTGGGGATCACAGTTAAAGAGCAGTGGAATATCAAAGTGATGGAGATTTTGAACCAAGTGAGGGGGTCAGGGGGAGGAGGATGGACAGCTCCCGCCCCGTGAGTGAGGTAATTGGTCAGATATGGGGAACTGACTCTCAAGTCTGTCTGTACTAATTCTGTTTGAGCGTGTCTCGTTGCTTCTTTTACAGTACTATTCCTCCTCTCCGAATAGAAGCCAGTGTTTGTCATGATGATGAGGTAAAACCAAAGCATTGCTTGTTTTACTCATAACCACTTCTGGCTCAGTCACTGCTTACCTAAATGAACTCGTGTCCACACACAGACTGAAGATGTAAACCAGCTTCTGTCAGAAGCCAGCCCCCACTAATGCTTCTCATCCCCGGGCAGCTCGAGGTCTGGCTGGCCTCCTCTTGCTCTGGTTGATGGGTCTTGCTGCTCCTGTCCTTATTTGGTCTGAAGGCAAAGCTTCTCTCTGAGGCCTTGGAGGTCTCACAGGCACATTCCAGTCACTATTGATTTGGAAGGGACCCAGGACTCTCACTCCTAGCCGAGCTTGATAACAATCCAGCTCTGACTTGAAGTTTTTTTTTATTGTGTTTACAGCAGAAACCGGGCTTTGTCTACTCTATTAAACCGAGCCATTTTTCATGTCTTTAAAGACTTCTTCTAGGCCAAAATCTGAATTCGCTCTTTGTGATCTCAGGAATTTATTTTTCAGCCAATACAGAATTTTCTTTGCTCCCCTTTCATATCTGTGTAGTACTATTAATAAGTTAAAATAAAAAAAATAAAAACATCAAATGGTCCATGCCTGTGAGTAAGGCATGCTAATCTGTGTCAACAGTGATAGCCATTTAGCCTGAGCAGGGAGCAGCTTCATCATGTAAATGTGCCATTATGAATCCACCCCACAAACTCCGCCATCGGCCTTGAAAACCCTTTCCCACTTGCAGTATTTCAGCGTGGATCAGATTCATGGTTTGTTTCTGTGGTTGCCATGACATGGAAGCACTTGTGTTTCCACATTTCTTTCTCTCTGGACAGAATTAACAGGCCGTAACAGTAAGAGTACAGATCTAGGCATCCATTCTCTGTAACACCAAAACCATATTTAGCTGACGTGTAGCGTTCAAGTACATAAGCATATAGGCATTATATGAACTTTATGTTTACCTTGCTTTACCTGAGGAATGGAACAGTTATATATGTCATGCAAGTTTAATGCAACATAGATCAGGACTGCTCTACTGGTTCAATGTGTGCTGAAGCTTCAAAATCCACCAATAGCGCTGTTGAACGTGACTGAAACCAGGACTCTGCTTGTTTGCAGACCCGAGCTCTCCTTATTTATCCTTTATTTATTCTTGTTTTCAAGTCTGCCTAGAGGATCCGTGCATATGGTGGATTGTAGCCAGAGTGTCGTGACAAACTGCAGGGCACACGTTCCCCTCCTGATGGTGAAATTTACATCGCTTGGACTGAAGCGGACCTTCCACACTTGCAGACACCAACTGCTGTTTCTTTGCTTCTTCGCAAAGAATTTGTGACCTTTTGCAAAAGTTTTGTTTGTAAGAAGAAAGAAATGTCCTTGTAGCTGAGAGCCAAAATACTGAGATGGTTTACTTGAACATGCAGCTGCCTTCTTATTGGCACACGACCGCCTTTTAATGCAGATTGGTTTCCTCTACTGGCTCCAAAAGAGAGTCAATCTCTGTCGACTCCTGTATTAAAAGATTGCCTCTGGGGTTGGGGATTCAGTTCAGTGATTTTACGTCACCTGAAGTCAACTGGACTGAAATGGATGTTTGAATTCTTTTTGTGGCACTGACACCACAAACACTTGCCTGGTTGCAGGGAATGGAATTACGTGCCCTGCTTTGAGTTCCAGTCTACAAAATTTGTGTTTTTAGTCAGCTAGCACTAATTAGTAGGTACTCGTGTCCATCTAAATTATATGTCCTACCTTTAAAGCTAGGGCAGGCAACAATAAAATAATTCAAGTCTGAGAGGGAGCGACCCACCTCCAGCTACTCTGGGCTCTGTTTTCTGGTTTAAAAAACAAAAGAAAAAGCGTCCGACACAAGATTTCTCCAACCGCAGGGCTTTTCACCAGTTATACATTGGTAGTTTCCAGTAGTCGTGTATACGTTGTAGCAGTTTACTGTCACCAGGGGGCAGTGTCCATAACAATCGGTCTGTTGGTCCTTTAGCTTAGTGTCTACTGAGAATAGGGCTGAAGTAATAATAGACAAAGACCTTCTTAGTAGTGAAGTGAAACCAAGTGTTAAAAACGGTTTAAACGGTTGTTCTCTGCAGGTGCTTCCTTTGCTTTTCGTGCTGCTCTTTTGATGTTTTACGTTTTAATGAAGGGGGAAAACCCTTCATGCTGAATTCTGACGTCACTCGCTTTCGTATTCCAGCCCACATTTCTATCAATCAGCTTTCAACCTATGCTTAATGTGAGCACCTAAGAACATCAGTGTAGGTTGTATACCCAGAACTTTTCACTCTGTTCAGTCAAATACCAATGGAAACCGCTTTGCAGTTTTTAAATTCTGCTTGACGTCAAAAGTGAACATTAATTCATTGTTTTAGACTCGCGTGTGTCCTGTGACCTTCTGGTAGGAGAGGATTTATGCCGGGGATTTCTAGATTCCTGCCTATGGCACCTGAGATTTTCATTTCAGGTGGATGACATAATCTTTTTCTGTTGAGCTGAAAGAAAAAAAAAATGTTGGAATATTTGATCTACCAGCTGGATTTTATTAGCAATACAGCCCCTTAAAATCATCCAACAAGTCCTACAAGAAATACTCAGGTCCAAGAGTGTGCATTGAGTTCAATAATAACATGAATAACATAAGATTTACACTTTCATACACGTATAAACATATCAGCAATCAAATTCATCTCCCTGCTTCGAATTTGTTCTTACGCTCGTATCAAAGGCAGACAGAGGGCCTAACGTTTAAACACTGAACACTTTGTATGTTCTCTGCACACTTTCATACACTTTCTAAACTACATATGCATAAATTATTCTTTTTGTTTTTGCATCACAGGTTTACATTTACATGGCTATTAAATTAGTGAGAGCTGGATTTAAGGCAGCGATCACCAACTCTACTCGGTCTACCTACAGTAAATTCACTTTAAATACCCCACCAACGTAAAAACGACGAACTGGAGCAAAGAAAATCCTACGAGCCCGGCTACACGAGACGTTCTCAGAAGAATGCGGGTTAGCACCACTGATGATGCGAAATGGAAAGAAAGAGGAAACCAAACGTGATGGTGGATGAGAAAAAGCCGACTTTATAAAGCAAGTGGATGTTGGCCATTTTACAGCTCACATACAAAAACAAAAAAGGCTTACAAAAACACGACACACTCACACTCGCACACAGTGAACTCACGCCGGCTGAAATGGTGAATGACAGAGAGTGACGTGAAGGACAGTGAATGATAAAATATTTTAAGGTGCTTTTACATCGTTTTGTTGTCAGTGTCCATTCTTTGTGAAGAAAACAAAACAGAGATCAGTTACTGAGAACGACACGCTAAGATGGAAATTGCCAATCATTTCACAACAGTACACACATGAGTAATGACACACTACCCACTCACTCTGACAACAGCTATAAAAGATCCAACAGCAGTTCTGTGATTTCCAAAGGTTTTCAAAATTCCCATCCTGTATCTGACTTAAATAAATTCATCATAAAACAACAGTAAGTTCTTTTTAGCCCATTAACCATTGTGTTTTTGTTTTTCTGTAATCACTCAGAACCTGGACTTTGAATAATGATGACCATAAAATAACAATCATTCAAATGTAAGTTAGGTACTGTTAAAATATGCTTAAAAAAATCCCAAAAAAACAATGTGGTGCTCCGTTCTTTCTAAAAATCATCGTATAACACAGTGAGACCAGCCTTCGTCTTCTAATAAATATAATACCTAAAAAAGGTCAGTAACCTTTCTGCATACACTTTCAACACACTCCTCTCCCCCGAAGCCAGGCGCAGTCAAAATGACCTCTGCTGTGTAAAATCTGAAGTGAGGTTAAAAAAATAAACCAAAGAGATTGTTTGTGATCAAGTTCAGTAAAAGTGCTTAAATTCTAACGTGAAAATAACTGAACAGCAACAACGTGTTTACTAATCTCGAGCTAAGTCTGTGATAGTGTTTTTCTTCACGTCTGCAGTATTTAAACTTATTGTTCATTTTATTAAATAATATCCCCCAAAGTAAAACAAAAAAACATTTGCTGAACCATCCTTTTACCTGGCATGATGATGCAACACGTTGGCTCCTAATTTGCCAAAACACATCTGGCCTCCTGACACAATACTGCTTTCCTTTAACACTCTCTGCACTAAATCTTTGTGGAGACATCTGTAAATAAACACTGAAGTTAACTGTAAGTGATTTAAATTTTGAGTTACTGGAGAAAAAAAGGTATTCTTGGTGATCTTAATGTCCTTAAACAACTGAAACAGAAAGGAAAGCATCACTGCAGATATACTTCCGTTATTGTCAAAAGTCAAAGGTCACTGGGTGCAGCACAAATCTTCGGTTCTCCATAATAGAAAAATAAGGGTAAAAAGATAAGTTTAAAAAATGCGTTATTACTTTATAGAAGTCTTCCATTAAAGATGGCTAGTTAGAGCTAAGTATTTTGTCTGTGTGAAGCTGACAAGCCACACACATACACGCAAACACAAACGTGTGCTGCAGGTCTTTGTTGATGTCCTGCGGGTGCTGTGCTGAGGAGGGCGATGAACGGGTCATAGAAAGGGGCGGGGTCAGCGGGAGTTTGGAATCATTATAGCTGCTTCACGTAGTTTCCTGGGAAGGTTCCAAACAACTTGCTCCTTCGAGAGGTCCCTTCACAAACACAGAACAATGAAAGGAAACTGTCAGGGCTGAAACACGACTATGGCACAAATGTCAGCTGTATTCTAGAAATCTGCCAACTGTGGAGATTCAGAACTACACCAACATTTAAGCAGGTTTCATTTTTGAAAATCTGACAAAAACAAAGAAATGACACTTAATCTGTGTTCAGCTGTGAGGGATATGGTTGTTTTGTCTTCTCCCACAGTCAGCGCTGAAGCCACACTGACATCTAGTGGTGTGTCTAGTTTTTCGACATTTTTATGCTTTAGTTTTCCTCTATTTTTTAGAAGGTTTTAGGTCAAGTTTGTCTTTACACCTTAACTTTAGACATTAAATTAAGGAGGGGGTAAAAGTTGGTGTTCTCGAATCACATTAATTTCATGGTGTGACACAACAGCACAGAGTGAGACTAAATGAGATTTTCTCTAAAATTTTTGTAATATTGTAACTGACTAAACCTTTAACTCATACATTAGTAATGGTTAAAAAGCTAGAAACCAGCACAAACACAACAGGAAAAAATAACAAACAAAAGCACAAAATGCACTGTATAAAGTGTAAAAGTTCCTTGAGGTAAATTCTGTGATTTTTGTGAGTATCTATAAGATTATATTGAATGATTTGATATATACAGTGGTGGACAGAGTTATCAAATTCCTAATTTAACTGAAAGTAGTTCAGCACTTTATTGGAGTCATTATCAAGTTAAACATTGACTGTATTTATTTTCTGCATTCTTCCTGCTTATTCAGCCAGTGCGCTCATTTCTGCTTCATTTATTATGACAATTATCTACGTCTTGCTGGTACTTCCTTAATTCTTTGTGGCACAGATTGAACAAAGTGCTGTGGAAACATTCCTCAGAGATTTCAATCCACATTGGCACAATGACATCAACAATCTGCATGCTGCAGCAGAAATCATTTTTTCAATCTTCTGATGTCCAATTTTTCTGAGCCCATGTAAATGGTAGCATCGGTTTCCTGTTTTTAGTTCACAGGAGTGGGTCCCTGTATGGTCTTCTGCTGCTCTTTGTATTCAGAGATGCTCTTCTGCCTAACTTGATTATAATGAGTGGTTATTTTAGTTACTGCTGCCCTCCTATTAGTTGGAAACAGTCTGGCCATTTTCTATTTTTCAGGCTGTTCTGCAGAGATGGTTATTTGGGAAAATCCTGTAAATTTTCATCAGGTCCTCCTGATCATTACTACATGCCTAAATTCATTGAGATGCTGCCATGTGACTGGATGATTAGATTTTATACATTTATAGAAGAGGCAGGCAAGTGTAACAATATAATTCTACCACTTTATACACTTATATAGTGATAAACTCACTTTTAGTTCATCAATGCGTTTTGTACTTCTATCTCTATTACTTTTGTTGGCTGATGTCTGTTCATCTTACCAACAAACCAGCCATCATCGCATTTCTCCATCACATCAACGACGTCTCCCTCCCGCAGCTCCAGCTCATCCTCATTGCGAGGCATGTAGTTGTACAGCGCCTGGTACCTGGGTTGGAAAAGATTTGATTTTTATTCTTTGGCAAGTATTTCTTCACTGTTAAGTACAGCTAATTTAAACTGGATGGGTGCAGTTGTTTTGATTACAGTTAATGCCACACACACACACACACACACACGCATGCACGCACGCACACACACACCTTTTAAAGCACAGAGAAAGATGTTAATAGCAATTAAAAAAAAATCATACTACTTACGGGTCTCCTCCACCGTGGAGTGCATCCTGTACTGACCGCTGAGTTTTAGAGACAAAGGGAGAAACACAAATGATTAACACAAATTTGTGTTCTGCCATTTGTGGAGCTTTTGTTTAGTGTTTGAGGAGAAAAGATTTTAGCAAGTTTTTTGCTCAAAGATACTTTTGATTTTTATCTTCTCACAAAGTGAAATTATAAATCATCATATGACAAAAGAACAAAAAGAAATGAACCAAAAAAAGCATACTGTAGCACGTTATCAGTCATGAATGATATGGTTATTCCCAACATCTCCCTCCTGCACAGAGACAGGAGTGCACTATGAGCATGGTTGAATGAAGACATGCCCCCCTACCCTTCGACCTCTAACGGGTGACAGATAGGACCTCCGGGACAAGATGGGGCTACGAGGGGGTTTACCACCAACAACTGGATCCTGCTTAACAGGCAGAAAGACCAGAAGCAACACACCTATAATCTTTAACAGTAACCAACAGCAACCTCGACTCTGAGCTCCGCACACAGACAGAGAGTCTAAAGACATGCTGTAAAACATCATCAACATGCTGATGCCAATAAAAAGCCTCCTAATCACAACACTGTACAGTTACAGCTCACAACTCTATTAACAGTTATTCAAGCATGTATTCTGCTGCCCCTAAAATCATCAGCTGGGTACTTACATGTTAACATATAATGAGAATTAGTGCCCGAAACTAACAGTACTGCTTGCATTGCATCTATAAATCTGATTATAAATTGTAATTAATCTTTGATATATATAACCAATCAGTTACTTCTCAATTCAGTTCACGTCTTAGTAGTTAGAGAAATACACTATTATGAGAGTTCTTATCATCCTCATCACCACAAATCAACGGCATACTCGTTACATGCCAGCTTTACCTTCACCTTAGGCGACCTACGTCCTTGATGTGGTACAGTTGGGGCAGTGGGGGGACAGCGCTGAGTGGAGGGTGGAGGGGCAATGTTAGCGGGAGGAAGGGGAAAATTTGGCTCTGAGATGGGACATGTCGTGACCGGACTAGAAAGAAAAGGAGAGCTTGAGGGGTGAGAGACAGACCGCTGAGAGGGATCGTCTGGAGGGAAGTGGAGGGGAGGTGGTGAGACAGATGGAGAAATTGGAGGCAGCAGTGACGTTGTGAGCTGAGGAAGGGACGGAGGACGAGGGGAGGCATGGTCACAGGGAGGGACGATACTACGCTTGTGCTGCTGTTGTGTGTGGGAGAAAGAGGAAGAAGGGCAAGCAGAGGAAAAAGAAGTGGGAAGCAGGGAGGTCACAGGGGGTGGTATGGAGGGGGAGGAGGGACCAGTGTGGGGAAACTGAGTAGATGGAGACACTTCAGCCTACGGGGTAAAGACACACATGTGAATACTCAAGTGTAATCACGGGATGAGCTGCTCTGTTTGTGATTTACTAAACCCCAGACGGGACATGGAGGAAAGTAAAATATATTTTAAAAAAAACAAAACAATCTTGTGATAAGCATCCTAATTAACAAAAATATATCCACTAGTTTCCACTGAGTATGAGATGTTTCCAAAAAATCTTGTGATCAGTGTTGAATGGAAATAAGAACAGAAGTCTATAATGCGCCCTAGACTAGACTAGATAATAATAATAAAAATAATGTATTATTTTTTAAATCAGATGCCAAAAATAATACAATTAAAAAAAAACTGGAAAGAGAACTCAAGTGCCTCTTGAACACTAAATACCCCCCCCAAAAAAAAACAAACAAACAAACAAACCAAAAAAAAAAACCCTGGGTGTACTGCACCTACAGGAGCTGCTCGGCCATGGAAACCAATGCCAAGAAGCTCCTGGGGAACAGTTTCTATGCTGATGTTAATGCCAGAAGAGGTTTGGAGCTCTGCAGTTAATGAGTCAGCATAGTGCTAGCGACTTATACGCACTATGCGCCTCAGCATTTTGCAGTCGCGCAGCAGGAGATGGGCGAAAACAAAACAAAACATAAAAAAAGGACGATGGGACACACTTGCTAATTTTGGCGGGGAATGACATCATACAGTATATTAACTTAATTCCTCAATGTCCCTTCTAAGGCCCTATGGCATTTCCAAACTCAACAGATGTAGTGCACACCATGCTGTACCTGTGGGCTGTGCATCTGATTTAAAACTCTAACATCCTGCTCTTTCTCACTTCTAGCTTCATCGTCTTCTTCAATGAACAACTCAGTGTATTCCTTTGCTTGTACTGACGGTGGCCTATGTGAGTCAAAACGTTGCCCATTCACATTTTTTGACTGCTGTCCCCACGAAACACAAAGGGGCTCCACTGTTACAGGCTTGTGAAGCTGCACCGCTAACTGAAAGCTGCCTGTTGAGTTGCTTGCAGGAGCGACCGCTGGGGGCTTTACGTCCGACTGATGGGATTCTTCCGCTTTTAATGGGAAGAGCCTGCTTTGGGACTTTTTGGTCAGCTTAGCTGCTGAAGAATCTACTGGAGATGATCTCAAAACATCACCATCATCTGTGCTGCTGGAACCATCCAAAAACATGCAGAACAGCTCATCATAAGGGTCTTTGACTTGCAGTTTAGTGTCCGGGGTTTCCCTGCTTTTGTTTACTCGTACTGTGGATTTGTGCTCTTGTGCAGGAGGTGTGGCTGATTTTATCGGCTCTGACAAAACCTCAGGCGTAGTAATTCCTAAGTTTGAGTCTTCCTCAGTGATATGTAGTCCTCTGCCACAGTCATATTGAAATGAAGAGTCAGGCAGTGGAGAGGTTAATGAGAAATGGGGGTCTGGAGGAGGAGGAGTAGGGGGGGAGATGGGTGAGACAGCTGTGGTGTGACCTAAACTGAGGTTTGCCTCTTTAAAAGTGGGCGTTCTGGAAAATTCTTTGCAGGTTGTGGTTGCTAGGGATGACAAGGTGAAACTTTTTTGTGGCTGTGCAGATGAGAGTGCTTTGGGCTCTTGAGCCTTTAGGAGAGATGCAAGGTCAGAGGGGAGAGGAGGCGGTGTGGGCGGCAGAGGGGTGTTCGTGAGGGAGCGAGCTTGAGTGGATGCTGACGGCTCCACTGTGAGGGACAGCCACTCGGTGGTGATGGCTTGCAGATCAAGGCTTCTCAAAGAGGGGTGAGGGGAGGGGGGTTTGTGGGTGGTGGGTGGTGGAGGTGGATGATAGAAAGGCTCCATGAAAATAAAGCAAAAAAAGAAGGAACAGTGGGTGATTTATGAAACTAGAACAGAGACGTGCTGTGTGTTTTTATGTACGTTTTGACTCTTCAAGGTAGAACAGAAGACTTATTATAGTTAAAGTATTCACTAATTACTAGACTACCGTTACACCAGAGGGAAGTTTTGGATCTTTATTTTCTTTTTATTTGGGGTGCAAGTTGATAACCAACAGCTTTTTTTAAGATGAAGAAATACCCTCCAAAATCACATCTTAATGAATTTATGAAGCCCCTGAAAGAGATGCATTATTTGCATTATTGCACTGTCGTACAGTCAAGTAAAGTTTATTTATAGAGCGCATTTGAAAATAAACAGTGTCCTCTGTAATAAACTTTGACTGTACATACATCCCATACAACTGTGAGGAAAACTGCATAAAACAGGAAATAAAGAGACCAGCTTCACACAAACACGTGATATTAAACAGTAACAATGTAATTTAACAATAATTAGGCTCTGATTACTTATAATTTTGATCAAATAAATAATAAAAGCCAAGTTCAAGTATAACTTAATCAATATCTTCAAGGCACAAATCTGATCTGAAGTTGCTCTATTGTTTTTTGTGGCTTGACGAGTAAGCAGGCTCTAGACTCTCTTACCTTGACGGGTGTGGAGCTTGGTGTCCTGTTGCTGGGGTAACCATGTGGATCTATGTGATGGGCGGAGCTTTTGGATGGAGATCGCTTGACAAGGTCAACGTAGGACACAGGAAAGATCCCCTGTTTGGTTGTGTCTGGGATCTTCCCCTCATACCAATTCTGATCCACCTGCCTTATCACAATCACTCTCTCACCCTGCACACATCAGACACACCAACAACACACAAACAAGGCACTTAGCTGCAAATCGGGAACGGTGGAATGAACAGGACCCCACAGCAGGTCCTCTCACACTTACTTAAACCACAATGTGGCTTTTTTCCCCATGTAATTTTACATCATTTTGTCCCACTCTTCTTAACGGCGTTGCTTCAGTTCTTTGTCATCAATTTATGCGCATATCATTATGCACTTTCTTGCTTTTGACTCGTTCATTGTAACACATCGATTCTTTTCTTTTTCAGCCTTTATGTTATAAATTTGCTGCTGTGCTTGAGATCATTGTCCTGTTGCATGGCTCAGTTTTGGCCTAGCTTTAGGCCTCAAATCTGATATGAATAGAGGAATTTATACAATATGTCTGCTTTATGTACCACACAGCCAAAACGTCTGATTCAATAGAGGTGTTCACACTTGCTGATGATCAATTAATCAACTGCATTTGATTAGAAGTTCCTGGCTGCTACTTACAGTCATAATTCCTATGGAACAGAGAATACCGGGAATTTAGTTCCTCAGAGGACTGCTTTTTTTTTTTTTACTACAATTTAGTAACATCTTTACCTTTAGATATAACTGCAAAAGCCAGCACTTCAAATATTTAAATCAATGACAAAAACATTATAAACATGCTTTAAGTTGAAATACCTTTCTCAGTGACAGCTCCACGTTAGTATCAGCGTTAAAGTTGTAGCGGGCCACTGCCTCTCCAATCTCTCTGACATGTGCTGGAGGAGGAGGACGGATTGGCTGCTGCTTCTCTGAAGACGGCATCTTCTGTAAATGTGTGAAAAATGGTGTAAACCTGTATGCGTGTCATGTTGGAGGAGATGCATATTCAAATACAACCGAGCCATATTCAGACCAGAAATCAGCAGCCGACTTACCTCTACATATGCTATAGGGAATATTCCCACTCGCCCACGGTGCTCTCCTTCATACCAGTTGTTATCTATCTGCCTGATGATGTTCACTGCATCACCCTTTTTAAATGTCAGCTCCCTGTAACACAGTTTTATGAGTGAAGGGCCTCTGCATGCATCTTTCATCTACTGCATGGACATAACATAGGAGCTGAACAAGACACGGCGACTTCTGCAGCACGAGCATCGGTGACAGAATGTCAGCCAGGAAAGCAAAATAATTTAAATAATAAGAGCAAAATAATAAGAGACAGCAATGCAGAAAGCAGCTTTATTCATGCATACATCTAAAAAAAAAAAAAAAAAAAAAACCCCATCAGATTATGGTGGTAAGGTGTTATACTGGTATACATGAAAGCAATATTACAACTACAAAATGTAAATAAAGGACATTGAGTTTGCGGACGTGCAGTTAGATGTCTGCGTTCTTAGACTCGGCTCTCTCACGCGTGCACTAAGCTTGTTGTACTCACTTGCTCGTTTGTGCCTTAAAATCATAAATGGCTCTTGCAGGTTGTTTCTGATGGAGGAGAGAGAACAGAATAAGTTGTGTCATCTGTTTATGGGAGACCTAAAAGAGTGGAGTGAGAGAAAGAAAGCCCACAAGCATTACCAGGTATATAGAACACGTATGTAACATAATTATTTTGAATTTTTAAGAATAAATATAAATATCGATGTGCTACAGAACTGGGAAATTAAAGACAAAGACGTTACCCTTTTGAGCACATTGATTACATGTTATTTGAGAGAAATGCACCGTGTATAAATGTGTTAAGTGCACCACCAGTTCCAATGTTGTACCTCTCTGTCAGGAGTGGGTCTTCTGTTCTGGGGTGTGTGGCGTCCATCCAGGGTGGAACTCCTGGAGATGTCCTGGTCTGTGATTAGCAGAGACACATGAAAAGGTTCACAGGAGTTACTAAGGGAACATGCCACATCACCTACAATACAAAGTGTGATCTGGGAAACAGTGATGATGCCACTCAAACAGGTAAATGAGGGAATGAAAGCTTGGGTCATAAACAGGTGTGTTTTATTTGTTTTTCATAGGAGAAAACAAGGTGATTGGACAACAGCACAAATAGACACATGCGATGCTACAAAATACCCGGAAAACAAAATGAAACACGGGGCATACAGAGCAAAAAAATATGACAAACAACAAAAACGTAGGATCAAAAGGATTACGGGAAAGAAAATGACCTGGTAATAATGCGATAACTATAAATAAATATTCAAAACAGAGAAATGATACAAGAAAAACAAAATGCATTTAAAAAAAAAAAAAAGGAACATTCACAACAATTTACCCCAAACATCAACCTTGTCTCTTAGAAGTTATATTTCTTTACAAATAAACTGAAATAACAAATAAAGTTTGTAGGAAACTGTAACCAGATTATTATTTCTTACTCTGAACATGAAAGTAGATTTTTTGAACACATTCACTGACAACACATTTAAAACAAAAGTGTTTGATCAATATCCACCTGAAGTAACTACACATCCAGGTTCTGTTTTGTGATTTGAGACACAAAACAAGCTTTATCACTGCCTAAACCCAACTACAAATTCAAGTCTACACGTAAACCTCGGCTTCTGGTGAGAGAATTCAATTATTTGTATAGCCAAACTCCAAAATCCAGTTAATGACTCGTTCATTAGGAGCCTAAAAGTAAGGTGTAAAGAAATATTACATCTTTGAGACAGGATTACAGAGCAATATACTGTAAATTCTCAAATATCTGTCTTCCAAAATTGCAGAAAACAAAGCCAGCATTTGAAACAATCCCACTCCTGTTTCAAGCCCTTTTCATCAGTGCTAAAACAGACTTATTATACTTGGACCATGTTATTTGTATCCCTCACTGTACTTTTGTACTATTTCACTGTAATAGTTCAGCTTCTCCACCGTTTTCTTCATCTGTTCATTGAGGATCTGCCAATAAAACTCCACATTCTGTGCAGTGTTTCAAATTAAAGCAGAAGCACTGTCCTCTTATTTTACTAAAAAAAACAGCAGGAAGCTTCACTCACATTAACTTAACAAAATAAACAAATAGCCAGATTTGTCTTGAGAATTTACAGTAAATGGGTCTTAATCAATGCCATACAATTAAACAGAAAAGCATGGTAATGGAAGTGTCGGCAGATCAATGAGGAGAACTGGGCAACGAGTGCAGACAAAACTGAAAGAGACACTGAGATAAATGTGAGTGGATGTATATGTGCCTTCGTGTATTTATGCTTGTATGCATGCATGTATTTGTTGTGAAACACACTCATGTTAAGTGACTGCTAAGTGTAGTGTGTATCTGAGGTGTTACATGTGTGTTATTTCCACCTGAGTAACAGAGACCATTTCCATTGCCCTGCTCCTCTCCATAATCATTGTTGTTTGAGGTCTCCAACTGTCGTCCATAACAGGCACTGATTGGTGACTGTATCCGTGGTGACTGTAACCGTGGTGTTGAGGGCTCTCCTCTATATGAGGCATACCCAGTGGGGCTACTGTCTGGGTACAACGATGCAGAGGAGTGACCGCCGTGCCAACACCCCCTCCTTCCCCGCAACGAGGAGCTGCGTTCTGGCACATTTGGCAGCAGTTCTGCCAAGATTCTTCTCAGAATGCTATCATCAGGTGCCCGAGGGTTTCTGTGGCCTCTCTCTGCTTGAATGTGCTCATATATGTCTCTCAAGGCTGCATCTAGCGCTTCGTAAATTGCCTGTTTAGACTTGGGTCTGCTACCTCGACCTCCGCCCCCACTGCATCTTCTAGAGGTAGGTGGTGAGCCCTTTTTCCTGCGGAAAGGCACTGGACTGACCAGGAAGGCCAGCTTGGACATTGATTGCTGGGATTGTGAGCTCTGGTTTTGGGAATGGCTGCTGCGGGTCTGCTGTGAAGGTCTCTGGTGCTCCTGTCGCGCGCGTTCCCGCTCATGACGTATCATGGTTGTGAAACGGGTATATGAAGCCGGGCAGCGGCCTTTGCAGGTGCTGATGAGATGGCGGTGTTGGTAGCCTTGGCTCTGGCCAAGACTCTGGTGACCAGGATGATGGTGGTGATGGTGGTGGTGGTGACGGAGGTGGTGGTGATGGTGGTGGAGGGTGGAAGAGCCGTATAGGCTCTCAGAGGAGGTTAGTGAGCAATGGTCAAAGTCACTCTCACTGCAAAATGACGAGCCTTCAACCTGAATGAAGTCACTGAGGTCAGACGCAACAGCGTCTTGTTCACTGTCAGAATAGTCTGGGTTGGCTTGGGGGCCTTGAAGAACAGGAGGAGCGGGGAAGGACCGTCCACGCCCGGGGTCTGGTCCAACACGAGGCTGTCCCTCAGGGGGGCTACGAGGTCGGTGTAAGTGATCCATGGTTTGAGGTACTGTTCCACTGTTTCCATTGTTGTCTTCTTCCAGTAAAGACTCTATTGAAAAACGGCGTTTTGGATAACTGGGTGTGACACCACCACCACTGCTAGCTCGAGATGATGAGCCACCTGGTGTGGTGGTGCCTGAAGGCACCTCGCCATCACCCAAGTTAGGCATGGATTTGGATTTCTGAATAAGACGCTCATATTCAGAAATGCGGTTTGGCACCATATCACGTGGCACTTCCACACCCCAGGAGGGTGTCCAAGGAGAGAGGCGATGCCGAAGCAGATGAGGCTGACGCTCTAGATCCAGGATGCGAGCACGGACCGACCGGATGACTTCAGATGGAATTAGCTGAGCTCTGTCGATCTGGTGCATCTTTCGATAGAGCTGGAGAAAGCCCGGCGAGTCGTGTGCTCGTCGTCGATGGAGACGAGGTAATGAACGAGTAGATGATGATACTGTGGAGAGATTTCCATCGCATACCAGTGAGCCAGCACTCTCTGAGCGGGTAGCATTTCGTCCACCCGAGCTAGAACGCCCATCGTTGAGTAGGTCATCACAACTGCGTGACTTTAGCTTGGCAGGAGAAGCTGGCGCTTCCTCTGCACTGCTCCACGTCTCAGCATTCTGGCGTTTTGTCTGCCAGCTGTTCTTACAACAGACAGACTGTTTGGAGGAAGAGCTGCCATCTTGGCTGCCATCCTCATTTGAATTGAGAGGGTCAGATGAGACTGGGGGAACAAAGGGCTGCTGATAAGGACCTGGAGAGGTCAAACTGTTTGAATACATGCTGCATGCGTCCCCACCTTTTAGATGTCCAATAGAGAGCAGCGTGGTGAGAGAGAAGAAGGAGGAAAGCAAGTTAAGAAATAATACCCAGCAAAATAGTAGAAGAGCTGGGGGGAGGGAGAATAAACAGGAGAGAAGAATGGATGGAAAAAACAGATGACTTGATGTTCTTTTTTTTTTCCTTCAGACTTCCACCAATCAGTGAACTTTAAGGTTTATACCAGAAAGGCATCATATTGCAAAAAACCCAACAAAATCATATAAGCACAGTTCACATGCATGTGTTGGGAAAAGAAGGGAAAACAAACACAACCTGACCTAGGGTGAGCCTTTGGTGGCTAAACAGTAATGGTAACTTTCTTCTGGCTTTGCCAAACAGCAAAATACAAAAAAATATCTCTTTTCATGAAAAACCCAGAAGTGAAAGAAGCTGCATCTGTGAAAGCGTGGCTACCTTTGGCTCTGGAGGGTGAGGATGGTGAGGAACGAATGACGGGTTTCTTTAGGCTGCTGCTGGGTCTGTAGGCATCCACTGGTTTAGGGGAAGTTGCAGCTCGGCTCTGAGATGGAGCATTCACTTGGGAGCTTGATGGCTCAGACTTCCTTCTCTTCCTGTAGTCACTGGCAGCACTACAATAAAGAACGGGCCAAACAGTCAGTGAATCCAGTTTGCAGAAGGCGAATACAGACACTACAAATCTCCTGTGGGAGCACTGTTTATTTACCAAAGTCATGAGTAGTTGAATTGACAACAGGCAAAAAATAAATAAATTAAAAGAAACCCAGTAGTTTTAAGAAATAACCTCTTTTGTAAGAAATGATGCTACTGACAAAAGGAGATGTTGAATTTACATAGAATACTTTATAGGTTTTATATATTGAGAGAATGTTAAAATCACTATGATCAATATGAAAACCTTGAATACATTTCCAGTATATCTAAGATCATCATACAAAGTACCAGATTATACTTAAATCCAAAAACAAAACAAAGGGTAAGTAACTTGAGTTTTAAATGTTAAAAATCCAAGGGGGCTTTCTGTTCAGGACAGTTAAATAAATGACCCGGCCTATTCATCACATCCCCGCTCTGCCCTCTCTCTTCACAGAGTATAATGCATCCGAATAAACAGGCCATTGATGAAAGGGAGTGGGATGAGGGGAGGAACGGGGGTTGAGGGAAGGACAGGAGGTGAAGAGCAGCATCAATAGGTTTGCTGGGTTCATTTATTCTGGCTCAGCTCGTGAAAAAAAAAAAAAAACGAGGCAAAGCGCCCTACCATCAGTGACAAAAGCAAAATTAAGACTTCACAAGTCATCATTTACTGCACACGCACGGGATGTTTGTGCGAGCGACAATGTGAGAAAGACTTTAGTTTTTCTACTGAGCTGAATCACAACAAGGACAGCTGCTGGTGAAAGGATGGGGGAGGGGGAAGAGGGGATGAGGGTGATGCAGAGGAAAATAAAAGAAGCAGCAGTTACCTTGCAGGTCTCTCTGGAGCCTTGTCAGCAGGAGTGATGTGGAGGGATGTCTGGAATAGGGCAGACAACAAAAGAGAAAAGTGAGCCCCGCAGGAACAAAGACTTGAGGCAGAGCAGCTTACAATACACAGCCTGCATGCGGTTGTTGCTGTGCCACACTCAAAACACTCCCCCAGCGTAAGGCGCAATGGATGCTGGTTCCACATAGCACACCTGACCAAGAAGAGGCCCTGCTGGTGCACACATACCGAAGACAAATTTCTGGTCTCTGTCGTGCTGCTCTGAAGGATGATGGAAAAGGTGATGCACTGAAGGGTGTTATGGAGGTTCAGCTCAGGGGGGCAAATGTTACCCTGCAAAAACTGGCATGGATCAGCTGGAATGGGTCTTAGTGGTATAGAGTGTTCAACGCTGATGACAAAAGTAGGGAAATCAACAGCATCGATTGCAATCACATTTATACTGGGATAAATGTGTGATTACCCTATGATGACTTGGGTAGGTGCTAGTCCTCGACCCCCATGATCATGAACTAGACTGAATTGGATTGAGAAAAATGATGGATGGACACTTATGTCTGAAGCATCTATTGGTTTTCTAAAGTTTTGAGCTCATACTGTAATGTTACCAAAGGCTGATAAAAAAGAATGACATGAACCAGCACTTCAAAGCTTCAAATGTTCAACAGCCTTCACAAAACAACCCACTCAAATTTTAGTAAATGGCTAGCATTTTAATTTAAACTCACAGTACATTCATTTTTAGCAGTCGTATCTTAAATATGTCTTAGCAATCGAGATCCTGATTGCTGTGACGGGTTAGAAATGGTACAATTAACACTACTGGAACACTTGTGAATGTGAGATTACCTCAATGTGCTGGCGAGCGGAGATGTCTGGATTATAATCCAGCCGTTTTTTAGGAGGCTTGAGCCCCAAGCAGCAGCAGTGAGCAGGAAGGGGAGGAGAAGAGGAGGAGGAATAAGAAGGTGAAGATGGAGGAGGTGAAGGAGGAGAAGCGGTGGTGACATCATGGGGGGGAAACAAAAAAAAAAACATGTGGAGAGAGTGACACCTGTTAGAGAACCTGAGTAACCACAGACAACCACAGCACATGTGATTTGCTTGTATCAAACACGTGTGCACTTACTCCAACACACTGACACACACCTACATATATCTATTCATCACACACGTTCTTTGATATACACTTTCTAATGTATTCTATTTATTAGTTTTTTCCCTTAAACTGCAGATTGTCGAGGCTAAAACAACGCAGGCCTACTACACCAGCCTATAAACCACACCAACACACGCAACTGTGCCTATTTACCACACACACATGCAGAGTGTAAGAACAAGCTGTAAGCAAAAAGCAAAGTGAAGCACAAGCTGCAACATTGTGTTTATTTGAGAGTACAAGGACTTGCACAATCAAATGCTGTGACTTATCGCCTCAATCGAAAACTGAACACAGTGTGTGGTTCTGACCGTGGCCGTATCAGTCAGATAAAATGTCTACACTCTAAGGGCTTATTGAGTGATGTGAAACAGTGAAAACACTGCAGGTAGAAATCTCACAAAACAGCTAAACATGACTGTGAGAAGACAGAAAGTCATGCCATGTCTGAATGTAAAATTTTCACCTGAACATTTCGAATAAGCCCAGCAAGTCAACACCTGATGTCATGCGCTGGCATGGACAGAGGCATGTCCATGTGACACTTTGTAAATCAGACAGGTTGTGGGTAATTTGATCCCACGTTTATGACTAGAGGCGATCTCTGCCTCAAGTCACTATGACATTATTACCACTTACATCCATCAGAGGGCACTAAAGCATTTAGCTTCAAAGTATGCAGAGAATTCCCTCATAGTACTGCAAGGATCAAATGAATAAACAGGGTATGTAAAGGCAGATTGACAAATAAATACTGGCATGTACAGTACTACGCAAAAGTCTTGAGCCATTCTTATTCTTTATGTGTTCTTCACCACAGTCTGAAATCTCTCAGGCAGCTTTCTTGTCATTTCTTTAAGTAGACTTCAGCAATAGTTCTCCAGGCTCCAGCTCTTTTTTCAGTGTTTCTGCCTTTTGTTTTGTTCTCTGTCAAGATGATACCACAAGGCTTCATTAATATTAATGTCCCGGCTCTGGGAAGGCCAATACATAACTGATAGTGTTTTACTTCCTAGGTATGCTTTTACAGCATTGGCATTGTTTTTGAGGTCATTATCATGCTGAAAAATGAAGCAACCAGACGCTTTCTCCCAATACCACTGGCTGAAATGCCCCAAACCATGACAGTGCCTCCACTGTGTTTTATAGATGGCTGCAGACACTGTTGTACCTCTCTCTAGACCTCCTCTGTACATACTGATTACAATTTGTGAACAAAAAGTTTCAAATTCAGATTCATGATTATAAAGCCTGCTGCCAATCGGCTGAAGGATTAGCTGCATCTCTCAGGTCTTGTCAGGTCTTTACTGATTTTTTCCTACTTCTCGAGGACATGACTTCTAGCTGTAACCATTTTTTTATGCCTTCTTAGGTCATTTCTTGTTTTGTCCCCAACTTGTCCAGTTTCCTAGAAATTTTTAAAACTCACACCGCACACCAAGTTTTACAACAATAGTATGTTATGTTATGCCTGTCAACTATTTTCATGGATTTAGCTAAAGAAATGGGAACAAATGATGTGTTTTTCGTGACAGGCTGCCAGTAACAAAGTGCCTAAATGTAATATTTAAAACTGGTTCTTTGCCAAGTTGTCATATGTGTAGAGACAACACTGATTCATTCCTTGACTTAGGAGCCTGTTTCATGCTTGAATGATTCATAGGTCAGCATTGTGAGGCTTAGCTAACAAAAACACATTCTTCTGAAAATGGTGAGGCAGAATGACTGGAATGAAAAAGCAGCCAATGTCCAAAGAAAAACTTCAGAAAGCCCAGAGAACTAAAGAAATTACAAGAAAGTCTGGCTTCTTAGATGCTAAATATGAAGAATTGAGAAGTGGCTAAAGACTTTCGCAAAGTACTGTATGACAGATACTGAACAAAATTACACAAATTATTTAAGAAAGAGTTTAGAGCAAAAAGTAAATATCAGTAGAATCTCTGCTACTGCATCTTTTTTATTAATGTTTTGACTGTTCATGACCTCAAGTTATCTCAAACGTTTGGAGGCCACTGCCTTTAAACCATTTCCTGCTTATTTTTGAACAAGATGCAGAAATGAACCAACTGAAATAAAAGTGTCCAGGTTCACGTGTGAGCATTTTAGTGCCTGCTAGTCAAAGAACCAAAAACCCCAGCAGCATAGAGATATACCGCAGTTTGTCACAAAGGTGTTTTGGGGGTAAGGAAGGGGGCACCAAACAAGCACCAAACAAGTATCACATGCCCAAACAACTAGCCCCACCCAGTCTAATAGCACAGACATAAAAAAAAAAGTCCCGGGTGGAGTGGAGATAGTGGGTGTATGCCTATGACAGAGTTGTGTTTAAAGGAGTAGCTAGGCCCTGACTTACCGGCCGCCCAAACTCCAGCTCGGAAAAGAACTTATACCAAGGCTCGTTCTCTAAATCTATGTCATCATAGGTCTGGGAAAGCATGACAGTGACAGAGAGAGGAAGTAGAAGAAAGACAGGAGAAAGGAAGTGTGGAAAGAAGTCACACACAAAGAGAGACATGGTCCTCGTGGTTAGGAATGGGCACAGGTGGCAAAGGGAGATGGGCACAGGATGAACCAGGATGAAGGCTTGCCCATGGAAACAAAAGTGTTGCAGCAGAGCCCATTTACAGCTCACGTTTCACTTCTACAGTACAGTGGTCAGTCAGTCTAGAGCAACAAACTGCCACAATCCAAAAAGGGCTCAGGCTAAACATGTAAATAATAACTGTAACTGACTACGCTTTTGTGCTGCTGTATGCATTTATACAGTCTATAAACATCAAGCACAAACAGCACCATGAACCACTCAGAAGTGAATGTTTTTGAATGAAAAAAGACAACATTTAGATGTTTTTCATGTTTTAAAATGATGTCCATATTAATGTTTTAGTTGCCTTAGTTTTCTTGTATGTCTTGATGCCTTTTAAGACACGTTTAAATAAAAGGTCAGCTTATTTGATTTGTTTCCATTTACTGTTACTTGAACTGTAGAGATGGCATTGTGTGTTTTACCACGCTGTCTGCTCTTTCTAACCCCAATCCCACATAAAATGGAGCTTTCATGCCAAATGAAAAACTGCCAGGAGATGTTTTGTAGGTGTTGTAGTGCTACATCTCTGGCTTAAAAGAAAATTCAGCTTTCAGATGGATGAGTCACCCTGGAAAAAAAAACAAAGCAGAGACTGCCAAACACACAAATGCATTAGGGACACTTGCACACACACATCTAAAGAACAAGAGTAACAGAAAAACATTTTTTGCCTCTTAAAGGCCATAATTACCCAAACGGGTGGGTCATCAACATACAGGCTGTTTTAGGGGTGACACTTTTTTACTTTGGATAATGGAGAAAAAAAATTATACCGAGCAGCACATTAGACAGCGTGGGTCCTTCTACAGCTTTCTCCTTTATTACCTCTGCCTATCAGGAAGTGACTCATGCATTATTGCCCTGGGAGCACTCTCAGCAGTCATCACATTAAACATCTGCGAAACAGCCATTTTTTTTTTTTTTTTGCAAACACAACTCATTTATAACACATTATTCATTATACCGTCCTAATCTCAAATACTATGTTTTTTCAGTCCCGCCTGTCAACACAGTCAGTTTTTGCATTTTTTTTCCTGCTATCTGCTTTGTCCTTCACCCCACACAAACATTAACACTGAGTACTGTCGCTAGCAGATGTAAGCACTGGAAGCTTTTAACGCCCACATTGTCTCTGGCAGAAGAAGAGCCATGTGAAAGCCAACAATATAATGACATACTAATGTCTGTCTACCAGACTAGCAAGTTTCAAAAAAAAAGGCGCTCTTGCTTGTGACTATTTTTTCACTCTAAAAACAGCCTGAGCAGTGACTGAATTATTTAATCTTCTACCAAACGATACCAAGAAATACTGTGAGGAAATCACTCGCCGTTCTCACACGATGCCAGGGTGAAGATAAACAGGGAGGCATTTCTCTGCATATTTTAAGAGGGGTGGGAATTTCAGTATTTAAAAAAAAAAAATTACTCACTGGTCTTTCATGCTCCAAGATAGAGGACTTCCCAGGCTCGTACTCAAAAATACTCTTGGGTTCTGCGCGGTACTTTCGCGTGTCCACTTTTCGGTCTGGAGGACCCCATTCATTGCTGGTGTGAGAGAAACAAACACATGCTTTTTCAGAAAAAGCGCTTGAGATAACTGACATTAAAATAAAGATTATTAAAAATATTATAGCATATCAATATATCATCAATATTAGTTAATATTGAGAAAGTTCGCACTTACGCGTCTGTCAAGTCCCTCTCGCGATCACTGTCTCTCGCCCTCAGTTGGAGAAGGGATGGCATGGGTGGAGGTGGTGGGGGTACAGGGGATGGCGAAAGCTCCCGAGGTCCAAGATGCCCTTCATTGTTATCCGAGGGGCTCTTGGACAGAGGCCTGTACGTATGTGTCCGAGGGGCAGGGTGGGCCATGGTGGTGCTGGATGACAGGCTGTAGTTATCTGGCAAGGACAGGATGGAGGAGAGAGTGGAGGCAGAAGCAATGAGGCCAGTAAGCCAGAAAGGAAGGTTGGGAAGAAGTTATTGATTTTCAGGAAATACAACTTGTGTTACACAGGAGCAGGTCTCACCATTGTTTACGAGAGCATATGAAGCATTGTATGTGTCGGAATAGTCGTCATCTGTAGAGGAAATGTACAAAACAGTTGATTGGGAACACGTGTAAGCACACTTTGTTGTACACAGGGTACAAGTTTGTCCTCAAAGATAGCACTTTTAACCAGCCTGGAAATGAACAGTTACACAAGTAATTTTCTTTTCAGCTACAAGTATATTAAAAGCACCAAAGCAACATGATCCACTTTCCCAGAACTCTTTCTGAACTTTAAAGATGAAAGATGACTGAAATTCTGACTAAAATGAATCAAGGTTGCAGGATGGGGAAAGCATACTACTGCCTGTGCTTCCAGTAAAATCACAAAAAAAAAATGCATCAAGACCATAATGAGCCTCTGGATGAGTTCTCAGCGCACACACCCATGAAATAGTCTGTGTATCTGAGAGTGCATGAGTTTTTTGTGTGTGCTCTTGTAGCAGAAGGCTGAGCAGTTTAGAACAAACAAGCCTTGTACTGATTCTGTGATTCTGTCAAGCCCACAAAATTAGAGCAGATTTCCCAGGATGGCTCTGTGTCTATTAGAGGTTTCTCTCCATTCCTCCTCGCAATCTAACGAGCTCTGGGATCATCTGGGTCTTTTGGTTTAATGAGAACTGGCATGCATACACACACACGAAATATGCACACGCATACAAACAGCATGCATACATGACCAATTCTGCATGAAATGTCTAATAATCTAGTCGTTGCACATCATTTCAGCACGCTACAGCAGAGGCCTTACCTGCTTTGTGAACTTTGTGAATCTGTTTGAACATAGTTTTGTACCAGTCTTTGGGCCTATCCACCGTCTGCAGACAAAGAAATAACCATAAAGAGTTATGTGCCGTTAAATGTAACACAAATGTGAAGGCTGAATTTAGAAACTATAAACGGACTCACAACATGTTATTGGACATTCTAGAGCTGAAAAAACACAGTAAGCCTTTTGAAGCATTTATACTTCACACAGGGATAATATAACTAATATAAATAATTTAACTAATATAAACAGACTAATACTAATATAAATATAACTAATATAAAGAATAAAACCAAGACTGCGTCTTATCCAAAAGAAATATTTATGTTTGCCAATAAGGTTATTCTGTCATGGCCGCTTGTGTGTTGTTGTTTTCTGTTGATTAAACAAACAAACCCGTTAAATTAAGTAAGCACTAATTATGAAACCCTGGCCAACGTTTAGTTGGTGCATCCCTACATCAAATATCAGGCTAGTGCCTGACCACTGGCTAAAGTTGCTTTATTCACACAACTCCTGCTCTGTATGGCTGCTTTTCACATATAGTGTGTTTGTAACTTGTATAACTGTTTTTCACTTGACATTTGTTAACATTTTAAAAGGTTAAAGATAGTCTTTTGTTTAGACAGCTTTTAGACAGAAATTTTGATAATATTCAGTAACCATACAAGTCTCACCAAGAACTTACACTGAATATTCATATGAAAAGAAACACAAGAGCTGTGAAAAAACAGATTTTTAGAATATTTGGCAATGATAGTGTTTAAATATGTGGATAATATGTGGAACCTCTGTTTGTGTCTGCATATTCTTCAGAGACCTTTAGGACATTTTTTGGTTATATCAACTATTATATCGTCATTTTTGCAAGCAAACAAAATGGCTAAAATTACTAATTTTTAGCATTTTGTGCCTATAACACCTTATAAAATCATCTTATAGGTTTAATTTCGTGAGAATAACATTCAACAGATATACACAAAACTCAAATTATGCATGATACATTATTATTACATGACATCATTACTTAGCAATGGGTTAAAATGATCCGTTATTAGCATATGGCCTGTATCTACCGCTCCTTTTTTATGCTTTTCTCAGTGTGATTAAGTGTCAACAGGACAAACGATACTGTAGCATGGGCAACTACTTTTGAAATATTCTAAAATCAGACACTTGCTGCAGCCCTTAGTAGGGCTGTGGGGTCCTTCTTTATAACTATGACTTTGAGATCTTAAAGTGAGCAATTAAAAAAACATGATGTTTATGTAAGGTCAGAATATTTAAATGCATAGTTTAAATAGCCACAAATGACACACTATCACTTACCTGAATGACTACTATGTCAGTTTGTTTTGGTATGACTATCAGTGTGTATGTTCAAGTCAAGCTGCCTCAGCAGGTTCAGTTTTGAACCACAAAGGTGTCGAATCCTTGTTGGTACAAAGTGGGGGCTCTGCTTGCTGTGGCTGGAGAATCAAGGAGAGACCCTGGTATGTGTGCCTTTGTGTAAACAGTATAGATCTAACAGACACTTAAAAAAAGACCCATCAAATGGCAGAGAGACTTAATCCTCTCTTTATTCAGTAGCACTAAACAATGTGCCTGGATTCCGGTCAGAGAGGAGGCAGTTTGGCTCCACAGAGAAAGAGCGTGTGACTGTGCACGCAGCACTGGCACAGCCAAGAGACGCGCCAATTACCACTTCACTCTCCACGGTTACCAAACAGAGTGGCCACAAAAATGTTTGCCCGCTTAAAACAAGGAGCATCTGTTTTTCTTCTCTCCTGCTTTCGTCTCTTTTCAACTCTTTTCGTTTATTGCTCGTCTCTTATTCTCCCCATTTCTCTTTCTCTCATTTTGTAGCTCAGCGTGCATTCCTTTAAATGCTGCTCTTCAACCAACCGATAACTGAGTGAAGTGTTATACACGGAAAGCCTTAACAGAGATAACACACAGGGACACGCTCCTTGACAAGTAATCAGCAAGGACCTTGTAGTACCAAAGCAAAGACCTTGTTTGAGCTCATCTTCATGACTAGCACACAGAAGGAAGCGAAACGGAGATAGTGAGAGTGGGAGAGAGTCTTTGAACATGGGGTCAAAAGCTGCTGACAGCTTCAAGTAATTCCTTGCTTTAAAAAAACCTGTTCACACAAGAAGGCAGGAGAAAATGGCTTCAAAGAAACTCCTCTGCTTTACTACAGCATCTACGAGAGCAGGTCTACTGGAAAGCAATGTGTTGAGCTCCCTGTACGAGATCTCTCACCGTGCGGATGGCGATAGGAATGCCTGACTCATCAACTGGGCCGATGCCTTCGTAGTGGGGGGCTTTAATGACCGACACCTTCTTTTCTTCTTCTGAGAAACGAGCAATGGGCACAGTGCTGCTGATGCTGGTGTGCCCTGACACCACAGACTCTCTGGTGACTGTTTCACTGCCCTCTGGATTCGAGAAGGAAGAAGAGAAAGAGGAGACAGACGTGTTAGTAATACAGGTCCTCCACAAGCTCCAGTTAAATGTTTGTAATGGATAGACTGCTACAGATATAGATTATATATGAATCCTGAGACATAGATACATACACCTTACTTAGCATCTTAACGTTTACAGTTACACTGTAAAGATCCTTTTACATTTACAATGATGTAAGCAATGATGTAACGTTTGCTCTTCTGTGAGATGTTTCAGTTCAATTATCTGATTTTAGGTTCTATTTTCTCCATGCGCTTGTGTAGTCTTAAGTCTTAAGTCCAATGTCTTTCAATCTTTTTAGGCATGTCATATATCACCACAGATCAGTGACTCACCTGAACTCCTGCTCTGTCTCTGAAGCCCCGTGTGGAGTGAGACAGGAGGTGGAGGATATGATGGGGGAGACAGCGGCCTATGTGGATGGCTAGTACTTCCATTCATTGCGTGAGAAAGAACCTGGCCCTAGGAGCGACCCAAAACCCAGAAACAGGTAGTGTAAGAAAATCACCAACAGCAGACAAAACCTACACTACTTACGGTTGTAAAGCTCTATAACATTGGCTTAACATAATATATATATTTTTTAAAAATTGTGGAAACAAAAGGATTAGCCGCCAGATAACACTTCATGATAACCATTGCTAAGGATGGATACTAGTGGACAAAAAATCATAAGAGTTGGGAACCTGGACAGTGACGTCTGTGTCCTCTCTGTCGGTGTGTAGTTTTATTGTCACTTGCTGTTTACATTTGTTGTTTGGTTTGGTGCAGGCCCTCAAAATACTGCATATGTTTATGAAAAGATTGTGGTTTGGGTAAATATTCAAGGAACCAATAAGACCAAGGCTAAAGGACACCTTGTGCATACATGTGAGACACCTGCACAGTTGAATAAACAGCAGCATTTAATCCCCCGGGAGTGAAAACAGGCAGGTTAATCATTACCGAAATGCTAATGCGGTTTTGCAATAAACACATAACAGAAGTTTATAAAATGTTGCTTGTGTTGGTGACATCATAATGTAACAGCTACTAAATCTAAGTTATAACTTCATTAACACTAAAACAAATCATTGTTTGTTTGCCGTAAATTAACCACTTAGTAAAGATTAATTAACAATCAATTTGTGGTTTATTAGCAATGGCTATTACAAAGTCTTACCATCCAACATTAGTCATCACATTGTTCCAATCAGAGCGGGTAAAAGAACCAGTTCTGATTAAGAGTGGATGGACATGTGAACATACAGTGAACGTGATTCACAGTAAGTTGTGAATCTGAAGTGACTAAAACATAAAGACAGTTAGTGGGGGGAAGGGTCACTCACTGAAACACGTCACAGTGTACATAAAATACATGAAAAAAGAAAAAAAACAAAAGACTAAAACATAGACAGTAAGCCCATTCACATTCACACACATCTCATTAATTAGTTAACAAACATCTGACATAAACAAGATAGTGGACATGATATCTTTACAATGGGATGCTCTTCCCATTCAATATGCCACAGGAAGAAGTTACATTAACTGAAAAAGAATAAAAAGACTGTACAGTGCTGTGAAAACCATTTACCCCCTTCCTGATTTCACAGTTTTGTTTTTTCCCCAAATTTCTCCCTCTTAAATGATTCAGATCATAAAACAAATTTTGACATTAGAAAAAGATAACCCATGTAAAAGCAATGCAGTTTTTAAATGATGATTTAATTTACTAAGAGAAAAAAAAAAAATGGCATCCATGGGAGAGTTCCAACGAGCAAACCACTGCTGACCGAAAAGAACAGAGCGACTGTCTCACATTTACCAGAAAACATCTTGATGATCCCCAAGACTTGGATACAAAAGACAACCAACAAACCAAACCAAACCAAACCAAACCAAAAGGTAAAGTCTGGACTTTAATCTCATTGAGACTTTCTGGCATGACCTTATACAGGTTGTTCATGCTGGAAACCCCGCAAAGCTGCTAAACTGAAATAATTCTTCAAAGAGTGGGACAACATTCCTTCATAGCGATCTGACACAGATCATTGACAGTTATACTTGCTGCTGTGGGTGGCATAGTTATATTTTCTGAAACGTGTGAGAACTAAGCAAAGATCTATGAACTCATGAAGGGCGAATACTTTTTCACAGCACTGCGTTTCAGTTTTAAAGTTTGCCTGTTCACACCAAAGATTCATGGTGAAACAAGAGGGATGTACTACAGAGCCAGAGCACCATCATCTTCGACTCAGCTAACCCAAAGAAAGAGTGACTAAAAAACTAATTACTTTTTTAAGTGTGCTTGGCTTATAATGCTATTATGTTGTCATATGAGTAGTATAAAATTATGTCAAACACACACACACACACACACACACACACACACACACACACACACACACACACACACACATTATTATTTTTATACATAGGTTCAAGTGAGATTGCCTGCCTGTAGTGCCCTAAGCTACTGACACAGAGAATACTAATTAAAGCTACTTATTAGAATATGATTTTTTAATATCCTGAATAAAGAAAGGCCAATATGATATTTTAGTCATAGTGGTCATATAGCAGAAAGATAAAGTATTATTTATATAGCGCCAATGTGCCTCAATGTGTTTCATACTGTAAGGTAGGGACCCTACAATAATAGAGAAAACCCCAATATCAGACAACCCCCCTATGACCAAAAACTTTGTAACAGTGGGAAGGAAAAACTCCCTTTTAACAGGAAGAAACAACAAAAATGACTAATTAACTTCTCATGGCAACATTGTATATCTCATTGAAAAAAAGGTTTGAAGAATTCTGTATTTAGAATAGTTTTGCAAACACTTGTTATCCACATAGCGATTAGCAGTGTACATACATTTGCAAAGCACTGCATGCTCTCCCCAAAGGCAAAAATTAGATTAAAATACTAAGAAACAAGTTTACCAAAATGAAATCTACTGCTTTCAATATCATACTCGCATAACTGCAAACACAGCATACACATGTATGTTCTCCTAGCATAACATAGAGAAACAATAAAGTAGAATATGTCTATACGCAGTGTAATATAATGAGCTGAATGGCCACATAATTACAGTCCAAACACATGCTGCAGTGCTAAAAAAAGAAAAAGAAAAACAGCAGGAGTTCAGTCTTTTTAGACACTAATAACCCGTAGCTAATGGCTTCCAGCAGGGTACTTCACCTTCACCTTAGAAAAATCACTTCATTGCATCATGAATTTTTGATATGAACTGGCCTTAAGAAACAGTGTAATAGCACACGATGGCAAAAACGACAAAAGAAGGAGAAATATAGACACGCATAGACATGTTTGAATGAGTACAGACAGTAACATAATAAGGGAACGAAGAGGGCTGGATTTAATTTCAGTATCTGACAGGTAGGGTGTAGCTAACAGTTAGTGAAAGTTAAAAATTGGTAGTGATCACACACTTTGTAGAGTTCTGATTCAGCCATCAAAATGAGTGGAGGGAGCGTGGGAACCCACTGTTCTTGGTAATGATGTATGTTATAGAGGTGACTTGGATAATTACATTAGTGAAAGTGGCTGCTGCAGCAGAGGAGGCCACAGAGGTTGTTAGCACATCATCACGGCCAGCAGTGGGCGTGTAGGTAGAGACATGGCTCAGAGTGGGCGATGGCGTGGGTGAGGCGACAGGCGAGTCCAGGCTACAGATCTGCAGCTCGTCCAGCAGACCGACCGTGGATGTCGAGTAGTGGCTGAGAGCTGACACGGTAACGGGGGAAGCCAAGGGCGAGGCACAGCTCACACTGCTGACTGCACCGTGGCTTGGCCCGCTGGCCGCACCAGCTGTGCCACCAGCTCCACTTGGGACATACGGAGTGGGTGATAGTGCCTTGGGCATTAGACCTGACAGGTAGTCAAGTGACTCTGAGCTGTGGTAGCGATAGGGGGAGTGCCGTGCTGTGGGGTCAGGCGAGGGAGGCCCCTGAGGTTGGAATAAAAGGTAATTCATTGGAAAAGGAGGAAAGGAGGAAAGGAGGAGAGTGCTTAGTGATATAATTTATTAGACATGGTGTCAAAAGGGATGTGTAAAAATAACATGTGACAACAGGTGAATTACTGTTGTGAAACCACACTGTGTCGTAAAGCTGCAGCACCCTCTTCTGAACGTATTAATGCTGGAAACTGAAGATGTTTTGTTAGTTCACACTTTACAGAAAAAGCACCAGATTACATGGTAATTAACTGTGGTGTACAACATATTATACACTTGGTTAAAATGCAGTACAAGTTCACACAAATGTAGAATCCCTGTTTGGTTCAGTGGAAGGTATTATCAAGAACAAGAATGAACTAAAGGGCAACACACACAAGTAGAAGACATGCATTAAAACCCCTACGGTATATCTGCTTTAACAGAATGCCACAGTCAGACTCAACATATAAGAAAAGAAGCTAGTTTAGAATTTGGGCCATCACTGTAATAGTAGCTTGACTACTTCTGTTATTTCTGGGGACCTACTGCAACCAAGTGACATGATGCAGTTGGTATGTTACCCTTTAATTAGTCTTGATGTCACCAAGACATAAACCCAGTGTCTGGATTAAAGTGACCTTTAAATGAACACAACTGTGTATTTTGCTCTGCTGTACCGGTCTGTAGTCAGTTATGTACCAACAGTTTTGCAGGAGAGGGCCTTGGTGGAATTGCAGGAGGAGGCTTCGTCATCTCCACCTGGGATGGAGCTGGAGCTGCCATTTGATCTGAGACCTTGAGTTCCACTTTGGAGTTTGTCTTAGATGAAGCAGGATTTTTTTTATTCTCTTTGTCCAAGCGGACAGAAATCGAAGCTGTCTGTGTCACGGGTTGAGATAGGATGGGACTTCTTTGTGGAGGTGAGGAAGTGGGTGGAGGGGACCCTGTGGTTTGGGTCTTATGTTGGGGATCAACACAAGAATTGAGGTGTGCAGGAGGGTCAGGGATGGTGACAGGGGTTAGTGTAAGGGAAGACACCTTACGTTCTTTTGTATTAGCATTGCTTGTGTCATTCGAGACAACGGACTCATTCAGCTGCTGGACTGTGTTTGCACTGGTTTCTGAGTATGAGTAGGATGATGTGCTTCTTACAGTGTAGGACTCTTTCAAGACTGCTTGCTCATTTTTAGTGATTGTTAGCATTCCAGGACTCAAATCATTAGCCAGGCCAATAAGGGAACTGTAATTTTGAGGATTAGTGCCTGCAGGCAAGAAGTGAAAACTCTCTTTTCTGGGGGGTGGCAATGGCAATGGACTGACATCCTTGTTAGCCAATTAGAAAGTGGCAACCAATGTAAGTTCAAACAGCAAAAAAGAAAAACAAAACAGAAAAAAAAATCATCAGCACAAAGCATGAGATCAGAAAGTTTAAAATACTTGTTTCAGAATACAGCAACAATATATGTATATTATCCAAATTCCTAATGACGTTAAAAATAACTTTTTTCCCCACTCAGACACTCAAAAGCCAACAGAAGCACATCACATCATGAAATTACACTTGTAATTAAATTTTAAATAGCAACAACAGAGAAATAAAGGCGTGAGTGTCTGTCAGTGTACTGTGAATGATGTTTCACCTGTGAGGGGGACTTTTTGTCCTGCAGATTGGGTCTGACGCTGCGAAAGCCTTTGGCAGCAAGCGATGAGCTGCTAGCATCTCCGTTTTTAAGGCCGTCTGTTGCACTGTGTGACCGCCAAGAATCTGAAGATAAATTTAGTAATTTTACCATTACTAATGTTTTCTGACCAAGTTTGCTGGGATCATGTGGGATGTTTTACAGCAGTGTTAGGATTGTCCACCAGAAATCACCAAAAGCATCAGGCACTTACCCAAGTCCGATGAGTGAGAATCACTCCCTGGGGGAAAAAAGGACACAGCAATAATAAGCAACATGGCTGAGTGTTCCTTACATTCATCTCTGTAACAAACTCCAATATACACCTACTGTGCAAACATTTTTAAAAAGCTCTTAAACATCAAGATACAATTCACACCTAATTACCAAGAACTGCTTCTACTGCATTTTTAACAGCTAATGATTTTCCCCCCTGCATGCTACAACGTGTCTGTGGGTTTCCTCTTGATGTTGCTTTCCCGTCAGCTTAAAGGATAGAGACAGAAAACTCATTCTTGAAGCAATTTTCACGCTTCACGCTGTAACAGGAGCATCATCTAAAGCAAACGTTAAAATCCACTATGAGCCACTTCAAGAAAGGCAAGTTGGAGCTTTAGGAAAATATGTGAGATAACCTAAAAATGTCTTTGAGTGAACTTAAAATTATCTACAAGGAAATCAAAGAAATCGAGACTCTATAGAGACAGTTATCAAACTGTAATATCAAAGTCTATGCCAAAATGATTTTTTTCTGCATTTCAAACTCCTGGCATAAAAAAATATCAGCATTTGCTTCAGTGACTGAACTTGCTTCCTATGACTAAAAATACAATCAAATAACTGTAATCTAATTTAACACTGAACTCACAAACAATAGTACTCTGTGGTGAATCTAGTGTAACATTAATTTCATTAACGATACCATTTTCTGTACACACAGTATCTGAGGATAATTTAGGTCAAGGAAACCGTGTAATGCCTAACCAAAAAAAGAAACATATATTAAAAAAAACCCTTTAAAAACATTAAGGTAATATACACATACAGGGAGTGCAGAATTATTAGGCAAGTTGTATTTTTGAGGAATAATTTTATTATTGAACAACAACCATGTTCTCAATGAACCCACAAAACTCATTAATATCAAAGCTGAATGTTTTTGGAAGTAGTTTTTAGTTTGTTTTTAGTTTTAGCTATTTTAGGGGGATATCTGTGTGTGCAGGTGACTATTACTGTGCATAATTATTAGGCAACTTAACAAAAAACAAATATATACCCATTTCAATTATTTATTTTTACCTATGAAACAAATATAACATCTCCACATTCACAAATATACATTTCTGACATTCAAAGACAAAACAAAAACAAATCAGCGACCAATATAGCCACCTTTCTTTGCAAGGACACTCAAAAGCCTGCCATCCATGGATTCTGTCAGTGTTTTGATCTGTTCACCATCAACATTGCGTGCAGCAGCAACCACAGCCTCCCAGACACTGTTCAGAGAGGTGTACTGTTTTCCCTCCTTGTAAATCTCACATTTGATGATGGACCACAGGTTCTCAATGGGGTTCAGATCAGGTGAACAAGGAGGCCATGTCATTAGTTTTTCTTCTTTTATACCCTTTCTTGCCAGCCACGCTGTGGAGTACTTGGACGCCTGTGATGGAGCATTGTCCTGCATGAAAATCATGTTTTTCTTGAAGGATGCAGACTTCTTCCTGTACCACTGCTTGAAGAAGGTGTCTTCCAGAAACTGGCAGTAGGACTGGGAGTTGAGCTTGACTCCATCCTCAACCCGAAAAGGCCCCACAAGCTCATCTTTGATGATACCAGCCCAAACCAGTACTCCACCTCCACCTTGCTGGCGTCTGAGTCGGACTGGAGCTCTCTGCCCTTTACCAATCCAGCCACGGGCCCATCCATCTGGCCCATCAAGACTCATTCTCATTACATCAGTCCATAAAACCTTAGAAAAATCAGTCTTGAGATATTTCTTGGCCCAGTCTTGACGTTTCAGCTTGTGTGTCTTGTTCAGTGGTGGTCGTCTTTCAGCCTTTCTTACCTTGGCCATGTCTCTGAGTATTGCACACCTTGTGCTTTTGGGCACTCCAGTGATGTTGCAGCTCTGAAATATGGCCAAACTGGTGGCAAGTGGCATCTTGGCAGCTGCACGCTTGACTTTTCTCAGTTCATGGGCAGTTATTTTGCACCTTGGTTTTTCCACACGCTTCTTGCGACCCTGTTGACTATTTTGAATGAAACGCTTGATTGTTCGATGATCACGCTTCAGAAGCTTTGCAATTTTGAGACTGCTGCATCCCTCTGCAAGATATCTCACTATTTTTGACTTTTTTGAGCCTGTCAAGTCCTTCTTTTGACCCATTTTGCCAAAGGAAAGGACGTTGCCTAATAATTATGCACACCTGATATAGGGTGTTGATGTCATTAGACCACACCCCTTCTCATTACAGAGATGCACATCACCTAATATGCTTAATTGGTAGTAGGCTTTCGAGCCTATACAGCTTGGAGTAAGACAACATGCATGAAGAGGATGATGTGGACAAAATACTCATTTGCCTAATAATTCTGCACTCCCTGTAGACAGGGAGAAGACATTGTGGGATGTGAGAACATAATATCACTTTTACAAAGAAGAAGCAAAAGAATAACAGCATGTAGATACAAATATGATGAATGAGTGAAGGAAGCAAAAGAAGGAAATGAACAAAAGGAAATGAAAGAATTACACAATGAACCGATTAGGAAAAAATAGCATCCACAATCCAAACATTGCTTAAGCATACCGAGGCAGCCACAGCCTATTTCAAAGTATTTCAAATATGTTCAAGCCATAACAGGATTTTCAACAGCAACAAGCCACTTAGATGTACCTCTGTCCTTGACCGATAGTTTGGCTCAGCCAACACTTGCAGCGGCCTTTTATTTGGATTCTTTTGGGAAATAGTTATGTTCATTTGTATGTTTGTGAGTGTTAGTACCTGTGGCTAGATTTGGTGAGCTCTGGACCCTCTTCATGGGAGAGAGCATGAGTGACAAGGCCACACATTTGCGAGCATATCCTCCGCTATCTGAGAAATCACAGCCAGGCAGATGATCATAGAAGCAAAAGCTGAAGCATACATGCACATGCTTGTGCGCATACTGCCATAAACAAATGCATTCAGCCGGGAAGATAATAATTACAGTAACAATATTGCAAACAAAGGCAGATTTGGAGGCAAAGCACATGCATTTCAAGTAGCTGATTTTTACTGGCGCTCAATAGAAAATTAGGAAAAAGCTGTGCAAACACGAGAACTGCAAAAGTGAACAAATCAAAGTCAATATGATTTACTGCATTAGCCTCCACTAACCTAAATATTTACAAGAGATATAGTGAGACATTAGTTGTTTTTAAATCAACGTGATTCTGAATTGGGTTATTACCAAAAAATAAATTAAAAAAAATCCCAAACTAATGATTTTATGATCATGACATGACAACAGGCAGAAATGTAAAACATGCTCTTTCTTGTTATATTTCTCCCATTTTTCTCATAGATGAATCAATTTAACACTTATAACCTGAAGTCTTATATAAGACACTGTTTTGTAGTAAAAGTTTCATGTATGCTCATCTGACATTAGCGAGTACACCGTCATGGCTGATAAACCACATGACAAAATTATTTTAACTTTTCCAAACAAAAGCAAGACATGGATCGGACAGGTGGATGGGGGACTTCCCAACGATCCTGTAAACGCTGCACTCTGTACTTGTTTTTGGATATATACTGTACCTGTATTCATATTGAAGAGCACCTCTTACTGATCGACAGCAGGGGCACACACTTTCCTAAAAAACAAAACAAAATACAAAGTATTTTAGAAAGAGATTTAAACTGTTTGAATAGAGTTTCAAATCCAAGACCTCAAATGGATCTTCTTGAGGGTAAAACCTCAAAAGCAAATTTTGGAGATGCCGGTGTTAAAACACAAAACTGTAGCGAGGTACCTGCTTTACTGCAACCAAGCATATGACTGTGATTAGTTTTTAGCGTGCTCATTAATTTGGCTTTGTTTCATTCTGAGAAATGATGGCAGGCTGGGTGCATAATAGGATTTTGTAAACATGGAATCGATCATTTTTCACTGAGAAACAGCAATAAATGATTTCTAAAAAACTATATAAACTATATAAAAAATATATCATATTTACACAGCTACATAACCGTAGCCATTTAAAAAAAAAAAAATTAAACTATTGGACATATGAGTGACAGGAAAAGGACACAAATCAAAGGCAAAGAATCATTACAACTGACAAGCAAACAGCACACCTGTTTTACAAAGAAACAAGACTCACATCGCTAACACTGCCTAATTCTGTTTAACTTGTTTTTTTTATCCTTCTATTTTTAGAGCTGAGGAGAGAAATGCACAGATGTTTGGGCTATATGCCCCATAGCTGTATGTTGCCAGTTTGTTAAAAAGGATGAAACAGATTATATTCACCGACAAAACATATGTATCACCAGACATTTGTTTCAACACTGTGACAGCTTAGGGCCTCTTTGCACGCATGTGAAGTCCTGATAATTACAGCTGTCATTTACTGGTGCTTATTTGGGGGACGGTATGCAATTGTATTCTGACATAAATGTGTAAACTGCCTTAGCAGTTGTCCCTAGTAATGAGTGGCAGGAGATGGATGACCCAGCATTTTAGTACATACTGTATTAGACCATACTCACAACTCCAGTCTTAACAAGGAGATAAATACAAAATAGTTTTAATGACAGACTAAGTTTGAAGTAACTAAGAAACATTTATTGCTGCTAACTATACAAGTAACTACAGCACCAGCCTCTCAGAACCATTTCATTTACAACTAAGTAGGTTATGTACACATAACAAACAAAAGACCAAAAACATGCAGCTACAACCATTAACTTGTAATACAAAACATAGTGAAACACATCTACCATCACAGGGACTTTATTTTCCTGTCAGCAGATTCTATTTGATTGCTTGTAATGGTTTTAAGAAATGCACAAGGTGTGATGAAACTGTATTGGGCCCCAGTCACACAGAGCTTAAACTCATTCGGGGCTAAAGACCATCAGGAAACTACCCGCCATGAGGGAAAAATGTATAATCCCTGATCGGTTAGGAGACAGTTGCTAGCATCTGCTGTGAAATCAATTGACGCAGGCGTAGAGACTGGAGACCCCTGGTAACCACTAGTCACTAGGGAAAAGTGTGTCGTGGGAGCCTGTTGACAGTCGATTTGGTTGCAGGGGTATACAGTGCTGCACGACAAACCTTCTTGTGATTGCTTTGGTTCCCAATTGAAGACACAGAATCTTCTACAAATAGTAACAAACTACTTGCTAAGCAATAGTAAAACTAAGAAGTGTGATGCAAACGGGGGATGGAGACTACTTTCCTTCATAGTAAATGTTTTGAAACGTGTTGGTTGCAGCAGTTATGAACAACTTTTACTATGAAGGCAAACATTCTTTGTTTCCAGATTGTGTTGGACTTTGAAAAGTTTCTCAGCTTGGAGAGTAGACAGCAAGTGTTTGTAGATGAGTGGCATCTGTGCAACAACCTCTTTTCAACTGATTTTTATCAGGCATCAGCCAGATGCCTCTAGCCAACACTGGGGGAATAGACTACAGCAACCAGAGGTTGCCAGGGGGTTGCCAAATGGCCCAAGCCAGTGTGACTGAGGCCTTACCTGATTTGGCCAGTTACCCAATAAAGGTTGTCCTTTTAGATCACCCTTTTGGCCTGATAATGCTCCTCACTTGACTGTAAGGAGCATCATCGTTGATGAGAACAGCGATGCAGAAGCAGTTTTCAGCTGCATCATCTCTTCGACCCCAAGGCTGAGACCGTCAGCTGTACTATAACTGTGTTTTCTAGCCACACAAACACAACCTTCACTCACCACCTGGACTAGTTGCCAATCTTTGCTGCCTGCAACTTCAACCACTTTCCAAAATTCAAAATCCAGCTGAAGGGTAGTCACTTTGACAATGGGGGAGATTCAGCATGCACTGCAGAGGCACAAGTGCAAAGGGATAAAATGTAGCAGTTACACAGTGAGCTCAAAATGCTCGAGAGGTGTGTAACATGTTGAGGTGGGCCAAATATAAATCAGGTAAGGGTTTTTATTTTGCCCACAGATCTTTATTATCATAACTTATAGATATTTTGCCCTGGCTTTGAGATTTTGAGTGCTGAATCTTTTATCACTTACAGTTACACAATATTATTTTTACTACACTTTCCTCTGCTCAGCCCTGTGTCCATCTGCTTCAGAGCAGGGTAGACCCACAGTAAAGCAGTTATATAAGCAAACTCACCCTGAGATGGAACGAAACAAGAGTACATTAAATAGATAAATTAAATTACAAGAGGTATCCTGCTTATCACCCAATAAGAGATAAGATCAGCATGTTTTTCATCATGAAGTAACGTTTACTGACAAATTCTTTTTTAATCTGTACAACATGGGATACTTTCTGTCCCTCAAGACCTAATCCTCACCCTCATACCCTGTGTCCTCATAAATCTTGCTCTCAGAAACAAACACGCACACATACACACACACACGCGCAGGCACCCAGGGGTAAATCATGGGTCTGGCGTCGCAGGCTGTCGGCGTCCAAATGATGGTCAGATTATAAACAGCATCATGTTTCTTGGGGACAGATCAGCGGCGACACAGCAGCTGTGGCCGTGGTGTAATATTAAGGCTACACACTGGAAGTAAAACGCTCTGGGCTCAACACCTCAGTTCAACTCTGCCTGCTTGTCAATATAGAGCTTTTTAAAGCTTTTAAATACAATCTAGCAACCCCGTCTAAAGCCTGGGATAGACCATTAGTAGCTTTTTAGCATGTGCCTCACTCTATTTGAAAGAAAGTTTCCAAAATAATCCTGCAAATACTCCTCTAAAATGTTTACTGTGTTGCTTGAAAAGGAAGCCTGGAAATAAATGCAGACAGACCAAACATCTGATACTCTGTCAGCTCTCAAAACCTTAAATAAATACTCAATAATAAAGAAGAGGACTTTGTTTTCCAGCAAGATGTTTTGGATTCTTGTACTACTTTTTAAAGGCCGAAGCATGTTGGTATGTCAAGTTTCTTTCGAGACATTTTTTTTTACTTTGCCGTGGTTTTTCCACCGACTGTAATTTAGACATCGGTTGGCCACTCTGGAGACCAGTGTGTATATAATTACTGAGTGTAATAGCTGTGGGACAGCAAATATACAACTAGGAGCTAGAAGCTGCAGAAAGCTGTGATGTCCAGTATCGGGGCCATCAAGTCTCGTTAGTCTGCCATGTGGCCCTCTGAGACCTACCTGGTTTACATTATTGGACGAATAGGGCTTAAACTTTATATAGACAAGAGACTGTTACTGTAAGAGGAAGTTTGTGTTGTTTTGTGCCAGTACTAGAAAAACATTTTTGCTAATCTGAACTTCTCACCATGAGCCGTTTTCTTAATTTTCCTTCCCTTCATCACATGGTAAGCTTAAACAGGAAGACTTTTAATATTGTTGACTTGATCAATCACGTGTTGACACAAATGTCCTTCTGAAAACAACTGATAAGTTTGAGTACATGTATGGGAAATTCCATGTGTAATCTGAGTGCTGTTTTAATTATCTCATAAAATCTGAGCGGAGACAGCACAACAAAGCTGGACCACCAAAGACCGGAAGGAACAAGTGTCTTTGCCAGTATTAACAAAAACAAAACAAAACAACAACAGTCACTTAGCTAGGATGCTGTGAAAAATAAAGATATGCCCTCAAAAAGCGTTCGTCAGGATACCATTAGTCACTGACTGCTTTGACATAAACAAAACAAGAGTCTTAAGAATAAACATGCCACCATCTTTTAGGGGGAGTACTTAAAGAGCTGAGAGAAGCACTTTTCAATATCATGTGCCTGCTAAACGGACCTTATTACGACTGATGGTGTTTTCTTATAAGCTATAACTGCATTGAAAAAAAATAATTATAAACACAATACTTTGCTGTTCAAGATTATACAGAAGAGTGTGTATGGGGGAAAATCACCAGGTGAGAGTGAATGGTCATTAGAGATGAGGTGACATCAGCCTCAAAGGTCCTGGTACTGAAGTGGTCACTCACTAAGATGCACTCACAGATTAAAATTTGTAGCAAATCTGTTAAAAGTGTTGCATATGACCCTGAATGTCCCACTGGAGGAACATCTGAGACCAAAACAAACAGTTGCACTGACCACACCTTTGTGTTTCATATACAACCGGAAACTCTGTGTGCACACAGTCCTGCAAAACACAAAGCCAGCCTGCTTCAGTGGCAGCTTTAATTAAATTTACATCAACATAAAGGCCATAGTTAAACCAATGTAAACTCTGGCTGACTGAAACTGTACCTACTCTTTAAATGATCAATTGGTCTTCAGGAAAAAATATGTAAATCAGTGCACTAAGACCACTGTATATGATAGCTTTATTGGACTATGAGTAATCAATACATTTAATAGGTAGCATTTGCAGTATATTAAATCTCTGTATTTTACACAGAACTGAGAACAACAGACTCAGAGCTGCCCGGATTCATCATCCGTATGATGTCAGAAAAACAGAACAGCTATATATCAACTTTATGTCCAGCTTGGTTTGGCTGTTGCTGCTTACTTGAAGGTGAGGCTGGGCATGCCTCTCCATATAAAGTGACTTTGATATTTTGGGCCTCTGTTTTGACAAAATATAACCGCAGCAATGTCTTCTTTGACTTCTTGTCTGTTTACAGTTGAGATTTGTGCACATAAGTTGCGTAAATTAAACAAACCAATTTTATTGTTACTCTTTATTTTCTGGGGAGACCAGCTGATGTGCCCGACTGCACTATAAGGGTGGGGAAAAATGTTTGATACAACAGAGCATTGAAATATTTTGCATGGCAAATATCAAAAACTATAAATGATAACTCATTCCGAGATGAGCAAACTTATATTAAATCAGTTCACCTGAAAAAGAAAACAAAAAACAAACAAACAAAACAACCAAAAAAACAAACACTGGACACACTTAGCTTGACAAAGTTACCCTTTTAATTTAGAACAAGTTAACGGCGCAGTCACACAAGTAAAAATATGACAGCGGCCTCCGTACGTCACCAAAAGTCAGAGGCAGCCTGGTGATTGTATTGAATTTTCCCCACGTTCTGCCACATAACCCGTGGTGACTACCCAGAACTTGAGGGCGTTGTACACTCACAACCACTCTGATCTGATTTTAATGCAAAAAAATAATAGATGTGAGACAAGTTTGTCAATATCTTTCTTATCCAATAAGATACTGACAAAGTATAACTTTCTGGACATAATTTGCAGTTGAAAAAGGTGATGAATCACAGTTTATGTTATTGCAATACTCAGCATATTGCAAAATGTTAAAACAGCTTTATCAATGTTCAAAATGCTTGTTACAAGCTTCAGTGAGAAAAAGAAGAAGCAAAAAACAAACAAAATACTGCAGCAGAAATATTAATGGACACGAGTTGGAATGTGTGCTCTGCGTATTACCTGTAGGGATGCTACACAGTCAGCATCAGTAACAGCCAGGCCAGTGCATTTTACGCTGATACAACAACAGCAAACAGAGAAATCTGGAAAACCTATCTAGGAGGAATCAGAGAAAACAAACTCCTTTTTTAAACAGGGAAACAGAAGGTCCCGGGAGATTCAACATAAATCTCAGTCAAGACATGACGAGACTGAAACCAAACCGACGGGGACAACAACCCCTCCAAAAAAGGCAGGATTTAGCATTGCTTCATTCCTTAATTACTGAAACTGAGCCAAATTTTTTTCTTTTTTTTCTTCAGTGTTGCATTTTTGTGGTAAAAATGTGGGGAGTGTGGGATTGTGGTAAAAGAAACGAAAGAATCAAAACAGTAAAAAGAATTGCCCACTGTGCTTTAAATGGACACTGTAGCCACGTTAGCCCAACAAATGTTAATAAAAGTAAACATTGAAATAGTTTATAAGCCTTTTAATAAAGCTGCAGAGGGAGCGTTAAGAGCTTGTAACCTTTTCCTTTTTCAAATAATGAAGAACATAAAAAAAACAAGTTTTTGTCTATGCTTAATTTAAAACTCCAAGTATCTTGGCATCATTTAGCCACACAAATGTCCTAATAAAGTAATGAAAAATATAACCTCCCATAATGTTGGCAACAAAGTCAGATTTAATTATTACATTCAGAAAGCGATGAGTAATCCATGTCACGGTGATTTTAAGCACTTTAACACAGAGGCATGTGTCAAAATCTCTGCTGAGCAGCGGTGTTAAAAATCCTTTAATGGCCACATCACAATGATTCCTGGTAATATGCCGGTCATTTCCCATTCATATGATTGAGGTGCTATTGTTTCAGCATGCTGCCTTTCCTACATACCTTAAGAAACTTCTGACCTGCATTTCACTTTAGAAAAGCGGATTACTCGAACCATGAAACAGTTTAGGCCCCACACTCCAGCCTGTTAGAAGTATGTTAAATACCCGTCCATACCACTAAATCTGAATAAATGGTCTTTAATGATTCCTTTAAAAAAACGAAACCTTTCTAAAGTACAAAACGAGCAGCTTCAATCCTCAAGCAGAACACAGTTTAAGCCTCTCACAAAAGCACTAAAGTATTTGTTGTTAGATGCAGGAATGTTTTGTCGGTGCCATGTTACTGTTCTACCAGCACATTACTGCCAGTAGTTGAACAACAACCACTTGCAACAAAGTCTCTGTTATCAGCCTTGTTTGCTCAACCTTGCCACTCATTAGCGGACCCCCCTCCCCTCTGGCTGTAAGAATGGACAGGGGAGGTCAACACACTGACCCTGCGTGCCCACTCACTGCCCATACGGCAAACAACAGAGAGTGTGTTCTCCAGATTGCATCACAACGACGCTAACGAGCACAGCCATTGGCCCGAGAGCACTAATGCAATTATGTAACACAATCCCTGGTACTTTGAGTCGGGGATATGGGAGAAAAAGAATGAATTGGATGTGACACTTGGTGGGTTTGTTATCTCAGTCTTCCTATACAGAACTTATGATGTGCTCTGTGTGTGAGGAGAGAGCAATTTAAAAAAAAAAAAAAAAAAAAAAAAAGGTACATAGAAATCTAATAAAACCAAGAGATGAAGAGAAAATCTTCCTATTGTGTTGTGTTTAGTGAAGCAAGTGCAAAATAAATGGCATCCTACTGAAAATGGAAAATTATATTAGTTGCATTATGTAAGCTCTGTGCCAAAAGCCGCCCGAGAACACATCTGAGCAGCCCCGCTCAACAATACATTTAGAGCTGCCACAGTTTCATGCCGACTCCTTAAGAATAAGCACAACACACACAAAGATATCTAACAAAAGCTTGAAAACTATTATTCAGACTGCAGCCGACACAACAAGCTAATATAGGCAGAGCTACGAGAAGATAATAGAGTGAGCAAATGAGAGGACAGTGTGACATTAGGCTAAATGTCAAAGCAATTTCAAAGATGAAGCTTGAGCGTTTCCTGACTTGTCATTTTGACGTAATGTAATAGTCAAGCTCCAGCTTTCTGAGTGAAGGAAGAACAACTGTTGTTCAGCTTGGAATCTGAAACATTTTGAGTTTAAAATATGATGTTTGAACTACAAATACCATCAGCCGATGAAAACTATTCATTACAACTTGGTGTGGACTTCATAAAAGCAATATTTTCCTTTGTGTTTGCAGAGGATGCAGAAGTTAGTTTTTCCACATGCTACGAGTAAACACGCCCATCTCGAGGGCGACAAAGTGTGACGAGGTAAAGAAATGTATCCTGAAAATATGCAAACACGTCAGAGAGATGACAACAAAAAGAAATTCCAAATTACAATATGTAAAACAAAGTGTTTACGTCTAAGACTTTGTTAAGACAAACAGTTCAAAAATATATTTTTTGATTTGAGACAGGAGGTACGCTGAAGCGGCAGGGCTATCTGTTGTGCCCAAGATTAAATTCCCCATGCATAGTCTGGATTCCCCAGGTACCAGTGTTAAGTGTTGAGCATGAAGATAAGAGGAACTTGATTAGAAGAGGCGCTATATTTAATGCCATTAGCTGTGACCTTTTAACCTCGAAGCTGGTCAAGAACATTAGAAAAAACTTTAAAATTATTATCAATGCAACATTCAGCATTCCTACTTAAAACTGACAGTTTATCCATGAAAATATTCACAAACTCAAAGTTCCTGATTATTTCAGGGCTTCAACAATGTGTAAATAAACATTTTCCTTTTTCATGAAGGACACTGCTTACTTTGAGGCTTACTGGTGCCAACTGTAAGAAGGGACAGCACACAGCAAGTATTCATTTATATGTTTATGTATTAAGTATTTCTACACAGACATCAGAGTGTTAAATGTCAAACAGAATGAAAAAGATGTTTTTCCTATTTCCAGGATTCTAGATATTTGCATGAGAGCCTCAAATAAGAGCCTTGCATTCGCTTTGATTCAGTAAAATAAAAAAATTTCAGCTTTAGAACAAACAACCAGTAATCAGGAATGCGGAAAAGAAGGGCTGAAACAACAGCCCGGGTAAGCTCATAATCATAACCACCACAAAATATTCTATCCTTAATTTTAAACACAGATACTGCAGAAAGAAAAAAAATCCCTGATTTCATGCCAGATTCATTTAATTTTTCTAATAACACCAGCTTCATAGAACTGCCACTCCACATGACACACATCTAACCAAGCAAATGCCATCAGCTGAAGAAGAAAACTATTCATTACAATGTAGCGTGGACTTTATAAAAGCACCAAAAAGATTTATCTAACCAAAAAACCTTTACAAAAGTATCGCTGACCTCTGCAATCAGTTTTAATGAGGCTGGAATGACGCATATGAATGAAGAAAAAAAAAAAAGAAAAAAAAAAAAAGAGGTTGCCCTGTGACGTTTGCAGGGAACGCACAAAGTGACTGTGTATGTGAGATCCGGAAGAAAACAAATCCAGCCGCCCGTGATACAAACCGAGGCTGGGAACCACCCCTTACTGTGTACCCAAGGGGTCAAGGTGACATTCCACAACACCTCTGAGATTGGCCTAATGGAGGAATTGGTGCATGGCTTTTGTTGAATAGGAAATAAGAAACCATGAAAAAAGGCTGTAACAAGAGACTGAAGTATGTAAAAGGGCCCGAAGAGGGAAAGGATTCTGGGGCAAAAGTTAAGAGGATACGGAGTTCTTATAAATATATTTACAAACAAACAAATACACAAAAATCTGATAAAGTCATGCTCAGGAAGTTAACGCTCACAACTGTAATCTAAGCTTTTTCTGTGATCCTATTTCTTAGGTGACCGCGGTCAAAACCGCTGTTTTTATTTGACACCATTTCCTCTGTCCACTGTCACAAAAGACAAAAATTCTACTCGTGGGCTATAATTTTTGGTTTTGGCAGCACAGATAAATACTATTCCCTTTGGGTGTTTGGGCTGTAAAAGCTATTCGGATCTCTTTTAATTTAAATCTTTTTAAAGCATCTGTGTTCATAACAAGTAAATATAGACACATGACAACCGAGTAGACAGCGCTGCGATATCTGCGTGCCTTGAAGAGGGTCTTTGAAGAAAACAGTATAAGATATACTGAATAGCACGGATTAGGACAGGTTAAATCCAAAATATCCACACTCAGATTTAAATTTGTTTTAATAAAAATGGTTTTCCTGTGAACGCCAGCGAAATGCAATCCTGCCCCACTGCAGACAACAGAGTGCAGGTGCAACGGTCCATCAAGCAAAGTAAATGTAACTCTTACCGTCATAAACCCAAAAGACTGGAGAAGTGCTAAGAAGAGTCACGTATGGCGTTGTGACTTAAAGTCCCCCTGTGCCTTCCACTTTCTCTCCTCTGCTCAGGACAAGTATCTCCTCCCGCTCAAGCTTTAGTCCCAAGATCCCCGTTCAATGCCTGGGAAGCACAGAGACAACAGACCGAGGAGAAAGTTAAGAGACGGAGTCGAAGAGTGGGAGTGACAGGGAAAGAGAGTTGCCTGTTTGGGTGAAGCAGTGATCAGATACGGTTATTTTCAGACTCTGGCATGCTTGTCTTTGAGACTGGAAAGTAACCCCCCAGTGTGGATGGGTGGGGGATAAGTGACAGGCCTGAGTATCTCTATTTTGCCACACACGTTTTCATGCATGCCACGCAGTATAAGCGCACGCATGCCCATGAAGACAAACTACTTCTAAGCACACGTTCACACAATTCATACATTCAAAAGGAGTCGCAGAGTGATTCTACTGTATGCTACATCAGGTAGATACACCTTTCAGATGTTAGGCTCGCCTGAGGTGTGAGAAGGGTGTAAGAGAACCTCAATGTACTCATCTCCTCCTAACAGGTTTTATGTCACAGTGGCCAGAGTTGTCAGTTTGTGGCTATGTAAAGTGGCGGCATCCACACAGAAACTGACAGGAGTCTTAAATCCTTCTCACATGAGATTTTCTTTCTTTCCTTTTTTGTTGTGGTCAGCTTGACTTTGTGTCAAGAATGCTCCCTCGGAGATGTGAAAATCCAGCCACATAGACATGACATGCAATTGCACTTTTTCTTTTCCCTTTTTAAATCCATGTAAATACATCTTGTACTGTCAACGTCATACCAGGCTCTAAATATACAAATTATATGACCACTCACCTGTACCATTAATAATCTTTCCCGCGCTGTAATCCATATGGGACTGTATATTTGGAAAATGACCACACACATGCACACAGAGGCCGAATATACACAGGAGAGAGGTCAGCCAGAAGCACCTCTAGACCCCAGACTCCCTGCTATTCCTAGAATGATGATGTAACTACTGCTATTAGCATGTCATATTTAGAGCCTGGATACCTAAAACCAGCCAGGCAGCTACTGTGTAACATGCTATTTGGACAACATCCAACGCATCCACTTAAAACAAGTTTTCAACAATAAACAGAAGAGGCGCAAGAATCCGCAACTTACAAATTAAAGTGCGGTAAAGGCTCGGGCAGAGCCGAGGTGCCACTACAAAAGAAATTAATTAGCTTCCATAAACCAAATCCTGAGATATGACAAAAACAGATGAGATTCATACTACAAACCTTCCAACAAAGAGTGGGGAGATCTCTTTAGTTTGCTGTCATTTTAAATGTATTTATCTTACTCTACAGTAGCTGAGCAGCAACTATTTTAGCATAAGGCCATAAATTAGAAAAAAAAAGCTTCATAGGCTCTGCCAAACCTGTTGCCAACTTTTAAATCAAACATGGACAGAGCTAAGTCTTGATCAACACTCTCTGTGCCTGCTGTCATCATGCAGATGATGAAGTGGTAATGTAAAAATCCTGTCTACATGGGCACGAATGGATCCAGTGACGAGTAGCGCTCCTCCAACTATGTCTCCCAAACACCTAGGCTTCAGACTTTGGGGTTCCCGAAAGCCCCACAGCAGCAATCAGTGTGTCAACAAACATAATCAAACAGCAGTTGCCCCCCAGAAACATCTCATCATGTGGGAAGGATCACTGAGGTATGGTGAAAAGCTGACAACTGACAGGTGCTAATGATGCAACCTTGAGGCCAAAATCAGGGCAGTACCAGGGGACCAATAAAGTTCTATCATAAGTGCTATCAACTATAGACTTAACCTGGCATGACAAACACAAGCAGCAGGATCTGCATCACACATCAAAGCAAACAGATTTTTGGCCACATTCCTTACTTGAGATCATATTTTGGCTCTTCTAGGTGTGTCCTACTGAGTGCTGCATGTGGAAGAATGATTTATAAAGACAATTTAAAGCAAACGGACAGAGCAGCAGCTTAGTAATGATCTTATTAAAGTACCAAAGCAAACTATTTTTATAGTAACTGACACAAACTCACACTCAAACGCACCGACACTTTGACCTATGAGCCACTCTGGACTACAGTAGCCGTGTCGACATGCTCTCACCCGTACAGTTTCAACACCTAATTCATTATCAGCTTCTCCAAGGCCCTGCCATTCCCAGTTAAGTAAGTGGTAGGATATAAAAAGCAGAAGAGCTGCACATGTAGTAAGTGTCACTTACTGGAAAACACTTAAATCTGAAGATCAAAAAAGGAAAAGCATATTCACAAAGCAGCGTGCTCTTTAATAGAGATATAATAGTTTAATAATATTTGTTTTTCTACAAACTTTTTTTTACATGTATTACATAACTGGTGTCGTGAGCTCCTTCAGTATAACGCATACATTCAGATCTGCCCATTTTTGAGTGGCCAAGTACTGTACTGGTTGGCCCTCTCAAAGACGATTCTAGATTTGAACCAGTTGGTCTGATGGGGGCATTTGCGTGATGAGTTTGCACATTCTCCCTGTCCCCATTTGGGGTTTTGTTCAGGTTGCTCCAGCTTCCTCTCACAATTCAAAGACACAAATACTAGGTTGGTAGATAATTCTAAAATTGTCATATGTATGAGCGTGCATGTTTGCCTCATGTGGTAGCCCTGTCTGTGACGGTATAGTGACTTGCTGAGGGTGTGCCCTGCTTTTAGCCCTTTGTCAGTGGGGATAGGCCTCAGCTCCTAATGATATGGGGATACAAGGGGCTTAATCTGATGTATGACAAGCTGGATGTGACCGCAGCAAATAACTGTGCAGTTGCACGGGCTTTTGGTCCACTTTTCTAGATTTACCATAATTTGAAAGCACCTGGCAGGACTTGAATAACATGAAGTGTAACAGAGGTATAGCAGGCCCACTCAGTGTACTCAGAGGCTTAGTGTTTCTGCTGTTTAACAAAGCTGGCTGTGTATTACTTTCTGTGTTTAGCCTTTATATTTAGAAACCTGTGGTTGTTCTTGCAACCACTGAAATAGATTAAAAGGCCTCATGACTGAAATAGGATTGACGTGTAAGGATTAAATTAGGGAAGGATCTTGGCTGGAAATACAGGTGAAGATATACTTGTCAACTTGCAGTGTAAGTTTTTAGACTTTTAATTTTCCAGATACAGTATAATTTGAACATCCCTAGCGGTGTATAGATGCAGAGGTTTTTCACAAAGCCAGAAAAATGTGTTCAAGTCCATTTTATAAGATCAGATATTGCCATTTTTACACATTTGATTATTACACATCACATACATATGCACAAGTTTGCCACTAAGCAAACCATATTGGGTGGGATTAAGGTCCCTGTATGGTCATCCGCAGGTGCAACAGAGGCTGGCTGACCAGCGTCTGTGTGCGCTGTCGCTGTGTACTGTCTCCAGGGGGCAGTGTAAAAAAATATGTGGAACAACCGGTAATGTGGGCTCTTGTTTGCACTCTTGTTAGTCATTTTGGTTTGGCCACTGTCAAGTCATGATCTACAAGAACGTATCTACAATGGAGTAGGACTAATAAAGAATCAGAACTGTCCATCACAGCCATTGTTTGTGTTTCCTATCCATGCTTCTTTGATCTCTGTTGTTTTTTGCTTTTCTTTGTCTTTGTGGTAACTCAACTACATTGCACACCACAATCAGCATTTGGCCTCGACAGCAGCTTTTTGGGCCCGTCTCTGTTGCACAGCCAGATAACTAAGCAAAATGATTCCAATGCAGGACCGTATCAAGTCGTTTTTTTGTGCTACAATGTGTTGCTTATTTGTCAGAATAAAGTATCTCTGGTTCAGTAACAAAGAATTACTGATTACTGTGCAAAAAAGAGGATTTCTTTAGATAAAAGTGGCTCAGCAGATGAGATTTTAAAAAAAAAAAGTCATCAGCATGACACTTTATGATGCACGCTACAGGACATTGTTAATGGGCTCTGGGAGCAGGCGCACACCACTTCTCAAACACCACTTGAGCCATGACATCAGACTCTGGAGAAGGGCACAGTGAGGGGGAGATAAAGGAGGAAGCAGAGCAGAGGATACAATGAGAAAAGAGAGGGCACCAAAACAAAGAATAGACATGGGAAAATTAAAAATGAGTGTGAGAGAATGATAGAGTGAAATAAAGGCGACTGTGATAGTAACCCCTTCTGCTACATTCTGTACTTTCAGAAGAAAATGTATCACATTCGCCTATTCCCTGACGACCTGCCTTGATCCTCTTTCTTTCTCTCTCCCTCTCGGACACACATGCACCACACAGCTTCTCTCCCAGTAACTCTAAACTAGCAGGTGCAACTGAGTTAGCAACAGAGACACTTAGTTTTGGGCTCTCTGGCCATTAATCAAATCAAAAATGCTATGATTGCTCATTATGAGCGTATATTTAAGTCCCTGTTATTGGTCCTCTGCGAAACAGTCAGTAGCCAACTGTTGCTCGTCACACTGCATCCTGCCCACTGCTTCCTCATCAGAGACAGAAGAGTGTAGTCACAGAAATACAAGAAAGACAACATCAGAAACACCGGCCAGTATGGCCTAAGGCACACACACACACACACACACACACACACACACACACACACACACACACACACAGCAAAAGACACTCACAAGGCAGGTAGAAAGGTAGGCCTCACTGGGAGTGGTATGCGATTCCCGAAGTGATAGTGTTACAGTCTGTGCATCCTGGACACATCCCCATTTTCCCTGCTCATCCAGCATTCATATGCATCTTACGGATACTATCCGTTGCCCCTCATTACATCATCCGTTTAACCAAGTTAGAAGACTGGACAGAAAAAGCTGTGTTGTCCGTTTTATTTTTGTTTGCTTGTTTTGAACTGGGACAGCAATGGCTTTGAGGAAGTCAGACAGCAAGGCAGCAGATGAGTTTTCCCATCTGCATAGAGACTGACTGATAAAGCTTTAATGGCAGGTGAATGTGAACTCAGGAAGCAGGAATAAGGAAAAACTGCAACTCAGTGATGACTGTAGGGTGGCCCTGCGCAGAAGCATTGCTCTACATATTACACACAAGATGAAATGAAAGAATTGCAGGGTAACAGTGTTATTATTATCATCATAAAACCAAACTCAATAAGTTATATGTTCTTCGTCCAATTAGAAAATAAATATCTGCTATACGCTTATATCCTTTTTTCTTACACATACGGGAAACTGTATTGACCAATGCACAAGTGCAAGCTAACAATAGAGATTATCCTAAGCGTTTAAGATCTAGGTTAAACGTGGATATTTCAGTTCATGTTTACAACTATCAGGAGGCTGCATCTTCTTCCCACACTGCTCTCATAATGTCGGTCCTTACGGTTTTAGAAATATTCTTTGTAAAGCTTAAAAGCTTGTGGTTTCGCCATTTATCATCCTCCCAGTCCCAACCGCATCTTCCTCTAATGCACTGGAGACACCAGTCCACCGGAATGCACTTTAAATGGAAACCGAGTCGACCCGACCGCATCCCGGATAAGCTAATTCATTTTCTCGAGTTTCGTCAATTACAACTGTAGGGTCATTACTGCTTGTAAGGCAGTTAAAACAACCCAAATAGCCTTGTTTACCAGCTCTAACACCACGAAATTAAGCCGAGGGTCAGATCTAGTGCTGCTGCTGCTGGTGCAGCTGCTAAAAGCGACGCGGAGGGAGAGATAAATATATAGCCCCCCCCCTGTGTTTTTTAAACAACAAACTGGTAGTGTGTACTTACCTTAACACAGCTGCCACCTCACCGGACAAATTCCCGAAACATGTCTAATAACATGTCTTTTCCATATAAAACGAGTGAAGTCCTCGGACAGGCGCAGAAGTGACACACACCGTGAAGCTACGGCGGCTTCGGGAGCTACTGTGTGATGAAACCGTACACCTGTTTTCAACGCGCATGGATGTTGTGCCAACCTTGACTGAAGGCTACTCCCTCTCTCCCGGGGGGTCACTGGTCCTCGGACAGCAATGCGGTGAAAATAACCTGTCCCCTCTCCTTAAGACACTCCAAGGAGAAGGCGGCACAATTAAGTTACCGCCTGCCTTTCTTTCTCGACTACATGCGCGAGCCGCGCCGCAGTCCCGACCCTAGCGACTCTGGAGAAGAGAAGCGGCGTCAGTCCAGAAATGGACCGGCTCTGCCTCCGTTTCCGTTTTTCGTTATTAGTGAATGATGTCTTGGCTTCGTTCGCAAAATGGCCTCTGTTATTTTCATTCAGCAACAGTCTACCGCGAGCTTCTCATTGGGTCTGCGTGTAGCCATAGCAACGCCCGCGGTTCAATCAGTGTTTGCAGAGGACACACACAGCACACAGCACACGGGAGGCCTGTGTACGGCTCACCAACAGGAAAGTGTCACTTTGCCTTCTATCTGCAGCAGAAACACACAATAGACTGACCTCAGATATGAGGCGGGGTGCTGACGGTTTGTTTTAATGGTTAGACCATGACAATAACACAGGCTAAGGCTCGAAGCCTAAATAGGAAATGATTCATAGATGTTTGCTAGGAATAACTTTGAAGCTGTATTAAGATTTATATCTATGCTGTCCTGGTAGCATTTTGTCCATCACCATGCTTGTAGGTTTAAATGAGTTCTTTTAGCTACCATGTCCCTACCGTGAGCTGTAGGTATTTGCTTCTAGACACATTTGTTTCTACTTTTTATTATTATTATTTGGCAGCGAAATCTTTTAATTATCAGGAAATACTCTGCTGTGATAGTGTGGGTTTATTTGAGTGCTGACCATAAACTGTATATAAAAGATGCACATGTCCACTATGACATCATCTGGTCATAAGTTTGACATTTTGGCATGCACCATCTAGGTTTTTTGATGATCATATTTGGATATTAGTTTTGAGCTCTGTGTCATCAGCTAATGCTAGCTACCTGTTTTGCGGTTTGGAAAAGGCCTTGGAGGGGACTGGCGTCGGCTCTTGGGATGGGCAGATACACATGCACTTATGAGAAGTGAATAAATTGAAAAAGAGAGGGAGGGTGAGGAACAAAAATGAGGACAAACTCGTAGCTTGTAGTGCAGGGGTGTCATATATAGACAGAGAAGCAGAAGGGGAGTGTACGAGGTGTGGTCCTGCATTTGAAATTTAGATAAATTATCTAAGGTGAGATCTAGCAGAAAGCCAGCAGCTACAGATGCTCAAAATGGCTACACTCTTCATGCATGACTTTAGGCCATAAAACAATTAAAACAGGTCAGTTTTAATTGTTTTATACGCTCACTGGTTAATGACTTGTCAGTCACATAATATAATCCTCCTCTCTGACACCAGACTTTACAAAATGGACTTAAGTTTTTTTTCATTATGCCCCAAAACACAAACACAAGTCAGTTTTTACAGAGGTAAAGGGAGAGTGCTGTTATCTCATAGATTTCTGTAGGATCTGAAGCCTTTTATGCAACTACAGGTGTCACCCCCTGGTGGCTGTTAGAAAAGAATGCATATTTAGGGCACTGCTGCATTGGCTTCACTTTGGAAGCTATGTGCATTTCCCCCAGCCCCATCCGTGCCCCTGCTCTGAGTTTAACTGTCTGTAACACACCCAGCTATTAAATAATATATAAACTTGATCTACTATAGGCCTTTATAGCCAACAGAAGATATTCTTTATGCACATTTAATAATTTGTCTTTAATGTGTCCAATAATAAATATCTATCTATCTATCTATCTATCTATCTATCTATCTATCTATCTATCTATCTGGTTTAATACCTCTTTGTTGTGGCTGGTATATTTATCTATTTAGGTCTCAGCGTAACAGAGACATAGACTGCAGATGTGGTGTAACTCTAAAGTGAAAGTAAGCAGCTTTTGCTCATAAATTCTTAAAAACCTTTTGAGGGCCATTAGAGATGGTCTAGCGAGTTGATACAGAATCACACACAAAGCCAAAAATTTGAGTTGTTGTAATTTTCTAGTAATATGGAAATTATTGAAAGAATTATATGCAGGGTTTTCATCTTTAGATGATGCCAAATTTATGTTTAAACTATGTCTGGATTTGATTTTCAAGTGAGTTTCTTTACTATACTGCACATTTCTGATACATTTTCACTGTTTAATGCTTCAGCAAGAGTGATTATTATTTGTGTCATCTTATAACTTCAGTCACATTAACAGCATTTCATCAGCAGCGTTAAAGCTGAGGTGTTATGTTGCTGTTAACACATCCATAAAGAGCCCTTTCTTCTGTCAGCTTGAAAGCTGTACGAATTTAGAGCATTATTGATGGCTGACCTTTGTGAGGTGTCAGCAAGACCACATCTGTTAGTGTGTATGTGTGCATATGTGTTTCTGTGAGCGCGCGTGTATGCAGGCATCTGCTTGGTCTTTTATCACCAGCACTCATGTGCTGTAAAAGCAGCCCTTACTGTCTGTTACTGTGGTCAAGAGGGTTCCTTTTTATAGGTGATATGTTATCCGCTGGCATACTATCAGGCATGCATTCTTACAGGGCCAGGGAAGACGATGATGATACATTGTGTCTGGTATGCAGAGATCCACAGGAGGTACAGGTATAGACATACCGAGGGAAGAGGCTATGGACTTTGAAGATTCAAGTAATAGAAATGAAATAACTAGGCTAGAATGCCCACCTGGTGGTAGGTTTCAGCGAGTTTCAGCGAGTCTGTGTAAATTGTAGCCTCAGTTTCCTGTTCTTAGCTGACATGTGTTGGTGCTTTTAGGTTCAATGAGATGCTGTTCTGCATACCTTGGTAGTAACAAGTTGTTATTTTGACACAGTGTAGCCATTCTCATCTGAACCTCTGGGATCAACAAAAGCATTTTTTTCCAGCTCGGTGGATTTCTTTTTGCTCTTTCTCAGACCACTATCTATAAACCATAGAGATGGTTGTGTGAGAAAATCCCAGCAGATCAGCAGTTTCCGACGTAAGCCAGTGGCTTAACCAACCTCGCCACATTTAAAGTCACTTAAATCACCTTTCTTTAAAGCTTTGAGCTTCAACAGAACATGTTGACATGCTTAAATGGACTGAATTACTGCTATATGATTGGCTTTTTTGATATTTGGAGATGAACAGATGTACTCAAACAAAGTGGTCAATGAATATAATTGCAAGAATCCTTACCAGTCTCCACTGACGTTCAAGAATCATCCTCAGTGCAGGTGGCTCTCATAGTGCATCGTTCATTTAGTAAAGTCTTAAATGCATTCCAAATACTGACATTAAATACAAGACACACTGAAGCTGGCCACAGCCAGGAGACAACACACTGCACGTCACACAGAGTATCCCTGTACCTAACCTTTAAACAACTGCAACTGTTTCATTTTCTCATGATTACAGCTACATCATACCGTAGAACTCATTCTAAATAAAATACATAAAAGTTCCCACATGACACCCTCATAATCTACTGATGTTTTTATACAATAACTTTATCACATTTTTATGAAGCTCTGCAAAATGACACTTTCATCATGGACACTCACTCTTTTTTCCTGGAATGTGCTGTTTGAGGGTTTTTTTGTAGCCCTAACATACAGTGTATACTAAAAGCACCCTCGCAGTCTCTCTCAGAATAGCCCACGGGACAAAGGACAGCAGGGTGGCACACTGATCTTGTGAGAAAATGACTCTTTTATCTGAACAGTGGCACTCTGTCACATCTTTCAGCCATTGCTATCCAAAGAGATCCACATTTGGAACAGCTGATACTGAGGTCCACTTGTCTGGCCAGTGTTAAAGAAGTGGTACAGAATGAGTGCATGGCGTATGAGTACAGGAGGACATTGTCTGGGAATGACATCATGCTACTTTCACTTCTATTCCTGACTTACTTTGATGTCTAAGAGCTGAGCAGGTGAAATGCCAAAGCAGATCTGTAAGAGGGCGATGATGTTGAAGTCTACGTCCTCTCTCTGTTTAGCAGAGTCATTAAAGACAGCTCAAGTATTAAAGTAAATCTTTGACCCCCTAACTTCCATTTGCTCTTATTTATTTTACCCAGCGTGACTGCAGTTAGTCAGATATCTTAATCAAGCTAGCTGTGTTTTAGCTGTGTTTTACTTGGTCAAGAGTCAGTTTCCACCTTACACAGATAGAATAAAAAGGGGAAAAAAATCTTTCCGCCTCCCATCAATCATCCAGTGGATGGTGTAATTTACCGTGAACCCAGCACTTTGGCTTCTGCCCTGCTCCTGTGCTGTAATCAGTCAGAAAGAGTGAACATTGCCCAGTGTGAAAGCCAGTGTCACTCATGACTCTTCAGTTTGAATAAAGTATTGTTCTTCCAGTGCTTTGACAGATGTTAAGGAAACGCTGATGCAGCAAGAAAAAAAATGGTGCATGAGAGAAGTTCAGGAATACCAGAGAATTGAAATATAATAGCAATATAAAGGACTGTGAAGAGCTCAGAGGACGAGAGGGGAACCAGAGGTTGATGCCATAATAACAAAATTATACTTGATAGCATGTTGCTGCATGCAGAAATGTAATTGAATTCAGTTATTCTGCAGACATGTGAAATGCTGAGCATAACCCACGCACAGTCATGTTTATTATATTTTGAATTAATTAAACAGATTACGCATTTCAGCCTTTTTCCTCGGCCATAAATTCTCACCTAGGCTCACTCGGAGGCAGATTTGCAGACTCTTATTGCCATTTGGATGATAAAATCAATCATGGCTCACTTTTTGTAGCATACTGCTACAAAACCGCTGCCGACTCGGTTTTTGATATTTTGCAATTACCAGTAATCCAATAGTGCTGAAGATGTTTGGCACAGTCAGACTGGAGGCAGAGGGAAAAGAGGCAGGACTAAATTAATTTTCTGCAAGATTTCCCATGCACGTGTTTTCAGTATTGTAATAGAACTCACAAATGAATTTGCTGACTCAGTGGCTTTAATAATCTATGTGTAGCTGTTTGGAAATGCTCCCGGCAGTGTCTTTGGTCTGCTTGCGGTGCTTGTGAAGTCTTCAAAAAGTCCACTAATCAATATGTCCTATAACAACAAAGGATAAAATGACTATGTGTATTGTGTAAATTGCCAAAGCTACAGATTACTAGACCTGACTCTGCAGTACTATTGAGCTTTTTAGGCTAATTTCACTAATTGTTTTGATGGTACTGTCCCCAGGTTCCACTCTCATAAACTCATCTTACAGGGAACTGTTTTCATTAAAATAAATGAATAGAATAAAACAATACTGGACTTAACTCAAAACACAGAAGCCAAAGCAATCTCTATTTCTGAAGAAGCTGAGGTCTTTTAATATTTGTTGGATGATGCTCAGCATGCTTTGAGTCTGTGGTGTCCACGGGCAGCAGACTGAGCGTAGGGGGCATCAACAAACTGCTGCTGGCCCAGTAGGATCGTGGCTGTAGAGCTTGACTCTCTGATGTCAGTGTCAGAAAGGAGGATGCTGTCCAAGTTAAGCACAGTTTTGGATGCTTTACACCCTTTCCGTGACATGTTGAACAGTCACAGCAGCATTTGCAGGAAAAGACTCCTTCCACCACAATGCAAAACAGAATGCCACAGGAAGTCGTTCATTATGGCCATCAAACTCTACAACACCTGACATACTGGACTATTTTTTCACTTGCCATTTTTTGGATACGCTACCTTCCCGGCACTACAATTCACAGAGACAAAGTTAGGTACTAGCTGTGTTTCCTTAAACTATGATTTAGCAGCTATTGAGCAATCAGAGGCCAACAGAGGGTGTAGCTATATAATGAACACTGTAATTACCGCAGCAGGGCACAAGGATGCGTTTAAGATAACTACTAACTTCTGTCTATATCATTCCCTCTTCTAATTTGTGTGATGCTACATAGGGGCATCAAACTTACAGCTGACATACAGAGATAACCTTTTAAAATGGGGAATAGCATGCTTTCTAGAAGGAAATAGCCAAATATTGGACATGTTAGGCAATGTCATCAAGATATTAAAGATCTTATGTCTCTTTCACTCTGAATGCTGGTAAGTTTCTCATATTGTAATAAACGTTTAAGGCAAATTAAAGTTCAGCTTTCACCCAATTTGAATAACCAAATTATCCTCACCCTTTAACCCATCATTATGGAAATCATTAAGTCCTCATAGGCCTATCTCTTTTTTTAGCCATGATAATACATGAATAGGCTCTTTAGCACAGTTCTATTGAGTGAATCAGTGTTAGTCTGTTATTTAGCAGGTCCGCTGTGGTCCAGACTGAAATATCTGACTAAATATTGAACAGATGAGCCATTAGGTTTGGAAGACCTTTCCATGGTGTCCAGAGGATGAACTGAAATGACACTGGTGACACTCCTGAAAGGGTAGCAATAAAGTGAATCATTATGTGTGTTTTGTCCAGTGCCTTCATTTATGATAGGCCTGCAAAAATGAATGGCATTCCATCAGTGTCAGATTAATACACACACTTAATACTTAGTAATCACATGCATGTGTAATTGTTGTCTTGTCAGTGTTATGGAGACTGCAACGCCATTAAATCTGATCTAACCCTCATACTGAAACACACAATCTTACATTTGAAACCTTTGGAACCACATCCACCTCTCTCCTTTTCCTTATCAGGGCATGAAAGGACGGCAGACTATCTTGTGCTCCTTACGCAACATAGCTACCTCTTCATGTTTCCCACGTGCGTCTTCTAAGCGTAATTGCTGACAGACTCTCTGGAACACATTTCTAATACACCTCTCTACTCTTCACTGTGGGTAAGCCAGGCCTCTCCTGTGTGACTGCTGAGTGGATTGATAAGTGGTGCTGCGAAATGTGGCCGGTTGCTGATGCAAGCTTTGTGTATATGCCAGTTGGCAGAGCCGATGCAGAAATGAGAACCAACAAATACAAAAGCAAACTTGATAGATGTGTAGCTGGGTGGGGGACCCTGACAAAAAAGAAGATAATGGACTATTAGCAAGTGCAGTGAGAGAGTATGGAGAAGTAGAAAGTATGAAAAGTGACTGATAGTTAGAGGTGCTAGGCAAGTGGGGATGCCAGCTGGCTCATAGTTAGCCATTCCTCGCACATCTAAGTGTTTAGTGAGGATAGACACCCCTTCTCAGCTCAGAGCCTGAGTGTTTGGAGAGTCTTTGGTTGATTTTGTAAATGATTAGCTTACATTGTAATCAAAAGGCCAAGGATTGGGTCTTATTACAGTTCAATTTAAGAAATATTCAATATTTGATAAGTTAACACAACATCTCTACTACTAACTACTGACGGCGTAAACATTTCAAGTGTTTGCAAACTCTTTTAGCAACCTCTTTTATTTTACCATGTAAAATAGCAGAGTTTGGTCCATATTGACACGATAGCATCACGCTGTTGCTGCACATTTGTCTGCCGCACATCCACAATTGTACTGAGATCTGGTGACTTGCATGATCAACAAACCAGTTTGAGATGATATGACAGTGACACGCAGCCAGCAGGGAATGGGTACACTGTGGTCACAAAGCGATAGACATGGTCAGCAACAATACTTAAGTAGGCTGCGGGATTTAAACAACTCGCATTTATTTTATTATTTTATTTTAAAACTCAAGCCATTCTCCTCTGACCTCTGAGGAGCTTGCTAACCGGATCATTTATCTTTAAAATGCGTTGTATAATATTCTGTAGAAGTATAATCTCAAAACATCAACTGTTGATCATGCAAGTGAGCTCGCTGTACTCAAATGTACAGTCACCAGATCTCAGTACAATCGTGGATGTGTGGCAGACAAATGTGCGGCAATAGCGTGATGCTATTGGGCCAACATGGACCAAACTCTCTGCTATTTTACATGGTAAAATAAAAGAGGTTGCTAACAGAGTATAGAAATACTTAGACATGATCTCAACTCTAAAGCAGTGTTTACATCATCAATCGTTAGTAGTAGAGATGTTGTGTTAACTTAGCAAATACTGAATATTTCTTTTCAAAGCTTTTTTGCAGTTGTAATGAGACCCCATCCTTGGTCTCTGAGTTCAATGTAAGATAATTATTTACAAATTCAGCAAGCAATGAGAGTGTAGCAGTGAACCATTATGCCAAAAGTCTACAGTCTAAGCCTACAGTATGATGGAACAATTGCACTGCTTTTTTTTTTTTGCAATTTAGAGCTACTAATCCTGATTAAACATTTTAATCATAAATTTATTAAACCATTTTCACATTCTAACAGTGAGTAATTACTGTAATGCTCCTGACCAGCATTGGAAATGCTACCTGGGGATAGCAGAATCAGCAGCAACACCAGCTCTTTCCTTCATTTCCTTGCTAATGATCCTGTTAGTGGAAAGCAGTTATGAAAAAAATCTGTCCTTGATTTATGGGAAGAGCTGTAAATCCTCCTCATAGATTTTCAGCTTCTTCTCAAGCCTGTAATTAAGTAATGGCTCGATTAGTCCTATCAAACCGGGGGGGGGGGAGCAGGGATATTTATTAGAAGCCAACAGGAGGAGATTAATACAGGTCAAACACATGATGGTGCTGGTAGACAAGTGTGCAGTCACAATCACGACAACGCACAGTTTGCAGTGGGATTTGAAAACTAGGCGACCAAACAAAATGTCTAAGTTCATTCAGAGACCAACAAGGGGATGCAAACAGTAGCAAAAGGGCAAAGTGTTTTGTGTATGAAAAAACAGTGCTTACTTTTAGTTTGCCTAAAAAGGGAGAACTGCAGACAGAATTGTCAGCAATATTGACTATCTCGTTCATCAAAATACTTTTGCTCTCAATTTTCAGTGTCCTTCGTTCTGGTTCTGTTGCATTAGGAGTAAAGCAGTCTGTCCATTTTTTTTTTTCCGGTGTGAGGAATGTGACCCCTGAAACTCCCTCTTCCTTCTTTGGTAACATTGCTGCTCTGCTACATCAAAAGAGACCTAAATCGCTAAATCAGTTTTGACCACATGACCCAGAAAAATATTTGTGTGTTTAGCCCAAAGGGGATGAACTTCACACAGCAGTGAATGAAAGTATTTTATTTAATTTATCAGCTGAAAATAAGACATGTAGTAATTACTGCGTTGAGCCTAAATCGCTTTTTCCCGTTGTTTTTCTGTTTTAGGACAATCTTCCCTGTTGGACATTAGTTATATTGTAATTACACATTAATTACATGAAAAATACTAAAGGAGGATCTGCAGGTGGCTGGACTTTACTGTGCTCTTACATTAGAATTAAAAAGACTGAAAAAAAATGTATTCTAAATATAATGCCCTATTTTTAACATAAAAGCAAACCACTGACTCTCAGCACTCACTCAGTCTGCTTGGCTCTTTAAATCAAGGCATTTAGTCCCATCTGCTAACCATAACAGGCAGGCTGGGTTGTTAAGACTGCCAAAGCTTAAGGTGTTGGAACAAAGCTGTGGCTGCCTCCTTTACTTTAAGGCTGGCGCTAGAAATGTGTAATCTCTCTTTGAAAAGGCCACATGTCCGACAGCATTTATCACACAGAGAAAGCTCAGGTCTCAGCTCTTCACAGAAAGGCTCGCAACCTTGGAAAACTTGGGTCGTGGGTCAGCTCGGGCACTGTTTGTGCTGTAGGCAAAAATAAAAATGTTTGCTGTAGATCGCGTCACATGCTTTCTCAGATCAGCCTGAAAAAGCTGCACACTATCTGTAAGTCTGCTTAGAAGGAAAGCCACAGCCAATTTTTAATTCCTTAAAGCTGCTCTAATTTTTTATTTTATTGTAACACAGAGTGATAAAGATGTGAAATTATCACATGACTGCCAGTTTACCTTCTCAACTACAGCCCTAAGACAAGTTCTACAAAATGTGTTTAACTACTGTTTTGACCTACAGCTGTTCAGTACGTGGACAAACAAACCTCTGATGCTGACTCACTGCCCAGACAGCAGTAACTGCTGTTTGGTCTAAATGTGGCCCACATCTGCAGTTTTCTATGGGCCACTAAGAGAGATGACTCACTTTGACTCAGACAGAAGTTCCACCTTAAATGAGCCAGATGGAAGGTGTATTGCAAATTTTAGGCCACGCATAAAATAACAGAACATTTTCTAACACTGTAACTGAGGATAAGAACGAAAATCAGTAGAGATTAATTCAAATGTGAAAGAAAGAAAATTAGAAAAAGGAAAAGATTTCTAAAAACAAGAAGCTGATTTCAGGTCCTTCAGATCCATGCATGCATATGTCTGGCATTTTATTCAAACTGTGCCTCTTACACACTGAATATCACTGAGCTGCACTGCACACTGCAAAGAGTTAAGAGTATGGTAGTAGATCCATGCTGCTGATTCCAATTCAGTATTGATGTCCTGTCACCCCCGGGGACTACTTCTAGTGAGAACAGACCCGAGTCAGCACTTAGTGAGCACTAGCCACTGATGAGAAACACTCACATGCAGTAATTATTTTGTTTATTCCTCAACAGCACTCTTTTTACTCAAAATAAGGACAAAACTGTTAAAAATCTGAGTTTCCATGTGCGTGCAAAAATTATCTGGCCACATCGCTGTCGTCTGACATCGGCTGCTCGTTTTCCTGCACTGAAGACAAAACAGCCGTTTCTGTGCAGGGTAACACATCATGCAGTCATCCGTGCTGAGCAGCTTTATTTTTTGGGTAACAGTATGCTGAATGCATATATTTGCACATTTTTGCTCACTAGCTTCTCAGCAGATGGCATAAATATGTGCATATATTTTGCTTGTGATTATTTGCCCCCCCTCCCCTGCGCTTCCTTTAAGGTGTGTTCCTGAACAAGCTGTATGTCATGGGGCTGACAGCAGAGCTGGGAGTCTGACCTCCAAACATCATTGGTCAGCAAACTGGGGAGGGGGAGATATGCTGCAGTGTCTTTTTTTTTCTGCAGAGGGAACATGCTACAACATTGCTTCTACTGCCTGCACATCTCCTTGTATGTGCATTAGCCGTTCCCTTCTTCCCCATTCCTCTCTGCAAAAAATCTCTTCATTCCAGTTTTCCACTTCACCTATTGTGAGAATTTATCCCATCGCTGCTAAAAATGTCAGGCTAACAAAGACTTAAAGTAACACTGCTTGTCTTTTTTAAGTCCACACATGTCCACCAAACAATGGCAGTATGCTGCTATAAGACTACAACTCCCTATAACTATGCACACAATCATATTCTGGGAGCAAATAAATGGATGCATGTCCAAAGCACAGGTGTCACTCAGTCAGTGTGTAGTGAGGGTTTGGACATGCTGATGATGAAGATTTATTTGCGAGTAAAGCTGTTGACATAATTACATAGCACAGGTTAACAACCACTACAGCGAAGAGCCAAGAGGGCAAACTCACCTTTTGTGTTAGGGCATTCCAACACTCCAGAGACTCAATCTATAAATGAGGGAGAGGAGATTAACCCAAGCCGCACACATACTCCCACTGATGGAGCTGTTGCCTCCCACCAATTATCCCTTTTGCATGAGTGCATTCAATCACACGCGTACGCACAACACGCACTGGCCGCAATCTGGCAACAGTAAGTGAAATAAGTACAGTAATGCCTGTCACTGTCCACATGTAAGTAGGGGTGCTTCTCCTTATTCTTAATCCCTCATTCAAGCGCCAAGTTGTTCCTCTTGGTCAGAATCAGATGGTTACCTGATGGTTACTTTTCTTCTCTTCGCGAGCTGTTCAAGGTGCATCTCATGAGTTAGTTGGTGTTATGGCAGAGGCTCCTGTTGTCATCACAGCCCTTTCCACTCCATGCGCCTTTGATCTCACTTCATTTGATTGCCCCTATTCCTGCCCCCCCCCCCTTGCTGAATCCTTTCAATCTATTCTTCCTGCTTTTATTTATTGCATTACCAGCTTGACCTCCACCAGCACCACCACAGTGCTGACCATGCCAGCTGTCTTCAGTTTTTACAGGTCTTCAGCAATCCAGGAGTTGGCACAAAGCCCTGTAAGCTGCCTCAGCTTAAGCGGTGGGGTAAACCAATCAGTGGCCTCAGGTCTTTTCCAGGAAGTACCTGCTCTGCAGCCCAATAATCTGAGGGGGAGATGAAGGAGAAAAGGGAGGTGAGAGAATGGTGTGTTTACATATCTTTGGGTCTGACTACAGAGAGAAGAAGGCTTTTCTTTTTCCAAACTGAAGCAATGTAATGTTTCCTCCTTTTCATGCAACACAGCTTGTTCATCCATAGCACTAATCCAGTTACTAGACAGAGTAAACATGCTGTGTTAAAATGTTGCTGCAGGGTCAGTGACCTTCCTTCATCCATCTCTGCATAATTAATCGATTAGCAGTGTGCAGGAGAGATGGAAAATGAAAAAGACAGGAAAAACGCTGACGCGGTCTGTGGAGTTTAAGAGATTTAAGATGTTAATCGCACGTTGCTATCGCCACATTTAAAAGATGGTACTTATGTATGCAGTTCTATGATACTATAAATCCAGAAAGTGCACAGCTGCAGCTCTCTGAGGCTAAATGATAACACGCTCACAGTGAAAATTCTTAAGATTGGTCAATTTTTTTCCTCTTTTTTTTCCGACCACAGTTAAAAAACTAAATGATGGCTGAAAATACAGGAAAAAAATATTTTTAAAGTTCAGTGAAAACGATTTCAGTAGCACTTCATTGCAGGTTTGAACTACGGCAGTGTTATATGGCAAAAGATGGGACATGTGTAACAGTGTTTATGTGGTATTATTCCACTTGCCACAAATGTCAGTGTAATGGGGAAACAGCGCCCCCCCCTCTCGGTGTGGCTGGTTAGGTGAGCTGGCTGCAGTAATCGCTGCCAGTCTGCCGTAGCCATACGAGAGGTGAGTTGTATTGTTCCGCACACGATATAGCTAAGTAGTACAGACACATAAAACATGTTTGATTAGCTGATGGGCACCAAGTGTAATAAGTGCTTAGTGGACACATGTCCAACACCAGTTTTATGTACTTTTCATTTGTTTATTATTGTGTAAAACTGTATGCTAAAGCGGAATGCTAATGGGATGTTCTGCCGTAGTGTGCTGTGCGGAGTGGTGTGTGGCGAGCCATTTGCACTGATACAACACCGTTGTTTCCATTCAGGTACATCATTTGTTGTTGCTGTTATTTTATTGTATATTAGAAATTGTAATATTGCTGCAGTAATCGCTGCCAGTCTTCCGTAGCCATACGAGAGTGTGCTGTGCGGAGTGGTGTGTGGCGAGCCATTTGCACTGATACAACACCGTTGTTTCCATTCAGGAAATAAAGTGGCAACGATCGATCAGAGACTCCTTGTCTTTTTAAAAACACTACACAACGCAGAGTCGAGGAGTCTGTTTGGGCCGAACTGTTGCAGCGGGATGAAGCAGAAACCGGTTACACTGGTGCCGTGACCCCAGCTCCTGCAACCCTGCGACCGCAACGGGGCCGTCTACTTCCTGGAAGGTGGAAAAGTCGCGGGAGACTGGCTTTTCTTAGTCCCGCCATTTTCTGCGTATTTTTGAGACATCGGGGCGGGGCTCTGTGCTTTCTTTTTTTTTTTTTTGGAGAGAAAAAAAAAAGAAAAACGAAAAAAGGGAGAGACACATTGCTGAGCCATGGCAGATTTTCCCAGTTTTGGCAGGGGAAGGGGGGCAGTTGGTTTTACCCCTCTGCATTCATTTGGCAGAGGCAGATCTAGGTTGCTGACAGCCCCAGTTTCATCCACACCTAAGCCTGTCCTTGCTGAGTTAAATGAAAACCCTATTGATGGGAACTGTGATGATCTACAAAATACTAGATCAGAAACCAGTCCCACAAAAGAGAACCTTTATGCAGAGATTGCAACGCAAATTGGGTTTTCTATTGGGGAAAGTATTGCCTCTTGTCTTGAATCTCGGTTGGGCTCTGGAGTGGGAAACAGTGTTGTTGGGTCTGCCAATAATGTGTTATCAGAACCCTCACTATTGAATGTGATTGTAAAGTCTGATGTTAAAGAACCTGTGTGTTTTAGAGGGGATGGCTGTGATACATGCAGTGTTCAGGAATGGGAGGAAATGATGATGACTTTTTTTAAGAGAAGAGGGGTACCAGTTGCTGAACAAGCTGATGATGTGCTAAGTAAACTGCTGGGGAGGGCACGAGAAATAGTCAAGGTGGGCATACGTAGTGTCTTGAGAGGGGCCCAGAGCCCATTTTTGAGATCTTAAAGCAGCACTTCAGTGACACTGCCTGTTCAAGCATGCCTTTAGCTGACTTTTATGCAACACTACCCAACTCAGGTGAAACACCGTTTGATTACTGGCTCAGGTTGAACAGCGCCATGGAGGTGACTGAAGACTGTCTGAAGAGACAAAATAAGTCCTTTGCATATCTGACAAAAGAGCTGACTGCTATGTTTATCCACCACTGTCCAGACTCAGAACTGTCTCTTATTTTCAAGTGCAAGCCCCTGCAGCTGTGGACGGTTGCTGATGTGCACGAGAAATTGCTGGAGCATGGCAAGGACCGGAAGTGCACCCCTCAGTTTAGTGCAGTCAGTGCCTTGAGTTTTCAGCAACAGGAGGTGAGTCCTAATGTGCAGCAGGCAACAGGCAACAGTAAGAGTATTACACCATCACCAACCTCTACCTCAGCATCACTTACCGACCTTCATGCAAAACCACCTACTGATCGTCTTGATCATGTGATAGCCCTGTTAGAGAAAGTCCTGGAGGGACAGCCTCGACATGCAAAGCTGCCTGCTAAGGATGATGTAAGGGTCCCCCGGAACCAAACACATAAAATTGTGCCTTGCGTGATTTGTGGTGACACTGAACACTCTACGTATCACCACTGTAGAGCCCATCAGCTATGTTTCATCTGCCATGCTGGCGACCACACACGGGCTCAATGCCCCAGGGCCGTGTCTGTCAGAGTGAGGGGGCCTGAATCAGCCACCCAGCAGCTGGGAAACTAGATGGCCTACATGTGGAGGGGGCAAGTGTTAGGCCTGAAATCGCCCCCAAGGAGGATGATTTTGATGATTTAGAATCTGTGTTACACACTGTTTGTGAGGAGCGCCAGCTAGGCCGGAGACCCATTCTTCAGAACACACACAGACTAAAACAGCATGATGAGCTGTTCTATGAAAATGTGACCCTGGGTGGCAAAGTGTCTGTTAAAGCCATGCTTGACAGTGGCTCTATGGCCTGCACCCTCAGCACCAATATGATGCCCCAACTATTACATCATGCAGTGCTGCAGACCCCCACCTTGCAACCCACGGATGTCGTCCTGATTGGCTGTGGTGGTTCGAGGACCGTTCCATCAGGTGTGTGTGACATTACGGTGGAGATCTATGGCTGTAAAGTTGTTGTGCCAATGTTGGTGATTGCAGGGCCGAGTGAGGACCTCATTTTGGGCAGCAACCTAATGAGGTATCTGGGTAATCGCCTGAGGGAAGAGGGACATTTAGGACAGGAATGCAGCAAGACCCTGAGTGCTGAAGAACAGCCTAATAAAAATCTGCTGAGTTCAATGTCAGGAGTGGTGGCCCCAGGGCATGTTGGTGATAAGATCGGAACTGTCAAGCTAAAGAGAGCTGTAACATTAGAGCCCTTGACAGAACACCTTGTTTGGGGCAGGCTGCAGTTAATGAGTAATGGGGAAGTGGGCAGTGCTGTAGTTGTAGAGCCCACCGGGTCAAGGTCTGGACCGAGGTCAGTTATGGTTGGGAGAACTGTAGCGCATCTAAACAGTGATGGGTGGCTCCCTGTGAAAGTGCTGAACCCCTTTGACAAGCCGATAACACTGAAACGGAACATGAAGTTGGCTGACGTGTCCCCCTGTGCAGCAGTGGAGAACTTCAGCCCCACTGGCTCCTACTTGCAACAGAACATGCAACGGTCAACTGGCTCAGCTTGGTGCCATGATGAGCAGAGTCTAGTCACTGATGTTTCCACTCTGCCAGATGATCCACCCTCACAGGAGGTGACAAGTGATTGTAGCCCCTTACATGCAGTGCTGCAAAATCTGGGGCTGTCTGATATCGACATTGATTCATGTGCAGTTTCGCCGACTGGCAAAGAAAAACTGGTTGGCCTTATAGCCCAGTTTGAGTCTATCTTCTCGAGAGACAAGCTGGATTGTGGCAAGGCTAACGGCTGCCTACATCGAATTCGAGTTGTGGACGACAAGCCATTCCGGTTGCCATGCCGACGTGTGCCGCCGACTCATTATGAAAAACTAAGACAGGCTTTGAATGACATGGAGGAATGGGAAATAATTCGGAAGTCTTGCAGTGAGTTTGCATCACCCCTGGTCTTAGTTTGGAAGAAGTCCGGTGAGTTGAGAATCTGTAACGACTTTCGCTGGCTTAATGCTAGAACTGTCAAAGATGCTCACCCACTCCCACATCCGGCTGACGCACTGGCTGCTTTGGGAGGGAACGGATTGTTCTCCACAATGGACTTGACTTCGGGTTATTATAACGTGGAGGTGCATGAGGAGGACCGTAAGTACACGGCATTTACGTCTCCATTTGGGTTGTACGAATATAATCGTATGCCACAAGGACTGTGCAATAGTCCGGCCACCTTCATGAGCATGATGCTAGGCATTTTTGGGGATCAGAACTTCCTCAGTGTGCTGTGTTATCTTGACGATGTTCTGGTTTTTGCCCCGACAGAAGAATTGGCACTGGAGCGCTTGCATATGGTGTTCCAGAGACTCCAGGTTCACAACCTTAAGTTGGCTCCAAAGAAGTGCCATTTTCTGAAACAGTCTGTGAAATTCCTGGGGCACATTGTAAATGCTGATGGGATACAGTCAGACCCTGACAAAATAGCATCCATTACATCCCTTGCAGAGGCAGACCTTATGGAAGAGGGTTCGAGTGTCCCATCCCAACAGAAGGTCCGCTCATTTTTGGGGATGGTAATGTTCTACCAACAATTTATTGAGAACTGCTCATCCATCGCAAAACCTCTGTTTCGGCTGACATCTGGGGATAAAGGCCCTCGTGGTTCACGTTGAAAGCACCGGCTGGTGCGTACAAAGCTGTGTGAGGAGGACTCGACGGATGAATGCAGGGCAGCTTTCAATGAGCTGAAGCAGGCCTTGTTGGATCGAGTGCTCCTGGCCCATCCTAATTTTGAGGAGCCCTTTTTGCTCTCTGTTGATGCCTCCAGCAGTGGCCTTGGTGCCGTGTTGTCGCAAGTTCCTGCTGGGGCTTCTACATCAAGACCAATCGCCTTTGCCAGTAAGACACTCAATCATGCACAGTCCAAGTACCCAGCGCATAGGCTGGAGTTCTTTGCATTGAAGTGGGCGGTGTGCGACAAGTTCCATCACTGGTTGAGGGGTCATCAGTTTACCGTATGGACGGATAATAACCCTCTCACTTACATACTTTCTAAGCCAAGACTGGATGCATGTGAGCAGAGGTGGAGCGCCTTTCCAGTTTGACATAAAGTACATTCCTGGTCCTAAAAATGTGGTTGCTGACGCGCTGAGCAGAGAGCCCTTCGTGCACCCCAGGGCCTCCCAACGGTTGATAAGGGTTCCATATAAGGAACTTCTGGCAGAAGCAGAGGCAGTCGCCACTGGTGGGGTTCAGGAGGCCTTCAGATGGACTGTTCACTCAGCTGATAAGGCCTCAAGCAATGACCAGCCTGTTGTTTCGCAGTGCACGGCTGTCGCACAGACAGGAATGCTGACATCTTCTGAGGTGGGAGCTGTCTTCCAGGCCCATAGTGAACATGAGTCCAGGGTGTGGCCACATGCTCTCCTTCTGCCCCAATGCTCTCAGACTGTGTTTACGCCAAACCAGTCTGACTCTGAACCCTTCTCGCGTGATGACCTAGTGGGACACCAAAGGCGTGATAATGTGCTGTGCAGAGTGATCTCCTATGTGGAAAGGGGACGGAGACCCTCGAGGAGGGAGCGGGCAAGTGAACCGGTTGATACGAAGAGACTTCTAAGGGCTTGGGACAAGTTAACTGTAGGGCTGCCACAAACGATTATTTTGATAGTCGACTAGTCACCGATTATTTTTGCGATTAGTCGACTAATCAGATCATCATCCATTGGACGTACAGCTTATTGCACCAGCAGCATCTGCTCTTATATAACTATCATTAGCTTACAGCTTTAAGTGTTTAAGGTATGTGCTAACTAAAAATAAAGACAAGATGATAGTTTATTAAATTTTAATGAAATTTGCAGATTGTTTCGGTGAAGTTTAATAAACTCCTTGCTATCTAAAATATAACAGGACACCGGAGTAAATTCTCGAGTGTCTCACATTTCTGATGATCAGCTGTCTGCTTGACGTTTATTCAGCTGTGTAAAAACTATAACTTTAATCTCAGCCAAACCGATTTACTCAGGAACAAATAAAATACTACAAAAAGCCAAACAATAACATTTTTAAGTTATCTAAGTGACTTATATATATTTAACCTGAGTAGCGAAAGACGGCGGTGGGTTTGAAAACAATTTGCCGGGAGTCCGGTGTTCTCACGGCTCTAGTGAGCCTTGCCCCCGGCTAGCTATCGAGCTAGTGGGTAACAGACGTCTCCGAAAACGTCTGAGCGCTTTTGAAAATATGTGGTGTCTTGATAAACTGAGCAGATATTTGAGGTTTACACAGCTACATTCTCGCCTGAAAATATGTTAAACGTTTATTTTGTGACCCAGAAAGAATAATAAGAGTAATATTAAAACCAACTACCTGCCGCCATTGTTGGAAACTGAGCTGGGCTGCACTATGAATTCTGGGACAGAGCTACTTCTTCTTCTTCGGGGTTTAACGGCAGCTGGCATCCTTGTACATGCAGTGCTGCCATCTTCTGTTTCAGTCCGTTATTACACTCTTAAATCCTACTACTTAGTCCTGCGTCTTTTGTGATGCTTCAAACGACGCGTCGACTATTAAATCAGTCGTCGACGATTCTGATAGTCGACGTAATCGTGACTAGTCGACTAATCGTGGCAGCCCTAGTTAACTGTGAGAGATGGTGTGCTGTATCGAGTCTCCAAGAATCCCATCACAAAGACAAAGACTTATCTGTATGTTGTTCCGCCAACCTTGCGTCTCGCTGTACTGAAAGGCGTCCATGATGAAGCCGGTCACCAAGGACAACAAAGAACACTTTATCTGGCCAGGCATAGATTCTACTGGCCTGGTATGGCCAAACATGTGTCAGAGTATGTACGGTACTGCAGAAGGTGTGTTGTTAGCAAGTCGCCTGAGCCAGAGGCGAGAGCACCTTTGGAGAACATCAGAACATCAGAGCCCCTGGAACTGGTCTGCGGAGGATTCGGCGAACAAATCAGTGGATGTGCTTGTGGTCACAGACCACTTTACTAAGATGGCTCAGGCCTTTCTATGCCCCAATCAGTCTGCTAAGGCGGTAGCACACCAACTCTGGCATAACTACTTCTGCATCTACGGCTTTCCAAAACGCCTTCACTCGGATCAGGGAGCGAATTTTGAGAGTGTGCTCATTGCCAAGCTATTGAATGTGGCAGGTGTCCAGAAGTCTCACACGACCCCATACCATCCGATGGGAAACGGCTCCTGCGAGAGGATGAACCGTACCTTGGGCAACATGATTCGTGCATTACCCCCAAGAGCCAAGCAAAGGTGGCCTGATGCACTGAGAGCTCTCACATTTGCCTATAACTGCACAGTCCATGAGACAACTGGCTATGCGCCATTTCTGCTGATGTTTGGCAGAGTGCCAAGACTGCCAATTGATGTGATCTTTGGCTCTGTTATTGAGCACCAAGACATCATGAACTATGATCGATATGTCCAGACATTGAGGAGGGACCTCAAAGAGGCCATGGATTTGGCGCAGGAGGTGGCACGCAAAAATTTGAAGCGTCACACGGACCTCTACAACCGGAAGGTGCGGGGAGCCCCAGTAGCGATTAGTGATCGTGTCCTTTTGGCCAACAGAAAGGGACATGGCAAAAGAAAACTTGCTGATCGCTGGGAGAGTGTTGTCTATACAGTTTTTGACAAAAATGATGAGAGTCACACCTTTAAGCTGATGGATGATTCCACAGGGCGAGTGAAAGTTGTGCATCGCAACCTGATAATGCCAGTGAACTTCCTCCCTCTCAGTGGTGCTTCAGTTCAGGATGATGGAGATGAGCTTTCTGAGTCTGGCTCGCTGATGGTTGGATGCGACGGAGAAGCTGTCTGCAACTCATCGGTGGGCACAGCTGAATACAGAACGAGAGCTTGGGTGTCTGACTTACCGTCTGCAGTGTCCAGCGACTCTCTGATGACAGAGGTTACTCAACCAGAAGGCAGCATTATAGATCAAGAGCTTGCCTGTACCAGTGTTCCCCCTGTTGACACTGAGGAGCAGGTAGATACCACCTCTGGTGGTCAACATTCTGACCTGCTTATGTCTGTGGCCCCAGTTGCAGCCTCCTCTGTTTTGGAGTTGGCAGCCATTACTGACAGTGACCAGGACAATGAAGCTGCTATTGAGGGTCATGTCTCAACCACAGTTGTTCCGCCCAACGCAGACCCGATTGATGTTAGCAGGGTGGTGGGGACCCGTGCTAGATCGAGAGTGGGACGGTTACTTAAGCCTGTTTCCAGGTTGATTGAAATGATGCATCAAAGATCTCTTAAAGTTTAAATATTGTTGATAACTGTGAGTTGATTCTATTGTTGTTGACATGGGACTCTGATCTTTAGAATTGAAACTGATTATTTGTCGTTGATTTTTCTGTGTCAGAGTGGCGTACAGTTATGATGTGATGAAATATGTAACTGGCATATTTTGTTCTTTTTTTGGAAGGGGTCTGGCCAACTTCTTCTTCTACTTCCTTTGGGGATAGTCCTCTGACTGAATTTTCTTTGTAACTGTACGACCTGGTATTACTGAACAGATTTATCACATGTTGATAGCTGTGGATTAGCTATTGGATTTTTTTTTTATCTTGTTCTTTTTTTTGAGGATTATTGGGTTTTTGTCCTCTGTTTGTGTTATGGTGACTGTGGTGTACCTGTTTTTTTTAAGGGTGTTTTTTTGTTTTGTTTGTGGTGTTTGTTTATTTGAGTGTGCAAGTGGAATTCAGCAGGGGGGAATGTAACAGTGTTTATGTGGTATTATTCCACTTGCCACAAATGTCAGTGTAATGGGGAAACAGCGCCCCCCCCTCTCGGTGTGGCTGGTTAGGTGAGCTGGCTGCAGTAATCGCTGCCAGTCTGCCGTAGCCATACGAGAGGCGAGTTGTATTGTTCCGCACACGATATAGCTAAGTAGTACAGACACATAAAACATGTTTGATTAGCTGATGGGCACCGAGTGTAATAAGTGCTTAGTGGACACATGTCCAACACCAGTTTTATGTACTTTTCATTTGTTTATTATTGTGTAAAACTGTATGCTAAAGCGGAATGCTAATGGGATGTTCTGCCGTAGTGTGCTGTGCGGAGTGGTGTGTGGCGAGCCATTTGCACTGATACAACACCGTTGTTTCCATTCAGGTACATCATTTGTTGTTGCTGTTATTTTATTGTATATTAGAAATTGTAATATTGCTGCAGTAATCGCTGCCAGTCTGCCGTAGCCATACGAGAGTGTGCTGTGCGGAGTGGTGTGTGGCGAGCCATTTGCACTGATACAACACCGTTGTTTCCATTCAGGAAATAAAGTGGCAACGATCGATCAGAGACTCCTTGTCTTTTTAAAAACACTACACAAAGCAGAGTCGAGGAGTCTGTTTGGGCCGAACTGTTGCAGCGGGATGAAGCAGAAACCGGTTACACATGCAACCCCTGCAGTATGATAATTGATGTTAAGATAATGAAAATGCTTTGGCTCAACTGGCACTTGTATCTTTATGCTTCCATAAAAAAAAATTTAAGGTTTTTATCTCAAGTGAAATTCAGTTTAAAGAATAATTGTCAGTCTAACATTATTTTAATTTTATTTTTTTAATGTAACTTACACCAGCTGTAAGTAATTTCTGATTTTCTATCACTGCTGACCTTTTACAGGGAGTGCAAAATTATTAGGCAAGTTGTATTTTTGAGGAATAATTTTATTATTGAACAACAACCATGTTCTCAATGAACCCAAAAAACTCATTAATAGCAAAGCTGAATGTTTTTGGAAGTAGTTTTTAGTTTTTTTTTAGTTTTAGCTATTTTAGGGGGATATCTGTGTGTGCAGGTGACTATTACTGTGCATAATTATTAGGCAACTTAACAAAAAACAAATATATACCCATTTCAATTATTTATTTTTACCAGTGAAACCAATATAACATCTCCACATTCACAAATATACATTTCTGACATTCAAAGACAAAACAAAAACAAATCAGTGACCAATATAGCCACCTTTCTTTGCAAGGACACTCAAAAGCCTGCCATCCATGGATTCTGTCAGTGTTTTGATCTGTTCACCATCAACATTGCGTGCAGCAGCAACCACAGCCTCCCAGACACTGTTCAGAGAGGTGTACTGTTTTCCCTCCTTGTAAATCTCACATTTGATGATGGACCACAGGTTCTCAATGGGGTCCAGATCAGGTGAACAAGGTGGCCATGTCATTAGTTTTTCTTCTTTTATACCCTTTCTTGCCAGCCACGCTGTGGAGTACTTGGACGCGTGTGATGGAGCATTGTCTTGCATGAAAATCATGTTTTTCTTGAAGGATGCAGACTTCTTCCTGTACCACTGCTTGAAGAAGGTGTCTTCCAGAAACTGGCAGTAGGACTGGGAGTTGAGCTTGACTCCATCCTCAACCCGAAAAGGCCCCACAAGCTCATCTTTGATGATACCAGCCCAAACCAGTACTCCACCTCCATCTTGCTGGCGTCTGAGTCGGACTGGAGCTCTCTGCCCTTTACCAGTCCAGCCACGGGCCCATCAAGACTCACTCTCATTTCATCAGTCCATAAAACCTTAGAAAAACCAGTCTTGAGATATTTCTTGGCCCAGTCTTGACGTTTCAGCTTGTGTGTCTTGTTCAGTGGTGGTCGTCTTTCAGCCTTTCTTACCTTGGCCATGTCTCTGAGTATTGCACACCTTGTGCTTTTGGGCACTCCAGTGATGTTGCAGCTCTGAAATATGGCCAAACTGGTGACAAGTGGCATGTTGGCAGCTGCACGCTTGACTTTTCTCAGTTCATGGGCAGTTATTTTGCGCCTTGGTTTTTCCACACGCTTCTTGCGACCCTGTTGACTATTTTGAATGAAACGCTTGATTGTTCGATGATCACGCTTCAGAAGCTTTGCAATTTTGAGACTGCTGCATCCCTCTGCAAGATATCTCACTATTTTTGACTTTTTTGAGCCTGTCAAGTCCTTCTTTTGACCCATTTTGCCAAAGGAAAGGAAGTTGCCTAATAATTATGCACACCTGATATAGGGTGTTGATGTCATTAGACCACACCCCTTCTCATTACAGAGATGCACATCACCTAATATGCTTAATTGGTAGTAGGCTTTCGAGCCTATACAGCTTGGAGTAAGACAACATGCATGAAGAGGATGATGTGGACAAAATACTCATTTGCCTAATAATTCTGCACTCCCTGTAAAGGCCTGCCAGGGTGATTACCTTCAGATTTATAGGTATTTGGACTGCCTCGGTAATGCACTTAGCTGCAGCCTACAGCTGCAATGATAGTGACTTATACTTTAAAATGAAATTACCTGCACTGTACATCTCTGGTGGAAGTCATACATCTTTAACTCCCTGCATTAAATAATTATGGCGAACTGTCTGAGATTACTGAATTTGAACTAAAATAAATATAATCAGTGTCATCGGTTGCAAGAGTCAGGAGTGAAATAACGTTGATGTTTCATTTATGTCCATAGTATAGATATGATTGCGTTCTGAACTGTGGTGTTCTGGGTCCCTACCAAAAGGCCTTCTTATTATTCTATTTTCTAATAGAATAATAAGAAGAAAAGTTTATGTGGGGTCAGATAAAATATTCAATTATAGCACCCTGCAAAACATAAACAAATCCATAGATTTAGCATATTATCCAGTATGTGTAACGCAATCTCCAACACAAAGATGCATACAAACTGTATAATACGGGCTCATTGACATTTGTTGTGTCATTCTGTTGAAAGACCTGTCACTATAAATATGTGCTGTACCCTGAAAGAGGACTCATAGCGCCCACCAACAAACAGCACAGCATTACTTAAGCTCATGGTTTAATAGCAGTGTTTTACTGCCCTCCAGTGGTTACTAACACCAAGTTCAGATTTACAATAACAAGATTTTACTTCTCTGTTGTTCTGAATAAGGACATATCAGGTCATGTAATGAGATGTCAGTTTGTACGCTGCAGTGTTCCTGCAGGCCTCGGAACAATCAGGGAGAACTTTATACTCTGTGAATAAATGTAATAAAATTAAAGCAGAGAGAGAGAAACTGTAAAGTGTGCTTTCTGTACATTTGTTCAGGGTGTACTCTTAAATATAACTTAACAAAAACACAGTTTTAAATGACTGTGTTTATGCCTCTAAACAACACAGGTTGACCAAAGTGCTGTACATAGTAAAAAAGTAAAAAGCAGAACAAACACACACAAAGAATCACACAAAAGCCCAGTCACAATTAAGTAAAAATGCATTTTCAGATGGGTTTTAAAAATGTCAAGTGTTGGAGAGATCCTAATATGAAGAGGCAGACTGTTCCAAAGTTTGGGCACAGCAATCGCAAAGGCCCTAGCTTGTTTCTAGGGACAACTACAAGCAACTTATTAGCTGACCTGAGAGTAGGTCTGAGAGGTATGACGGAGCTAACCCGTCATAGCTAATTAAGAGACTTAAAAACAAGCAATAAAATCTTAAAATCGATTCTACAACGTACTGGAAGCCAGTATAAACGAGCCAAGACTGGACAGATATATTCATGTTTACGAGTGCCTGTCAAGAGTCGGGCAGCTGCATTCTGAACTAGCTGAAGATGAGAGAGCAGAGCCTGGCTGATACCAAAATAAAGAATATTACATGTATGAATGACCACGAGGGAGGCCATGTAGGAAAAGCTTTAAAACACAGTTAAAAGTTCAAAATTAAGTCCTACAGATTTTCCAAAGTTATGCAGTGGGTTGGATTGGACTCTTAGAGCTTATTCTGGTACCCAGGCCTTGTGTTTGTGACCCCAAATCGAAACCTCATCAGGGTAAGGGAAACCATATCCCACAGGTGTGTGGTTCACTTGCTATAACAAGTGCTTAGCTATAAGATGCTACTCCTCTTAAAAGAGAAACAGCTGTTTTTTGGATAGTAAAAACCTCGTATTTATTCTGGTCCTGTCACTATAATAAGTGTGCGTTTTAGAGTACCACATATGAACTTTGAGCTACCTAAATGTCATCTGACTAGTTTCATATCCTAAAAAAAAACTAACTAAATAAATATAATGTAAAGTAACAAATTTTTTGTTTTAATAACTTATAACATAATAAATATAATTAACTATTAATTTAAAGGATGCCTAAAAGAAAAAAAGAAATAACTACAGCTGTCTGTTGTTACCTGCACATATTTACGACACTTTACCTACACAGCAGTGTATTTGCTCAGGCGCATCTCAGTTGCTGTTTAACTCACCGCGGATGTTAAACATGTTTAAAGAAACGGTTCCCGGTTTAATATATGAAACCACCGACAAATGTTTCAGAAGGCACGAACATAATAGACGACCGGCTGGGTGTAAACTGACTCAACCTGTTTACACCACGCCTTCCTGAATCCTGTCTACGGTCTACACGCAAGTCCAAAAAATTATGTTCGGAAACTAGAGACGTCAAATCACCCGACGTGTCTCTGGAGTGTAGGATATGATGCATATAAATTTTATGCAAACTTAATATCTCAATATCTGTGGCTCTCCGCCTGCGTGAAATGGTTAGCTCTCCAGTGGATACCCACCACCGAAGAAGAAGCGAAACCACAGTTTCGTTTCCTCATAAGCGCCGCTGTGGCTGTGTGCATTCAGCGATAGAAGCCGTGCAGCTGCAAGGGGGAATCTGACTGTCGAAGGTATTGTGCAATGTCCACATCTGGTAAGAAATCTGTATGGACTGCATTCAAAATATTAGTGTGCTTGTAAGGTCAGCGTGGGAGCGCTGTAGTCACCCTGTAATTACGAGGGCGGATATTTTTGAAAGCTTTCAAAGTTACAGAACTGCGCAAAGGGCTGGATCCACCGCTCATCTCTTTATATTTTGATAGGAAATACGAAAAGGTTGCCGCGACTTATTGAAACATGAAAGGAAATACAGTGGAAAAGGTAAAAACAACGAGCTCGACAGTGAATATTTGGTATGATCACCTTTGCTTTAAACATAGCCTGAGCTCTCTTAGGCAGCTTTCTTCTAATATCTTTAGGTAGTCTTCAGGAAAAGTTCTCCAGGCTTCTTGGAGGACATTCAGAGCTCTTCTTTGGATGTTGGCTGCCTTTTGTTCTGTTCTCTGTCGAGATGATCCCACCCTGTTTCAGTAATATTGAGGTCTGGGCTCAGTGGAGGTCAATCCATGACTCGTGATCTTTTATTGTTTATTTTTCCATTTAGGTTTATCCAGCCTGTACTGCAGGCAAAGTCTAGCAAACTACTGCCCAAGAATGTTTGGCTCCTTGGAAGCAAACTACTTGTATAAAGAAGTGAGGGATGGTCCAAGACTTTTGCACAACAGTGTTTACTAGTTCTACAGTGTAGTGTCACAATTGAAATCGTTGGTACATTGTTTTTGTAATTTTCCCAGTATACCAAATATTATATTTTTATATAAACAAATTGTGTAGAGTTATAATTGTTATTAATATAGAGGAAAGTAAAAAAAAAAAAAAAAAGTAAGAAAAACATGTCTCAGTTCCACCCAGCTCCACAGAGGGCTTCTCAGCCTTTTCTTTAGTCTTACCATCCCAGCAACAAATTTGAATGCAAATCCACCCTTCTCTCTTCTTTAAAGGTCTTTGAAATGATGTGCGCCCATCGTGCCCGTCTCCTGTCATGGATCCTCGTCACGTGTTGTGTTTTGACGGGACCGTACCGTTGCGATGCCTCTGAGAAGAAGACCTCCTGCTATGTGGAAGACGGCCGAGCTGACTGCAGTCGCCTCCGTCTCAGTGCGATCCCTTCAGACCTTCCCAGGAACATCACCAGCCTGGATGTGTCCCACAACATACTGAGAGGGATTACCCCGCTGTCACTAAGCCTGTACCCGGGCCTCCTGCACCTCGACGCCGGTTACAACAGCATCACCAAGGTGGACGCGGGTTTGTGCCAAACACTGCCTCTGCTGCAGACGTTGAACCTGGAACACAATCAGGTGCATTTGCTGAAGACTGGAGATATGAGCCACTGCACCAGACTGACATCGTTGAACTTGGCTAGTAATAGACTAAAGCTGCAGGGAGAACCCTTCTTGTCACTGCAGGTACTGATGTGTCGGATCACTTAGATGGCTAATTATTGTTTGACTCAATTATATTTCAAGGCCAAAAACTGTACGTTTGCTCCTCATTATTAATATGACAGCTCTGTTTCAGTTAGTTTTCTTTTTATCATACAAATCATCAGTGATCAGTGTTTTGGGGATTTAGGTTAGGTTAGGCCATGGATTTAGGTTATACAGCCTGCTGCCCAAAGCTTGCTGCCATTTGTTTTATATCTACAAATGTGTTGGTATCCAAACGAATTAAATTTGGGGTAAAGAGTATGTGTGTGTGAGGAAATGTGGAGCTTCCTACTTCCTCTGAGAGAGATATTGAAATTTTGCCACATATAGCTTCAAAAATCAAGTCCCACAAATGTAAACGGAACAGGTTTGTGTATTAATTTCAGTTCGATTTTCCGAACTTCTTATGATTAGCAGGAAGTGAAAGTTCCTGCGTTTTTTTTCCAGTCTTATTTGATGGCCTCCTTAAATACACGTATATACATCAACTTTTTCTAAACTAACTGTTACAGCAGTTGTTAGCTGTTGTTTCATCACGGATTCTGTCTTCTAAGTCATCTTTTCATCTGGGATGCATCTGTTGCTCAGCGCATTTCTTCCAAGCCACATATTTCATATGCGTGACTCACCCCCACCCCAACAAAGTCTGACAGTCTTTTTCCGCTTGCTTCAGCCAGTCTTCATTGTAGCCGTATTTCCTTTTTTTAATGGTTGTTTCCATTAAATTACAAAATCTGCACCACTTATATCTTTGTGGTGACTTGTAGTTCTCTCAGTTTTGCATGCATCTGCAACAAATGACGTGGACATGGTAACCTGCACTTGATGTTTCCTGGTTTCTTCACAGCCACTAGATAAAAAAGCCAGACTTTTTGACAAAAAAAGCATCCGCCCTGCAGTGTTAACTTTGGAAAACTAGAGCCAGTGAAAAATGTGGGACGCTTTCTTTATGATTGGAACGATGGTGGTGTTGGGGGGGGGGGGGTTATCCCCCCAACAGTGCAGTCAGTCCCTAGAGAGTGGGAAACCTGATCAGCCTATGAGAGTGCTGCAGATATTCTCATGCATTAATGCTAACCCACACTTCTGTGCAAAAATTTGCACGATGTCAGAAGAACCCTTTGGAGTTCCTCTGCCATTCGTTAATTTGTACTTAATGGAAATAAAGGCAAGTAAGAACAGTTAAAACCTAATAACTATGGACTGTCCTGCAAAAGTAATACACATGAGTAACGTAAATTCCACCTACCACCAAAAATAAAATAAAATAAAATAAAATAAAATAAAACAATAATAACAATTATAAAAAAAACAACAAAGAGCTGAGGAATTTAATATGAAATGGATGGATGGTGCATATGTGAGCTGTCTTTGTAGAGAATGAGCAAACTATCCTGTGACCTGAGAGAAGTGCTGCTTATGAAATTTTGTCTGACATATGCTGTGGATCAATTGTTTGCCTCTTGTGCACAGCATTAAATAACCCTTCTTCTTGTCTCCCTCTTCTTTAATAATCCACAGAACCTAACCTTTCTAGATGTTTCCAAAAACAAACTGCAGTCACCCAAGCTCGGCTCCCAGCCTCAGCTGCCCAGCCTGGTGAACTTCAGCCTGGCATTCAATGACTTCACCACTCTGAAGAAAGATGACTTTTCATTTCTTGACCATTCATCCTCTCTGCAAGTCCTCAACCTGTCATCTGTGTTTTTAAAAACAGTAAGAAACTTGTTTAATCCAGAAATGGGAAATGAAATTCCATCAAAATCGGAACTGGCAGTAGAAAGTAGAGTTACTGTAGCACATTCCTTTCGGTTGTCTGTTTTGTTTCCTTTTTCTGTCTCACTAAAAAAATCTCTGTGATTGTTTGTTTGCAGTTGGAGCCCGGCTGCTTTCAGCACATTTCAGGCCTGCGCACTTTAATCATGGATGGGGGCAACTTGGGAACTCTGATGGTTTCCAAACTGTGCTCAGAGTTGTCTGGGACAGCCATCGATGCTCTCTCTCTTCGGAAAATGAGTCTGGTCTTGGTCACAAACAAAGTCTTTACAGGACTGCAGAAGACAAATCTAACCTTCTTGGATCTGTCCAGTAATGGCATGGGTAAAATTGAAGACGGCTCATTTCAGTGGCTATCTAAACTTCAAACTCTAAATTTGTCGCACAATAACATCAAGCACCTAACCAACGGGACATTTCAGGGGCTCAACAGATTGAAAAAACTGGCACTTACAGAAGCACTGGTGAAAGGTCGTACCGCTTCCCCAGTTATCGATGATTTTGCTTTCCAGCCATTAGGCATGCTAGAGAGTTTGATGTTACAGAGGACTGCAATCCGGGAAATCGGAGAGCACACCTTTGCAGGCTTAAAAAGTCTTAAAAAACTTGACATAAGCTGGATTAGCTGTCCGTCACTCCGAAACATCACCAACAAGACCTTAGCATCTCTTGCAGATTCACCAGTCAGATGGCTAAATCTCATAAATACAAATATAGCGCAGATCAATCCCGGAAGCTTCTCTGTTTTGCGAAACCTCACCGTTCTTCTTCTAGATTACAACCATATCAAGCAAACTTTGACAGGCAGAGAATTCGAAGGCCTAGATCAGGTTCAGGAGATTCACATGACCAATAACTTCCAGTCAATTGACCTAAGCTCCAGTTCCTTTGTTAATGTGCCCAACCTTAGAGTCCTGACTTTGGGGAGAAGTCTTAAAGCTTTAGCCCTAAACCTAGATCACTCTCCATTCAAACCCCTGACCAACCTCTCTGTCTTGGATCTCAGCAACAACAATGTTGCTAACATCAAAGACAATCTGCTAGAGGGGCTTGTAAACCTAAAGGTGTTGAAACTCCAGCACAACAACTTGGCCCGACTGTGGAAGAGTGCCAACCTTGGTGGGCCGGTGTTGTTTCTCAAAGATGCGCAGAGGTTGGAATCCTTACAGATGGATTATAATGGACTGGATGAGATCCCACTGAAGGCTTTGAAAGGTTTGACTCACCTCAAGGAGCTAAGCCTTAGCAACAATCTCATAAATAATCTCAAGGACTCTGTTTTCGATGACCTGAAGTCACTGCAGGTATTACGTTTTGAGAAGAACTTGATCACAAGCGTGAGACCTGAAGTGTTTCGTACTCCCATGAGCAACCTCACCCAGCTTATCATGAGCAGAAATCCATTCGACTGCACATGCGAGAGCATCCTGTGGTTCGTGACGTGGTTGAATACCACAAATACGACGAGTGTGCCAAATGTCAGGGACGAGTATGTGTGCAACACTCCACGAGCTTACTTTAACCACTCCATCATGGATTTCGACCCCCTTTCTTGCAAAGACATGACCCCATTTCAGACTCTTTACATAGTGAGCAGCACAGCTGTCATCTTGCTAATTGTAACCGCACTCACGGTGCGGTTTCATGACTGGAGGATCCACTTTTACTGGAACATAATGATCAATCGCACATTAGGATTCAGTGATGCCAAAGTTGACGAAGGCAGAGAATATGAGTACGACGCTTATGTCATACGTACGGAGGAAGACTCCAGTTGGGTGGAGAGGAGGTTGGTCCCTTTAGAGAATGAAAAGTGCCAGTTTTGTTTAGAGGATCGAGATTCAGTCGCTGGCATGTCACAGGTGGAATCCATTGTGACAAATATGAAAAAGTCCAGAAAAATCATGTTTGTCGTCACCGAAAGTCTCCTCAAAGATCCCTGGTGTAGACGGTAAATAAAACATACACTAGATTATGCTTTATTGTGACTTTATGTATCAGGTGAAAGCTAAGTACAAGAAAAAAATGGTGATGTGCAAGGCAGTTTTATCAAATTGTCCTTCCTTTGATTTAAAATCAGTACACTTACTCTTTTCATATAGTGTTTTTAAAGCAATAGTAGTTCATTTCAAGCAATATGTAGAACTTGTCCCTATTCACCTGTAGATTTAAGCTCTCCGAATTGCTTGTTTTTTACATGTTCACACACTAACTCTATAATTTTGAGATCAAACAGTCATTTATTTATTGCAAAAGTTGCAAAATTATCTTAGTTGGATAATATTGTTTAATAGAACAATGTCTTCTCTTTCTTGTCACCAGATTTAAAGTTTATCATGCACTTCAACAAGTCATCGAAGAAAGCAGGGACTCAGTCATCCTGGTCTTTCTTCAGGATGTGCACGACCACAAGTTGTTTCACTCACTCTTCCTCCGCAGAGGAATGTTACGTTCACGTTGCATTCTGGACTGGCCTGTCCATAAGGAAAGGATACCAGCATTTCACCAGAAGCTTCTCATTGCGCTCGGCTTGACTAATCGGCTGAAGGACTGACTGTTTATCCTTGATAATCATGACAGATTTCATTCTTGATTCCTTCCACAATAAAGACAGGATTTGAAGACCTCAAGTCTATTCTTAATGATGAGTTTCACAACTCAGTGTATATCAGTAATGATGTATACAGCCAGAGACCGCATTCACTTAATTTTAATGTACACTCAGTGATTTTATTCTACAAGCCGCTTAAAATATGACAGATATCATTCCGTTTGGAAAAGAGCCTCAGGGGTTATTCGTTGTAAGCTTTAATGGGTAAAAGAATTAACATTAACTAGTGTTTGTATGTTACTTCCAATTTCTGATTGTGTTGCCTTTTGTATAAACATTGCACTCAGTGGCGGTCCTAGCCTGTTTGGCGCGAACACTCCCTCTGCTCTGCCCCCCCACACACACACACACATAAAACATATTAAGGATTATACATTAACATAAAACTGTTGTCAGAACCATACTGAATTTCGCCAGAGAAACACACACACACATATATGAAGAGAGAGGAAGTATGCATTGTATGCAAACGGCTACCAAACAGCCATCATAATTCGTTATACAATGAGAACAGGACAAATCAACATTTGACAATGACTAATTAATATTAAAATCTGTAACATAATGTATTGTTTGGAGTTTAGTCTGTTACTGTTACTATTTTTACCATTTCTTTTTGGAGCAACTGTAATCCACATTATTTCCTTAGGGATTAATAAAGTATTCTGATTCTGACTCTGATTGTTTCACGATGACCTGCCATTATCCAGTGACACATTTGCTTACCTGTATCTTTTGCTCGTCTCTCCTCCTTTTCTATTTTTTCTAAACTGAGGACCTGATGGCTTTGAACTTTTCTTGTCCATCTTACATTGTTTTTTTTTCTTTTTCTTTTTTTCTTTTATTAGTTATTTTTATTCTAAGTTATTGTAATCAGGCCAGACTGGACTCGGGGACGGGAAAGAAAAACAAGAAGAAAAGTTCAGAAGAAAGTTAACAGAAGGAGAGGGAAAGAAAAGGGAGAAAAGAGATAGAGAGAAAAGACAATGAAAATTTGCTTCATCACCTTTTTTTTTTCCCCCCTCTTTTCCTGGATCACCTGTTGAGAAAAAAAGCAAACAAGCAGAAGAAGACTAGCGCAATAGAATAAACAACATCATGATGATCTATGGGAATATAACAGTAAATACTAAATGTTAAACATTATTGTGCAGCACGTAAGATCGACAGCGCACAGTGTGCTTTAAGGTAGGAGCCAAAAAAGGTGTAGTTTGTGTGTGTGAGCACCCGTGTGTACACCTGTGAGCATGAACGCGCTTGTTTTTAAAAGGTTCCTACATGTAATGATCTGTTAGAGGGTGTCATGGCTACTGGACGGACTCACGCGCAGACAGTTCTTTCTTTGAGAACAAAAGGAGATTATTTATTTACAACAGGGATCACCTCAGTGCTATATATATGTACAGTGAGTTGGGAGGGGGGGGGGAATCCACACACGCTTCCTCTTCCACACAGTCACCGCCACAGCTCCTCCATACACACACACTCCTCTTCAGCCGCACTCGCTCTGAAACTCCACACACGCTACCACACCCGGGCAGGTCCCGTGATTTGGTCCAGAAGAGGGATATTCAGGAGGTTCAACATTCCAGCGGTGAGCTGCTCTGTGCTCACCGCTGGAGACAATCACACAGGTGCGTGGGCCAAGAGCGAGAGCCCGTAACGAGCTCCAACCAGGCAGAGAGGAGGAGGAGAGACAAAGAAAACAAAAACAAAAAAGAACAACAACAACAAAACCTGTAGCCAGCCAGAGAGACACGGGGACCGTGACAGTGGGTGTGGGGAGCCACAGCCCCGTCCACCAGGGCATGAAGCAGGTATGGAGGAGATCAAAACTCCAGACATCCGGAGGCCCTCAGAACACAAGAGACCAAGGAAGACCAACAGAGGGGCAGCTGCGCCACTATCCCAAAAAGAGCTGAGGAGAGTCCCAGATGAGGGGTCACTCAGCAGCTGCGGAGCATAAGCCAGGGGGGTTGCAGTGACATGCCCGGGAGCTCCGCCGGCAGCCATCTGCGCCAGAGTGACCGAGCCTCAGGCCGAGAGGCCGAGGGCACCCCACCTCCGAAGTGGCCCGAGTGAGCCCCAGGCTCCGGGCCCCGATAAGCAGCCACCAAGGAGTGAGCCGGTGTGTACCTGGACGCCCATCCCCGGACACAAAGACCCACCAACGCACCGATGTCTGAGGGCGTCTGCCACTGGCAGGGGAAGTGGTGGGGGGAGATAGGCCTCCATACCTTGGAGGGCCTGAGATGTCCCCAGAGAGGTGGCGTCTGATACCCAACCTGACATATGGACACAGACAAACAGGCACACACAGATACAAACATCCATTCCCACCCTCATGCTCTCATATTCAATTACTCAACACTCACCCAATGTGGAGACAGACATAAAGAGACACTGTACACACAATCACACTCCCCAAGCGTACTCTAAGCCCCGGATCTAGGTACCCTTGCCCCATCTTACACTGGTTTTTAATTTGCACTCCAGTATGAACACAAATCCCCTAACTCCAGGATCGCCACAACATAACCTAATAGACCTACACCTTAGTTTACAGATTCACTTTGTCTAGGGTTTATTTCTGGGATTTCACACAACCCAGGATTCAAATCATGAATACATAATGGGCTTGGATTTACAACATTATGAATGAAATGTGCTCTATTTAGAAGCAGCCGGCCCCCCTCCCCTTTCGAAGGGTTGTGTGTGAGACTTTAAATCATCAAACTGTAAATTATAAATTTTAAATTGTTATTGATCCCTTTACCCCAAGTCCTAAAGCGTATATTTATTTTCTTACTCTTCTTATATTTATTGTTTGTTTACTTGCACTGCTGTAACTGGAGCCTCGTCGTCTCGTCTTTCTATATACTGGACTGTATGTAGCGGAGATGACAATAAAGTTTACTTTGACTTCAGCAGCAAGCAGGCGCACCGAGGGCTCTCGCGCTCACTTTTCGCGTATAGAATTTCGAAAAAACATTGGTGCAAATTATAAGTCTGTATCATGATGTCTGGTGTTTTCGTGTTTGTTTGTTTGTTTGTTTGGGGGGGGGGGGGGGGGGGGGGGGGGGCGCCAGAGGGAGTGTTCGCCCGGGGCGCCAAACATGCTAGGACCGCCACTGAGCATGAGTACGAGCAATTTTTTAATTTTATTTTTTGTGCCGATGTCCGTGATGCCGCCCCCCACCACGATGCCGCAACCGCCCGTGTCGCCCGTATCAAAAACCGCTACTGATTGCACGAGACTGACTGCAAGAGTTGTATTTTTGCATAATAAATGCAATAAAACTGCATAAATATTTAAAATAAAAATATTAAACGTTTTATTAATAATATGAAAATCATGGGATTCACACATTTATTGCTTGTTCATTCGTCACATCCTCCTTTATTGTTGTTTCCAGTCTAGTCCTATTTTATATTGTATGTCAATGCAGAGGGTTATATGGAAAAAACAAACAAAAAAGAAGAAGTTGACATCTGACATCTAGTGGCTAAAGCACAGTATTACATTTTGTACTAAGGAGTCAAAAGCAAGCTACGACGTTGTTCTAATTTACAGTATATTTCCAGCGACTCAGACAATGTTTTTAAGGTGCACTGTCTTTACCTAGTTTTTTTTTTTTTTTTTTTTTTACCAGCGGAAATGTTTTACCGTAAAAACTACCAAAATTATTTTTACCTTATTATCTGTCAATATTTAAATGGCATGCTTATTTTCCAACAAATACTTTTTCAAAACATTCTTAAGGCTGAACAAATTGTATTAAGGATGTTCGTTTCTAAAAGTGATTTTAAAAAAGCACAGACAGACATTTTTACAGTCTTTGTAGACTACAATGTCTGGAAATTACTGAAAACAAATCACATTCCCACAGAGGTTCAGGCTTTCTTGGGAGGGTTTATCTACGAATTCATCACTTAGACACATGATATTATTAAAAGATTCAGAGAAGTCTCTGCACGAGTCAAAGCCACTACTAAATTAGCAAAATCTCCAGTTTAAATCGACTGAGGAAAAGTTAAAAACTCTCCTGTCGTAAAATCTGTGATTTTCAAATCCTTTTTGGAAACCTCGGGCACCACCTTGTCAAAACAGAGACCATCCTTCCTTGTTATCAGCTCACAGTTCAAAAGCCAGCATCAGGGAAGATATGAGTGCTTATTAATGTTGATGGGAAGAATACATTGTTCATCTATTAAGTTAGCATTAACATTAAGGAGACTGTCAGACCACATATTTTAAAGCAGGGCTCTCTATTAAAGGAGTGTGGGTGCTTAGACTAGCTGTGTGGCCTGGGCAGCAGAAATCCTGGCTCAAACAGGAATTAGATATTACAGGCTCACTCCTTCCATTGCTAAAGGTAATTAGCGTGCAAAGCTGAAGAGCTATGATGACATAAAAAGAAAAGAAAAAAAAACACCATAAGGCAATCACAGATAAGGCTGTCACTTATTAACCAGGCAGGTAGGACACGAACTGTTAAAGTGGATAAATACACGGAGATAATAAATCGGACAAAGTTCTTGATCACGCAGTAAATAATTAACACGGGTTATGTAATTCGTGCCAGCAGAGAGCACGTTTTTCATATTTTAAAATGTACATTTATCTGTTATCCCATGCTATAAATGTCAATTTAATAAACTTTCTATGAAGTCCCCCACACATCCTCCTCTCCTCCTGGGCAATAGATGGCAATATAAGACCAGGGGTCCCCTTTACCCACTACAGGACAGTAGAGGAGAGGAGGAGTAAAAGGCAGGGCAAAAACATGTCACAGAGCTTTTAAGGACAGCCTGGCACCGACATTTCAGCATGAAAAATGGCAGTTTTAATTGGCAGTTACAGCACAACTTTACTCGGAGTTAGCATCTTTGTTGCTTTTCTGACCTACTTAACCTACAAGCTGCTGAGCGATTACCTGCACAAATGGTTTGAGATGAAGCCGATCCCTGAGCTGGGAACCACTTACCCCTTCATTGGGAATGCTCTGCAGTTCAAAAACAATGCGGGCGGTAAGGAAGCAAGCAACGTGATCATTTAAAGTACTCAAAGTGATGAAGCACATTGAGTTTCTCGTGATTTTTGTACCCAACATCTTTATTTTTCTCTTTAAGACTTCTTTCGTCAAATTCAGGATTTTACCTGGGAGTTCCGAGATAAGCCGCTGTTTAAACTCTGGGTCGGGCCGGTCCCCTTTGTGGTTCTGTATCACGCTGAGACGGTTGAGGTAAGCGAACTGACACCTATCCAAAATACAGAGTGGATGCAGCACGTCTTATACTGTAAATATGCCTGTGATGAGTAAGCCTATGGACAATTTCCATCCCCGTTCAGCGAAGCAGATAAACAAGCCACACATGTCACTGAAGTGGAAGCTGCACTGTCGTTACAGATGGATTGGATGAGATCCCATTGAAGTCTTTGAGATCAGCTAAGCAGTCTGTGATGAATTCTTAGGATGTATTTGCACTTTTATACAATGCAGGATACAGAATTCCTGCCACCCACCACTCAAACATTAAGCTGAAGCCAGTTACTCCTCTTAGCACAAATTCCTCATGTTCCTTAAAGAAGTTACAATATGTCCCACCTACACTGTATGTCTAACTTGTTTTCATCATACATCTAGATAAGATAATGGACTAAGGTGGATGCTTGCAGGGTCAGTCTGAGTGAATCATTTCTTTCCCCCTGTGACGACAGGGACTGTTGGAACATAGCATGCTCGATTGTGCACTGAAGATTTCTTTAAGTAAACAACTTTTTGCCTCAAATATTACTCATGACATGTTTCTGTCTACTTTTTCTTTAAGCCGGTTCTGGCTAACAGCATTCACATGGAGAAAGCTTTTGCATACAAGTTTCTGCATCCTTGGCTGGGAACTGGTCTGCTTACTAGGTATAACTGTGGCATAGCAAACATCCCATCTGTCCATCAGGAAAGATCAAAAGATTTAGATCGTTCATATATCAAAACTTGAGCTAAGACTATGCACAAAACAAAAAGAAGCTCCTATCTACAGCATTATTATTGCAAATGAAATAATATAAAGTGCATAACGCCTTCTTATCTTTGATCAGCACTGGGACCAAGTGGCGTCAGCGGAGGAAGATGCTGACGCCCACCTTTCACTTCTCCATCCTGGAGGACTTCTTGGAAGTGATGAACGAGCAGGCCGAGATTCTGGTGGAGAAGTTGGAAAACCATGCAGGGAAGGGTCCATTCAACTGCTTCAGTCTCATCACCCTCTGTGCTCTCGACATTATCTGCGGTAAGCAGAATGTGCAAATCTGGGACAACTTAAAGGAAAACCCTGCGTTAAGGTGATACGCATCCAGAATGGAGCAGATTCAGCATGGCATGGTTTCTCCTTCCAAAACATATTCTCTCATTGGTAATGGTAGGGATTAGCAGTGAGACCATTCATCCACTCATGCAGTTTAATTGGGTTGAAATGATGAGTGGGTCTCGGTCGCATTTTTTGAGCCCTCATGCATTATGTCATTCTGGAAGAGACGAGTCCAGTCGTCAAATGATGACGGTGATCTCCCAGAACAACTCTAGATTCATTTTTCTCTATAAGGTGGAAGGCGAATCCAATCCAGTGAAATATCTGCAACGACATAACGGAGACACCAGATCCCTTTACTGTAGGGGTTGAACTGTAAAGGTTTTTCCTTTAATTTGTCAACCCTTTGAGTTGGATAAACTTTTGACCCTTTTTGTGCTTAACAAATGCAGGTATACAAAATAAATAATTAGAAAAAGGGTGTTTTATATTTATATACCCTTAATTTCTTGACAGAAACTGCAATGGGAAAGAAAATTTATGCACAGAGTAACTCAGATTCGGAGTATGTTAGGAGCGTGTACAGGTGAGTTACTGCTTTTATCATTCTAATGCAAATTATAGTAGAAGAAAAAGATCTAATCTGCTGTCTTTCTCTGTATTCTCAGAATGAGCGACATTGTCAGTCGCAGACAGCGGTCACCTTGGTTATGGCCTGACTTCATTTACACTTACTTTAGTGAAGGCCGCGACCACGACAAAACACTCAAGGTCCTCCACTCCTTTACATACAAAGTGAGTAACGGAGCGGGTCGCTTTTCCACGTTGCGCGATCATGCAGAAATCATGAAATTGTTCAGAAGAAGCATCTCTTCTTCTCTTCCCATTTATTCTCAGGTGATCCATGAAAGAGCTGAGAACATGTCCTGCAACGAGTCAGACAGCGAAAACGACCAAGGCAAGAGGAAACGACAGGCATTTCTGGACATGCTCCTGAGCACCACCTATGAAGACGGCAGCAAGATGAGCCACGAGGACATCCAGGAGGAAGTGGACACCTTTATGTTTCGGGTTGGTGGTTAAGCAATAAAAAGGAATACTTAAGGCTGCTCTTATTAATACATTTATATTACCCAAAAAACTGCACTTTGTGCCAATAAAGGATTTACTTTCTGAGATAATGATGTGAGCCTCTTCTGGGAGAATAATCCACATATCCTGTTTCAATAAAGGGTCTTTAAAAAAGTCTCTAATTAACTCTCTTTATTTGCAGGGCCATGATACTACAGCCGCCGCTATGAATTGGGCTCTCCACCTGCTGGGCTCGCACCCTGAGGTACACAAGAAAGTTCAACAAGAGCTACAGGAGGTGTTCGGTAATAATAACAGGCTCTACCACTTTAATGGTGTTGTTTTGTTCCTGCCTGAGGGCTTTTTGACTCATCTTTGTTCAAACTCATTTGTTCTTTGTAAGGCACGGGGAGCTTTTTCAGGGATAAGAGCTGTGAACATACCTGCCCGAATACACAGGCAAAAAGTGCAGCATAATAACTGTCTTTACCGATGGCCTTGTAACCATAGGCAACCAGGCTAATTTGTCCACAAGTAGAGAAGGATAATTTTGCCATATGGTCATCACTTATATTCCCAATGTAAATCCTATGCTACAGCCACACCTGGGGAAGCAGTGATTGGAGACCGTGGCATGACTTTTGTAGCCGTGTGCAGTGAACTTATAACCTTTTTGTCTTTGAAATGGTTGCTTTGAAGACGGGGACCAGGGTCAGTTGCTGTCTTCTGATTGACTGTGGTGCATTAAGATGGTGATAAAACAGCAATAACAAGGAGTCAGTCTGCTATCACTGTGATTGTGATTGAATGGGGGCAAGTTAGCGATAACTTTCAATCTGTTTATGATAGTACAGCAATTTACTGCAGTGAATCACCCAAATGTACATACACAGAAATTAATATTAAACAGAAACTGACATCAACCACTTATATTCAGATTACAGAAAGAACTGCATAGATCTAAAAAAGAATTTAAAAATTCCGATTTAACTACCGACATAGATGCAGCTTTTTATATAGGACTATAACAAGAACACAAACAACTGGTATCCAGTTGAGTGAAATCACAGATTGCAAAGAGTTGCATCGCAGATGAGTTGCACTGACTGATCCAGATTGATTGCAATGTCCTCGTGATCTGTCTGCATTTATAAATTTAGCCACAAATGTCTGCAAACCTTCACCAGCCCATATGGGCTGATTCGGATCACAGTTATTTGGAGACAGGTCGACTCCCACCATGTGACCTGTGCAATGACTTGGAATCAAAAGTGGTTGTTCTGAGATAGCTGGCCACTGCAAGTACGTGCAATTGGTTGTTAAAAGTGCAAAAAGTTACCAAAATCCTTGTAACCCCACCATATTTGCAAAGAGATTACTATCCTATTTTTATCCTGTTGTGTCTGAGCTATTAGATTACCTTACCACACCTGGTTATATAATTAATTTGTTATGTTAATGATTGTTGATTTATAGTCACAAGGTTGATAACAATTATTGCTCTATAGAGAGTTACAGATCTTGATTGCTGTCCTATTTACAGGTGAATTTTAGGATGTACTGTTGCACTTTTACCTACTGAGGCAGGGTAAGTATCACTGTATCTCTAAACTGTGCTGTGGTGCTGTTTAATGTTCAAAGGTACATCTTCCCAGCCCACCAGCACTGAAGACCTGAAGAAGCTCAAGTACCTGGAGTGTGTGATCAAGGAGGCTCTGAGGCTGTTTCCCTCTGTGCCTTTCTTTGCTCGTAGCCTCGGTGAAGACTGCTATATCAGTGAGTTAAAGATTAGATCGTTGGCACCTGAAACAAATGGCTCATTGATCCCAAACACCCGACGGTGCTGATACCTCTTCACAAAAAGGGAAGCCAGTCTTCCTCTGTTGTCGTGGCCATGTAGCAGATGCATCTGAGTAATCGGTTTTGCCTGTTTTTGGTGTCATGAGTACTTATCTCAGCTGAAGTTGAGTTTTTTCTTCGTACTTTTAGACGGTTTCAAGGTTCCTAAAGGTGCAAACGCGATCGTAATCACCTACTCTCTTCACCGTGATCCACGGTACTTCCCCGAGCCCGAAGAGTTCAGGCCTGAGCGTTTTCTGCCGGAGAATTCGGTGGGAAGGCCTGCCTATGCATACGTCCCCTTCTCAGCTGGACTCCGCAACTGTATAGGTAAGGACTTTTAAATTTATAGTCTCCATACGCGCTTTGCTGTGTGAGGTTTCCAAATAGGTGCGTCACGTCTTCGTTTGTTTTATTGTCATTTTCGTTAGGCCAGCGTTTCGCACTCATGGAAGAAAAGGTGGTGCTGGCGGCTATTTTGCGGAACTTCACAGTCGAAGCCTGTCAGAAACGCGAAGACCTCCGCCCGGTTGGAGAGCTCATCCTACGACCAGAGAAGGGCATCGTGATCAAATTAGAAAAGAAGACGCCTCAAACGTCATCAAACTAACACCTGATGCAGCATCCTGGGGAATTTTCTCTGCATGGTTTTTATCTAATGACACATAACAAAGTGACATTTTTAAAAAATATTTTAGTAATTTTAGGAAATTCCTATTTTCATAATGATAAATATTCATAAATACAGATGACAAAGGAATCCTGAAATGCTGTTTGCTGTGCTGTGTGTAGACACAGCACTGGTCCATCTTTGAGCTGAATGATTTAAGATATTAATTACACTTACAGTACAAACAAGATCTGTCTTTTGACTGTGCAGTGTTTCCAGGGCTATAGTAATTTTCAACCTTTAGCCATTGTGTTTTCTGTGGATTGACCCCCCTTTAAAAAAAAATAGTTGCTGTCTTTATGTGTAGCTTTCATTTTCTTTACTTACCAAAAACCTACTATTCTTTCTCCAATAAAAAGTGTTGCTTAAACTGTGTTTTTCTGGGATCATTTCAAAGAGTCATTTGGACATATGAGAGATGCACATATGAAACGGTCAATTTCCACATCATCCATCAGCTCACAAGCCACATTCGTGCAGCCAAGTCTGTAGCCTCGAGTCAAGCTGAGGCTGTAGACTGCATGGAAACGGCCGACACAGCCACCGTCATGGAAGCGTGGACTGTGGAACTGAGATACTCTGACTGATCATAGTTCTGCTCAATCACAAGGCTGGCCTGCTCCAAAGTATACCTTTATGTATTGTTCTTGTGGACACTGATGTGACCATAAATGTACAAAATGAAGATCATAGTGAATTCATAACGAGTCCATAAACCTAATCAGGAAAGTGTTTGCTGTGGTCAAAGAGAAAGTTAGCCTTGGGTCATTTTCTTATAGACTGCTATAAAACTAGACGATTCCCCCCCTCCTGTTGGTTACTGGTCAGGTTTAAGGTACTTCTGGGCTAAATCCATCTTTTGTTTAGCGTTGTTGGTTCTGAGCACACATTTCTAAAAACTTGAAACTTAAAACTTTTTCCTAAAACTTCTAAAACTCTCCTCGGTGTACTTTCAGGCTCACGACTATCAAGACCAAAACTCACTAAATCAGAATTGAGGTCAAAAAGGCTCCTTTGTAAGAATAGGTAATCACAGCATGATACAGTTACAAATGACCCCATTCATTATGTCATCGAATGATTTAGCAGGTGCGCCTGCAAGGGTCATTGCCTAACACCCAAATGACTTGACTGATGATGAATAGCATCTTCTTTCCCAATGCTATTTTTTGAATTATTGAGCACATCTCTAATCAATGAGCAGAGCTGAGGTGCCCGAGCTCTAAATGAAGCAGGAAGAGTTCATTTATCTGAGGATCTCTAATAAATGGCTGAGATAGAGGAGCTTTATGTGGGGCTCGAGTATAGATGGATTATAAGAGATGACTTTTCAGGACACCTTTATAACAATAACACATACATTTACTCAAACTGAGCTCATAATATGCAATAAATTAAAGTATCAAAACACTGTAATAAAACTATAAATAGAAAAGTATGTGATACATCATCATAAAGTGTGATGTTGTTGAAGCTTGAAACCACATTGGTTGTAAAGACTGTCAAGATCAATTTAATTTTACAGTAGCCTCGAGCAACTGTTCACTTTATTGGGCATTTCTGCATAAAACAAAGTAATTTTGGTATGATAGAAGACCTGGAAAGGGTGCAGAAGACTGACCCCATTAATCTGCTGAAGTAACCTCATCATGTACACCCTGGCTGCTTTTATTTTACAGCACACTGCAGTTACGTAATAATTTCAACAATATTTTAGATTCTCGCTGTAAAATCTTTGTGGTTTTTTCTCTGTGAACAACTTTTTTTTTCCTGCTCTGTAGCTGTAATACTAACTCTGAGTTAGCCAAAGTTCAAATGTTTCTAAAGTGTGCAAAGGCAGGTTTGCTGAAGAGGGACAACAGACAGTTCAAAGTACATGTGCAGTTGCCAAAATAGCACAGGTTCATAACTGGGCCGTGCATGGGGTTGCAAGATGAATTTGAGTGGTTGTGAGATGATTCACAAGACATAAAGAAACAAAATATGGCTAATTTGTAGGGTTGTCAGTCTTTTAAATATTGTTTCAGTTTGAGTTGCTGGTTAAACTGCAGACAGCTTACAGACAGAAAGGCCAGGAGTTTTTTTTGTTGTTGTTGTTGTAATACTGAGGTTAGAAGTCTGACAGCACCCTCCCACGTAACACTGAAAAGGCTTTTGGAGTGAATTGCAGTTACTTTGAATACTTTACAGGCAGAAACTGAAACAATCCAACCCTGTCATCAGACCTGTTAAACTGTGGACCACAGAGTCTGAGAGCATCCTGCAGGCTGGGGTGTGTTTCAAACTGCAGCCACTATGGAGAACTGCTCCGTCAACATACAGGACTACGCTGAATATGTGACTGGGTACATCAGCACCTGTGCTGACAATATTGTGCCCACCACACAAGTTAGAATGTTCCCCAACCAGAAGCCCTGGATCAACAGTCAGGTACGACACATGCTGCGTACTCGGTCGCTCGCATTTAGATCAGGCACTGAGATGGAGTACGAAGCTGCGAAGTATGGATTGAGGTGCAATGAAAAACTCTGTGAACTAACAATAAAAACAACATAAAAGACTCCTATCACATTTCAATGTCAGCAAGCTTTATCCGAGATGTGCGTGTGCCTCATGGGGCTCTCTGACGAAATGAAATGAAACCAGATGAGAAATGTGAAGACAGATTTTTTTTCTCCCCTTTTCCTTTAAAATTCAGGTTTTGCTGAACGTGTTATGAAATCCTGCTACTTGACAGAGAAACACATCTGTACTGTATACTCCGAGATCAGAGAGACCACACTGCTCACGAATACAGTGCAGTTCAAACTAACGCCCAGAGAGTGGCAGTAGTGTATGGTTTTTCTAGAGTGCAAAACAAAGACAAGGAGGAGTTGGTTCTGTGTGTGTGTGTGTGTGTGTGTGTGTGTGTGCGTGTGTGTGTGTGTGTGTGTCAGATAGAGAGAGAGACCAACATACACAGCAGACTGTATCTACATGTTTTTCTGTATCACTGCCCAGCAGCTTCATGTCGATGTGACTGACAGCTGTCTTCAGCACGTGTGCAGCCTGTGAGTTTCAGATTCTCTGCATCTTTATATTTGAATGACACGTTATAAATGTATGCAATGTTCCTTTAACAATCCTTAATTAGCACCATGTGTCCAATAGCAACAGCCAACAGTGAAAGCCAGATGCAGAAAGACAATGGAGGAAAAATTCCGAATCATATTTAAATTAAAAATTCAAATGACATTGATTTACATATGACAAGATCAATCTGAGTGTGGGACGAGCAGTGTCCCCCAAAGCTGCCAAATGGCTGTCGTGTTTGCAAATGGCACAAGGCATCGTAATCTCTCAGCAGTCTCTCGTCTCCTTGATGTGGCAGACCTGAACTGACCTGCTTAAAAATCCTCGGGATTTTCTCAAGTTTAGAGTAAAGCAATACAGAGTGACCTGCTGTCCAAATAAGGTTTCATTTTTCCACTTCCTATGACTCACAATATGCAGTCACAGTAATATCATGAACAAACAGGCACTCTAGCAGGCTTAGATCACATATGTTTGCCAGGTGGTGCATTGCTGGTTAGGCTTCTGCTACATTTGTGCCAGCTCCCTTATTTTGTCATGTTCTGTGATCCTTATAAGGTATCGTTTCGCACAGAAACAGCCAGAACATGAAATTTAAAGGTAAAATAGAGATTTAAAGGATCAAGCTTACAGCATTATACTTCCATCAAGAGACCAAAGGCGTATTAACTGCAACTGAAAAAAGTTCCAACATGTGCATGTTTCATTTTATTTTTTCTCTCTTGTGTTATTTGATTTCTTGATGGGAAATTCCTCATCCTTTAAAAAAATCATTAATTCTTTTCTACAACAAACCTAACTTGACCTCACAGGAAGAAATTGGATTGGATCTGAGTGCCACAGACAGACTGTAAATGAAAAAGTAATACCAGGGCAGTTTCAGAAAAATGATAAAACTTAGAATGATGCTGGTGTAGTCTGAAAGAAAATCTGAACTAACCAGTTACCACTAATAAGGGCATTAAAAGCCATATCATTGAACGTTGAAAGGAAAACAGAAACACAGTTAATGTGCATAGTCTGACATTGGCAATGCATACAAGATAAAATTTAAATATCTGAATTCCTGGTGATGTTATGCACCTGATCTGCTGAAGCACAGACGTCTGGTTATACACAATGAATCCTTGTATTATTATGATTTTAAGTGCTTTCTTGTATGTTACCAATAAATCATTCATATGAGCCACAGACTACCAATTTAACCTTCAAGTATTTCATGCTAATTAAAGGACCCATTAAAAACCACGGAGTACTGTTGAGTGAAGCTTCACTCACTCCAGCACCAGTGTTGGGTTCCAAGGTTGTAGGGATATAAAGCTGTTTGTATCTAATCTTAAATTTAGCAGATATTCACTATACTAACTGTGTAAATGGAAAATCTGACTGACAAAAGATGGGTTGGCTAAAACATGACGTTTTTTCTTGTCGATTTTGGCTCTGTTGGGGGTAACCAACATATTTAGCTTGCACTACATTGCTAAAAGTATTCGCTCTTTTATCTGCACACTCAGTGGCTTGGATGCAGCTGCTCAGTCATTCCATCAAGCTCTCTATGCACCTCAGCATCCGCCGACCCCGCTCTGTGATTCTATGTGGCCTACCACTTCATGGGTAAGGCGCTGACGATCCCAATTGCTTCCACTTTGTTATAAAATCACTTACAGCTGACTATGGAATATTTAGCAGCGACAAAATTTCACAACTTGCATTTGTTGCACAGGAGGCGTCCTGTCACAGTACCAGTGCTCCTAAGAGCAAATAATTCTTTCACAAATGTATGTAGAAACAGTCAGTTTTGATGTGGGGGAGTAGTGTCTCTACTCTGAGACAGAGAAGCTAATTTATGCAGTTCTTTCAGTCACTACCCAGAGTAGAGGAGTTTAAACATTTGCCAGTTGAGAGCCATGGCCTCTGACTTGGAGGTGCTAATTCTCATTCCCACTGCTTCACACTCAGCTACTCATCTCTTGATGAAGAGATGAGCAGAACAAACACACCGAGCCAAGAGAACCACATCATCTGCAAATCTATGAATCAAATCTTTGACAAAGAACAGCCCAGGTGGAGACCAGCATCCACCATCGTGCCAAGAAATACAGCTAAAAACAAACCACAAGCAGTACAAACATGTGCCTCATGCTATGTTCAGGGCATGCTAATATGTGACAATGATGATGAGTACTTACTTTAATCAAGGATCTATAGCAAACGTTAACTGATTAAATGGAGGAGTAGACAGTTTCTACCTTTTTATCTGTTCTTTTCAAGTCAATTTTCCAGCTGACTGTTGTACAGTCACGTCAGCACTTCACTCTTAGTAGGGGTGAAGTGAAGTCTGGGCTTTACAGTGCAGAAGCACCAGCTCTGTTTTTTCATGTGTGGTACGTCCAGGGCACGAGTCAGTCATCTTTGGTAGATCTGGTGCATCTCCAACATTCTGATAACTTTAAATCATGGGAGTTCCCCTTCCAGATCATAATAATGATGATGATTACTTAATTTCACTAGCTGGGACCACATCCTCTGAATGATAAGCGGAGAGGGATGAGGGAGTATGAACTGGTGCTGCGGTTTGGAGAAGGCTTCGAAGGGGAGTGGCGACGGCTCCCGGGCCGGGCAGAACCCTGTGTACTAATGAGAGGTGAATGAAGGAAGGGAGGAGGAGAGAAGAGGAGAAGAGAGGGAAAGAAAAAGGGGGGAAGGGTGGGGCATGGAAATGAGAACAGCGGGTATTGGAGAAGGGGGCATTTATAGTCTAAGGCCCGAAGGGGCGTGAAGGAGGAGTGGTCCTGCTCCTGAAATTCAGATGATAACTCCACTTAATTTAGGATCTAATATTAACTGATGAAATAATTGCATTTCTTAAAACTGCAATGGAAGAATTGGATCGTTTTGACTGGGGTCTTCTGAGACCCTACAACATTTTTATTTTTTAAGAAAAAGCACTAATCAAAACAGAAATGTGACACGACATCACTAGGAACAAACTGATTGAAGTTATTTCCATCTTTCATGTAGTAGTCCAGAGTTATTAAACTAAGGGTTCATGTCACTAGTAAAACCAAAAAATATTCTACCTACTGAGTTGCTTTGCTTTTATCCCTAACTCTGCTCAGGACAATAGAAAAAGTTATAGTTAGGATGGTGAAGTATTTACATCTGCAATATCTTGCAGATCTCGCTGGCACACAAAGTCTGACCAGTGATGATGAGGACAGGATGTGACAGCATCCCTAGATCTGACCGAGCGCCATTCTGGAACAACATGGCACACTGCAATTTCTATTGGTTGCTTTCAGTCACTCTTCCACACACACACATGCCTGCACAAATGCACACATACACCACACCAGCACTTTCTTCTCAATCATTCTTGATTCCGCCAATTTTCACATCAAACGAATGCCCGCATTAGACAGTAAGTAATAATAAGCAATAAATAAGGATTGTGTTGTCCAGCGAGGAAAGATGCAGGGGGACGTGAAGGGAGAAAAAGCTGAAAAGGAATCAAGTGAAATCTGATTGATGGGAAAGCAAATAAGATATCAGACTGAGTAAAAGCGACAGATTGGCTGTCTAGAAGAAGGACAAACTGAAAATGGGGATCAGTGAGAAGCAATAATCAGACAGCTCAGAAAATATACCAAAACTATCAGCCAAGGATATCAGTGTCGCAACACAGAAGGCATTCTTCCATGTTAAAATAAACCCCAGTGCCCGCTAACTCACCGTTCACGCAGAAATGTGAGGGGTAGGTAGCCACCAACTTTGAGGTGCACCGGTGCACAATGCTCAAGGCACCACGGCCACGCATTCTTCACTTCCTTTGAAGTACACCAGTACTTAATCTCGCTGCTAAATTGTTTGAAATGTGGGTCATGGCTCCAATTTTACTACAGTGGGGGTAAGACTTAAAAGCCATCCACAGCTCAGTATATCAGTCCCTTTTGTACCTTGACTCCAAAATAATCTCTCTATATTCATTTCTCATTAATCACAAGAGTTTCTGGACATGCTCATGATTAAGTTTCAATTATAGGAAGCTCAGGGTAAACAAAGGTGTTGGATTGGGGTCAAAACAATTTGCAGAAACTGCTGATGAGAAGTCCAAAGAAGGATTAGACGTAAATGGATGTTTGAGCAAATGAATGTTAACTATCTAGACTTTTACCTGTTCTTCTTCTTCTAATTCTGCATATCCGTGTGTTAGACTGTGCTTTTGAAAGCAGCGACTTTCTAAAAACTGTATTTTGTCATTATTATTATTATTATCATTTAAGCTTGCTGAGTTTTTATTATTCATCAAGGAATTAATCCTTTTGCACTCCACAGCTTTCCCCCCCACAGCACATATTCTCTCACATGATCTGACAACGCTCCAAAGAACTTCATGCCAGGAATGTTTGGTTTTGTCAGGCTTCAAATCTCCCGACAAATAGTGAGTGGGGTTGAGATCAGGTGGCTGTGGAGGAAATTCTATAACCGCTTTGGCCTTCAAGTAGTTCATGCAAAGCTTTGAAGTGTGTTTGGAGTCGGTTTCCCTACCAACAGTGCAGCATGTCTCTGAAAAATGAAGTGCTATTTCACCATGGCCAGTGTGGAGCTAATTCAGTAAAGGTAACCAACACCAGTGAGGGTAAAACACCCCCCAGAAATGAATATTCCCCCCGCCATGTTTCACTGTAGTTTTGATACGCTGAGGTATCATTCTTAGTTATGTTCATCCCCTCTCATTCGCCCTTCTTCTTCTGTTGCTGCCAGAATTCCTTATTCTTTCCCAATAACTAGACTGGGACCTTTTCCCCGGCCATCCACTGTGAAATGTATTTGTTGAGGTCAGTTCATGGTTTTCACAGACGTGTGAGGTGACTTTGAATGTAGATTCCATTTACAACCTTGCTCCAGGTCTGCTATAGCAGATCTGTTGCATTGCCCCTCTCATTTAACAAAGAAAAACACAAAACATCCACGGGGCTCCTGTGGACATTCTTTTGGAAATCTGACCAAGAAATTATAGCATCTCATTACAGATGCAGAGAGGTGTGCCAGGTGCTAAGAAAAAGCCCACAACTGTATTTTGTTGACACCCTATCTCAAGCACAGTGGTTGATATTTAAAAGTCAAAGTTGCTTGGCACCAACTACTTTAATTACAACTCTTTAACAAATGAATTACAAAAATGTGGATTAAGGCCAAATTTTCTCAATTCTCTATGTGTCCTTGGTGACCGTGCAGTCAGCCTGCTTGGAGTGTAATCGCACTATGTGCTTAATATTTTCAGCATGCAGAGACGTGTGCATGGACTCAAAGAGAAAGCAAAATAACCCCTTACAGTTCCTTGCAGACATGTAAATATGAAAGCATGAATTGACCTTTATCCCAGCCTAAGCATTTGGCAACATTACTTCCACTCTGAGACCACGACTGGATTCTTGATGTATTATACAGCAAATTCTGTACTTGCTTATTTCTCTTATGGTGGAGAGGAACGTTTGTGTTCAAGAATTGCTTTATTCTACCATTTATTCTACTAATACTATTTATTCTACTTCTAACAATAAAGAGGAAGTTACTCAGCTCGTGAGGCACTGTTTCTCATGTAGCTCTGCTTATGGTCAAGCCCTTTGCTTTGTTATTTGAGAGACTGTCTTGAGATTATTCTTTGTGTATTCTTTGTGAGTTTTAATTTGAGTCTTTATCCTGATGCTCAATACAAGACGGGATCCAACTCTACTTTTGACCTTTTGTAAAACAATGCTATTGTGTATATCTGCAGGTGTAATTGTTGGCTATTAAAATAAACTTAGTTCGCTTTACGTTTTGTTAGGTCAAACACACACATACACACACACAGAAATAGACCCACATACAACTGAAACTCTGTTTTATTAAGGCGCTGGAACACAAATACAGAGATTTGCTTCATGCCATCTCTGAATCTCAGAAATGTTCATTATCATTAAAACATGTATTTTCCATATTCATCGTAATGTTAAACATGTTCTAAGCTGGTTTTTCATATATAAAAAGATGATCATGGTTGTGTTGAAATTGTTACAACAAAAGCTCAGTTGTGCTATTATCAGTCATGTCATCAATTTGGCTCAGGCTGAACACAGAAGAGGATAAACACTGATAAGTGACCTCTCTGCAGGTTCTCTCTAATCCAGTGGAAAAGAAAAGTGTGGTTTTTTTTTGTTTGTTGTTGTATTTTTTTACACCTTATCAAGTTCTCCAAGACTGGTTTCGTCACGAGCTCCTGAGGTTTTTCCAGTGGGACACATGCACACACACAAAAAAGAGGAACGAATGGCTTGACGTGCAAGAAGATGGATGGCGTGGCTTCGAAAATTGCTCCACACCAAAGCAGCGTTCGATTACCATTTTCAGAGTGAAGGAGTGTGCGGAGAAGCAAAGCAGCAGAATTATTAGCAGAGCCTAAAATGCACAAGAGGACCGAGGCTAAAGCGCCACAAAGGTTAAAGCAGGACTTAATCCTTATCGGCTTTAGCTCCATATATGCTGAAGACTTTTAGTGACCATTCAACTATCAACTACCCCCCTCTCTTCAACACACTCTTGTCCAAAATGTAAACACATTCTCCAAAGATGGAAATTAAAAATTTTGCTTCAGGGTCCTTTTTAACCAGTGGCTTTGTTTCCTTGCTAAGCAATTTGTTTTCCTTTCATTAAAGCTCGAATTAGAATAACTGCTGTCACGCTTGACTTCTTGTCCTCCAGCTCCTTCACTGTCTGCTGAACTTTCTTATTTGTGGCCTGTGCTGGACCTTGGAAAAAAAAATATTCGGCTCCATTTGAACATTGAGAAATTACCCCAGTATAATTTGATATTAATAAATTCATCTAAGTTCACTTTTGCATTTATTTGAACTGTCAGTTTGGAAAGGAAAACTTCACAGCACATCATGGAGAGGCTGGTGAGTGACGTGTGACGCAGCAACAAAAGACAGCAGAGAAATATTTAGTCTGGGAGTCAAATTCGGCCAGATGAGCTCTGTTTATTTTGATTGATTCAGATTTGTGTATAATTGTCACTCATGCTTAATTTGCTGGACTAAATCAGACCATCTGCTTGGCTTATAGAAGAGGAGATCATGCGTCAGCTTATCCTATATTTTAAATCAAAACAGTTTAAGGGTACTCATATTTCAGTTACCTACGTTAACTACAGTTGAATAGGCCTGAGATGATAATGAGTAGAGGTATCTGGCTCCTCATCTGCACGTGAAATAATATTCCACCTAAATAAATACATACGCCGTTTTACCTCGTGTCCATCTCGATTTCTCATAGTTCTCTTGCTCCAACCACCTAACCATAAAAGGCGATACTTTCCAGCGCTTCACAAATCAAAGTCAGGCAATCGCTTCTATTGCACATTAACAGCTACAATGACAAGGTCATGGTGTGATTATCAAGCATTTATCTCTGCTAACCGTCAGTTGTTAGTCCTTTGGTAAATAACTGCGTAATGGAGATTACTGCTGAATTGACTCTCTGGAGAAAGCACTCTTAAAAAAAGAAAAGGAAAAAAAAGAAAGAAATTGCTTTCATTGTTCACCTTTCTGAATAAATAAAGGCTCTAATAAAAATATTCATTACCTTGATTCAGCTGAACATAATTGCATTCACCTGGCAGAAAACTGCTACAGCGGTTATTATACAAAATAGATATAATTAGGTAAAAAGAGACCCCTGTTATCTAATCAGAAATGGGACTTTTTGTTGGAGCTTGTCACAGATATAACGGCTCACACAAGATATTAATAAAGTCACAATTAAAGGAAGGCATGTCCAAATAATTTTTTCACATAGTTTTTTTTAAAAAGCCGAATTAACTGGTCATTTGACAATGCTGTAGTGTGGCTTTTTAAGATGCCACAGTTAAAGAAAAAAACAAACAAACCTGCCAGTGTTTAATGTAGCCACCAGTGAACGCCCGCAACCTAAATGAGGCGGATGCCAAGGCTTTGTCTCTATGACCTTTTCCCTTGTTCTGCAGTTGTCCTCGCTTTGATGTGGCCATTTGTAAAGACATAACAGTGATGAATTAACTCAGTCCTGTATAGGATGCCACTGACCGGGTATAAAGTGCCTTGCACAAGGCCTAAAGTTGTTGCTTGTGTCATATATAGAGAATCAAGACTCTCATTTTACTGAATATATTATATTTTATATATACACGTTATTCAGTTTTTTATGCCTAATAACCCATCATCAGAAAGCGACAGTACTATTTCTGAAAATATCAGTACTGCGCAAATGCACTAAAATTTCTTTAAGAGTTTTGGTTAAAAAAAACAAAAGCAAGTACATGATGTACCTGCTGCCTGGAGGATTATTGTAAAGATTTCAAGTAATAAAAATGTTTAATATGTTTTTGCTTTGGGATTTTTGAGTGTTTACTGATTGCAAAATGTTCACTTTTATTCCTTTGAAGTATTTTAAGTTTTCATAAAGTCATTATCATTGTGTGGACCTTATGAGGCATCTTTGACATTAATCAAATTTAGTTCTGACTACATGGACAGTGATGAATGTATATGAAGCCATATTAGTCTCATTCATCCCCATTAATGCTTTGCAGTCTTGATTTTTTCCCTATAGGCTATACTTATCTTCCTTTGCACAGCTCACACTGCAGAGGGTATATTGGGTGAGGGTATATTTTCAAATTTCAGCTTACCCTTTCATATGAAACATATTTGTATCAGATTTTTCATAGTGATTTGTAATCTCTTTATATTGATAGCTAGAAGCTGCAGTCAGGAGTCATGCGGCTTTTAAGCAAAAAAACATCTGTTTGTGGTGATGAGTGACCCCACACGGTTTTCAGTTTTATGATCCTTGCAGTTTTGAATGACTACATCGCATGAGCTCATGGACATGGATCTGACTGATGTCTCCCAGTTATAAATATGTGCAGAAAAAAAGATTATGTGAAAATGGGCTTTCAAACATAATAACTGAGATTATCCTGCTGACTCCTTTGACGTCACAACTTCTAACCTTTCAGGAACTTGCACAATCCAATGTGACACCAATCAAACCATCAGTGGAGACAGGCACGCACACTAAGATTATCTTGCCTTGCGGATAAATAGCTTTGACTCGCAGCCTCCACTATTGTAAAAATGCACAGCCCAGGATGCTTTACACCTCCTGTATATAATAAAAGTTTGTGCTGTGGTACCTTAAGCTTAGCGATTTAAATAGTAAAAAAAAAGCAGTGGAATAAATTCTGTTAAATATTACATTGAGTATCTTGTAAAATTAATGCTTACTTCCTGAAAATTGTAGTTAGTTTCTCATATACAGTCATCAGCCACTTCATTAGGTACACCTGTTCAACTGCTCAATAATGGAAATATCTAATCACTTGGCAGGAGCTCAGGTTTTAGATAATATACTGAAGTTCAAAGTAAGCATCAGAATGGGGAAGAAAAAGAAAGAAACTCCTGTCAACCAAGAATGAGAAACAGTTGGCAAAATTCAAATGGGCTTATGAAAACTTGACAATAAATGATTGGAAAAATGTTCTGTGGTCTGAAGACCATAGATCAGATGTTCCACTGAAACATTCTGGTAGTAGGCTTAGAACTGGGCATAAACAACAAATGTGGATGCCTTTTTCATGTAACATGAATGGATAGGACGTAAATTGGGGGCTTGTCCGAGATAAAAATCGAACTCACTGGAAAGGAAAATCCTATTGTGACAAGGGATATGGGACATGGAGTTTTAATTTCAAGGTTCAAATGCTAAAAAAGCTAGACATTAAACAACAATGAAAAACATAACCAACCAAATTCTGAATTAATATATAACCAACTATGATGCATATTGCATGGTTCCCTAGCAACACATTTTCTTTACACTCATACATGTGAAGGCTGCTATAATGTGAGCAAGAGCTAGTCAGATATGCTAGACTAGACTGTAGTCAGATAAAAGATGAGTAATTACTGCAGGGTGAACAGGTCACAGATGGGTCATAGAGGTGAATGAGGAACGAGTGAAGAACTGGGATGAGCCGGTTCCAAAGGAGCACTAATCTGAGAAAGTAGAGTGAAATTCAGAGCAGAATGCTTGAGGAGCAGAGCTGAGGTGGTAAGGGGCTGCAGACTGAGACGGAGCAGTGTGGATGATGGAATAAGAAAGAGGGAGCAGTTCCAGTGCTGGATGGTGTGATAAACTGCAACTGTAGTATTTATGCAGTAATTCTTATCAGAGCTGCAGGGGTGCTGGAGCCTATGGCAACTACCACAGGGCAAAAGGTGGGGTACATCCTGGACAGGTCGGCAGTCTCATGCAGGGCTAACACAGAGAAAAAAACAACCATTCACACTCACATTCACACCTATGGGCAAGTTAGAATCACAAATTAACCTAAAGGGCACATGTTTGGACCTTGGGAGGAAGCTGGAGTACCTGGAGAGAATCCACGCAAACATGGGGAGAATATGCAAATTCCACAGAGAAAGGCCCTGCCCTGATGGTGGACTTGAGGGAGTCTATGTAAATAAAACTATATTGGGGTGTAGTTTAGGGTTATGCCAACAATCCATAAAATTTGGCTTACATTAACCACGGTCTTCAAGGTCTCCAATTTACTGATTTATTGGTCAAAAATTGACAAAAAGCCTTGTCTATTGTCAGCTTGTAGAAAGTACTACATTAAAAAGGTCAAATGTCATGATACTTTTGAGCTTTGGTTTTACCTTCAAGGTCAATAGCTTGATCTGATAATAATGCCATAAAGAGCTAATTAAAACTATGTTTGCTACCTTCATTGTTGATATTGATAACATTTAGGCATAAAAGGAATGATAGATAAAAATTAAAAAAAACAAACAACTAATGTGCATTACAGTAACAGGTTAGAACCATTTAAATACATAATATGTACAATGTTCTTAAATAAGTATATTTTTTTCTGGAAAACAAGAAAAAACTTGTTTAATTAGGTCAGCTCGTATGCACTTTATATTCTGTGCTGTTTCATGGACAGGACAAGATACTGACCATCTTGATGTGACCTACATTGATCACTTCAGGGTTCACTGCATGATTCACAGATTTATTGCATGAGAAGTCAAGCCCGAAGTTATGATGAAGCAGACACTACTGAGCATGATCTCACATTCCAATAGAGACCGCAGGGAAATCCACGTGATACGCATTTCGACAGTCAGTCAGAGTGTTTGTGCTTCAAGGTCGACCACTCATCCCGTACTGAGAACACATCACAACATTTATGTTTCACACACAGAATTAAAACCTAGCATCTGCCAGACACAGATGTTCCCACTCAATCTTAATGGGACTGAAAATGTAAGAAAATCTATTTATGAAGCTCCTCAACTACTGTTATTTACCTGTGAAGTGAGTTCTTGAGAAGCAACCTATTCCAAACGGCGAATAAGACAGCTGGCTGCCATCATCTGTGTACTTTGATGAAGTGAGATTTTGGAGTGCCAAAAAATTAGGAGCACAACTGTTTGGCCTGCCAGTTCTCCTGCACCTACTAAACAAATAAACAACTTGAAGGTTACAAAGTGCACTGACATTCTGCTCAGGTGCTGAGATTATGGAAGCATTTATTGAAATACTGTATAATATATGGCAAAACAAATGCTTGAAAGTCAATATTTGGTATGACCATCTTTATTCTTCAGCACACGCTGAATTGTCTTAGACAAGCTTTCTTCTAATTTCTTTAAGAAAACTTCAGGAAAAGTTCTCCAGGCTTCTTGAAGGACATTCAAAGCTCTTCTTTGGATGTTGACTGGTTCTCAGTCAAGATGACCTCATACTGCTTCTGTATTGTTGGAGACTGGGGAGGCCAATCCATGACTGATATTGTTCCTTTTATTGTTTATTTTTTAATCCAGGTATGCTTTCACTGCATTGGCAGTGTGTTTGAAATTACTGTTTTGTGGAAAAGATGAAGTTGCTGCCAATTAGATCCTTTCCAGATGGTATTTCAGGGCAGATCCCCAACGGGTGCTATAAATCTCTGGTGCTGGTAATCCTTCTCCTGACTTCCTTCATACATGCTAACAGAAATTTAAAGGAAAAATTTCAAATATGGATTCATTATAAGATCTGTTGGTGATTATTTTCAGTCTTCCTTAAGAATGGCTTCTCAGCAGCCACACTTCCACTGAGACCGTTTATCCACCAGTTTATTTGCTGTAGAGAGTTTTTTAATCCTTGTTGTGTTTTCGGTAGATTCAGCTAAACCTTCGGGAGCAAGTGTTTTTGCAAGAAGCTGCCAGTCACAAAGTGCCTGAAAACACAATTTAAAATGTGTTCTTTTTTAACTTTTAAACAAAGTGCAGACAAGCATAAACATTAAAGCATTTTGATTCAATTCAGTTTTATTTATATAGCGCCAAATCAGAACAACAGTTGCCTTAAGTTGCCTAATATTGTAAGGTAAAGACCTGATAATACAGAGAAACCCCATCAGACATTTCCCTATGAGCTTTGGCGACAGTTGGAAGGAAAAACTCCCTTTTTAAAAATTTTTTTTTTTTGCCTGTCCCGTTTGGATCTTTAGCCATCAGAATTGTTGTCTGAAGGCCAAGAAAGATGCCAAGCGGATTTACTTTACCAATTGGATCATCATGGCCTTACCATATTGGTCCATTTGATTGACCTTTATTATAATTATGTATTTATTTGATTTGATTTTCGGTTGTTACAGACGGGACAGACATGACTGGGGGATAGGACAGGGAGAAAGAATGAAAGAAAGAGAGGGAGAGAAAGAAAAATAGAGGGGAGAAGAGACGGTGAGAAAGGGGGGAAGAAAAAAACAAACAAACAAACAAACAAACAAACAAAGCACCTGGATCACCTGTATGAAGATAAGAAAAAACAGAAGAGAAAACAAACAAAAAAGAGCAACATAATAAAAACAGCACCATCACAATAAACTAGCTAACAGTAGATAACAGTAGATACTAAATATTACATGTTATTGTGCAGTACGCAAGATCGACAGCGCACAATGTGCTTTGAGGTAGCAGCCAAGAAAGGTGTAGTTTGCGTCTGTGAACACCCGTGTGTACACCTGTGTGGATCGGCACGCTTGTATTCAAAAGGTTTCTCCATGTAACGATCTGCTAGGGAGTGTGGGGAGCCATAGCCCCGTCCCTCAGGGCATGAAGCAGGTATGGAGGAGATCCAGGCCCCAGACATCCAGAGGTCCCAGAATACGACCAGGGGGGGCAACCGTGCCACCCTCCTGGGAAGAGCTGAGGAGAGCCCCAAACGAGAGGTCACCCAGCAGCCACGGAGCAGAGGCCAGAGGGGGTTGCAGTGATGTGCCCGCGGGCTCTGCAAAAACTCCCTTTTAACAGGAAGAACCCTCATGCAGAGCCATGCTCAGGGAGGGGCAGCGATCTGCCACAACCAATGTCCAATTAGAGACCTTCAGAAAGTTTGGAGAACTGTTGCTTAAGGCTGCTTTAAAAATGACAAGAAAGTCTGACTCCTTGGAAGCAAAATAAAATGAAATGGGGGGTGACTCAAGACTTTTGCACAGTGCTCTATTATATATTCTTCTGAACTCTACAGGTGAGACAAATTAATACTCAAAGTTTCTCTTGAATTGCCAAACAGTACATTTTTACTGACATCCCTGTCAGTCTGAATGCTGCTTCTTTTCCATCCCGTTTTGTAATTGATGCTTGCAAGCCCCCGCGCTTTCATTTTAAGATACAGCATCTGTGGAAAGGGGAGAGCATTTTGTTTCAGCCTTGTCATCACATTCTCGCACACACGGTGAAAACCGAGAAGCGTTCAAAAGCTTCCATTTTGTCAGCAGAAACGCACACATGCAACCCTCCAACAACACAAATCAGATTTGATGTGTTTTGGCTGTTTAAAACGCTCCTTTAAATGACCCAACTCACTGAAATTTCTCTCAAAATACAACTCAAGCAAATCTCAGGAATGTGTCTTTACTGTGTAACTCTCACAGTAATGATCTTCAGGTGTCAGTAAATGTAATTCAGGAATATGCAGAATTATAAGCGGACCTTCCGATGTTGGTTGCGCAAAGCTGCCTGCGTGAGGTTTTCCTGCAGCAGAAAGGACAAGTGCTTCATGAAATTGAGAGGCATGTGCGCGTTTATGCAGGTGACACAGCGGCTGACACTTCATTAATATAGGATGTCAGGCTAAAAAATGCCCTGCTCTACTCTACACATCTGACTGGGCAGCTGTTACACACAGATCCCAGGTTTATACCATGAAATTGTTGGCAATAAAGCAGCCGTTCTCTCTGGTGTTACTGTCTCTTCTGTTAGAGCTTTTTTTTTTAAAAAAAAAATATATATATATCATGTTTAAAATGACATTTCAGTGTTTAAATTGTCATAGCAGATAAAGCTGCAGAAGCGAAGGCTTTAGCAGCTCAAATAAATCTGGTCCTCTTCCCTGTTGACCAGTTTACAGGGTTACTTCACCCTTTTTCCCTTTACACCATTATTGGAATCATTCCATTCAGAAACTTTTGGCTGATCAAAAACCTGATGATCACAAATAACAGATATCCAGCAAAGCAGGAGCGCTTAACATGACAGGAAGAATAGGATTGGAAATGGCAGGCACCAACCCTGGTCGGAGACTTGCACGGACTGATTTGCATACTGAATCAAAACACATTTACTGGCCTTAGAGAAAGGAGTGCAATGATCAAGGGCTTCAACAAAGCTATAGTAGTGTAAAGTTTATTTTCATTTTCTCAGTCATGGTGTGTTGCTCCAGTTTAACCCCTGAGGCGTAGAGGCAAGTTGGTGAGCCTTTTTCTCGCCCTTTTCATCATGCTCCATTTTCAAACCCATGCCCTGTTAATCTCTATTACAAGCAAGGCATTCACGGTTCATTTACCAGCCTTTTACTGCAGCTAGATCACATTTATCAACAACATAGTTTTGTAATGAAATATACTAATTAAACAATTCAAATTAAAGACATGAAACGTAAGTATTGTTAAATGTAAATGCAACAACATTTTTAATGTCATTGTTGATGTTTATGATTCGAATAATCTAACCCTAACCCTTTGACTATTTCTTCAAATGGTAGCATCCGGCTAATTTATTCTCATCATGAAATGTAAAAAATGGTTAAATTAGCTTCCTGTTCATAAAGATTAAACTAGTGCTGTAAACGTTAATCTTGTTAAAATGACATTAACGCCATCGTACCTATCTTAATTGCCCCTTGGGGATGAATAAAGTCTCTCTGACTGTGACTCTGATAACCGCATTAACGCAGCAAATCTCCGTTAGCAAGTTAACGTGGATCGGCCCGTGCGAGGGGCTAATGCGTTAACGAGCTAGCCCTGCTAACGCATTAACGCTGTGCAGCCCACGCACGGGGCGATCCGCGTTAACTCGCTAAGGGAGATTTGCCACATTAATGCTGTTATGGTGTTAATGTCATTTTAACGAGATTAACGCTGACAGCACTGGATTAAACCAATGCTTTAGTACCCATTCATTCTGGTGTCCAGCAGGGGGCGACTCCTCTGATTGCGAAGGAACATTCAGTCATCTAAAAATCTGCAGGAAACCAAGTCTTTGATTCTCCTCTATCTATCTATGACCACAGTAAGCACTTTCAACCTAAGGTTCTAGTTTCAAGTCTTACTGAGTACAACATGATATTAATCATCTAAATCCCAGGCCCAATGAGAGAGAAACGGGTTTTCTTTGCAACTGCAATCAGTTAAAATATGTCTGCATTTTTCACTGCAAAGGAATCAAATACAGGAAGTCTTCAGGTCAAAAAAGACAAAACAAGAAAAATCTAGAAAGGACACGTGTTAGTACGATGAGCTCGATCTACATTAATGATGTGGATCCGGGTGCATCATATTGCCAAAATAGCTTTTCACAGCATCCGTATTTATGATGCGTCTTCAATTTCACCTCTGGAAATGTGATTTTGCAGAAATCAGAACTACATAAGATTGTCCACAACCTAATGAATACCACAAATATAACCACAGTCAGTATGGAAATTGGTATGAGTGCACTTCTCGCATCATGTAAAAATCACCAAGCGTTTGCATAAATTTCCATCAGTGCAGCAGGGACTGCATAGACGGTTATAAAAATAAAACAGGCAACCGAAAACGAGGCAGTCAAAAAATGTTTGACTCAACATCTTTTTTTTTTTCATTTCAAAAGGTAAAATTAAAAGAGTCACATTAAAAAAGTGAAATGTCATTCCTAAAGTTTCCACTTACTTATTTAGCCTGAGCATGTTTTTACAGGCAATAAATCAAATGTTAAAAAATTTGAGTTCCTTCTTTACCAACTGTAGCTCATACTCAGGTGAAACTTGTCCTGTTTTCCAGATCCCACACATCTGCAGTTCAACAAAGTCTTTGACTACTTTATAAAAGTACCAAAGTGAACCACACAAACCCCTCAAGTTCTTCAGATGCCCTCCCTTTGCCGGTCAGGGCCCTCTTTCCCAAAACATTTGAAATGTGAGATGATCTGAGCTGATAGTCTTAGATCATTTTAGGCTTAAAATGCTACTGGGAAGCAGAGACCAGGTCATCCTATTGTTTCTTCCACCACTGGGGAGCAGTGGTATAATGAGTCGGTAATTGCAGTCACTATATAAATGTCACAGTCGCGTCTGGGATTTATGATACACACACTTGAACAAGGGTAACTGTGTAACGGAGTGGAACTGGCAGGAGCACATTCATTGAGCTTTTTCACGAGCCAAGTGAAGAGGATAAGCTCGTGCCACTCTGTCTGATATGATGCTTGACACGGGTTATTAAGATGGGAATACATTGACCCTCAGAATCAGCTGCTTCCCACTCATCTCACCTTTTCAGTTAAAAGGCAGTTAATGCAGAAGGTGTGACTCCTAATTAGATTTAGTTTTATAGTATTATGGAAATGGTGGCTTAAATCTGTTCCAGTGCTATGAAATCTAATTAAAATAAAAAGGGAGAGAGAGCACCAAGTACCATCATCACGGTACCTATTTCACTTTAATTCAAGGCGAGGCTTCATTCAAGACTGTGGATGGCTTCCAGCTGGAATGATCATACTAATTATAATAATTAATGTAATAATAATTATTAAAAATTTAGAGATTGGTCAACTACAAGGGTACATATTTGTCCGTTTCGGATGGAATAGTGCATTATTGTTCTCTGCAATCTGATAACAGTTTGTCCTGAAATAATACTGGTCAACATGCATTTTTGGTACTGGGATTCTTTCACCTGTACTTGAACCAATTTCATTTTCTGACTCCAAATCTGAAAGCTGTTTTTTGTCTAGCTAACCTCATTTTCTTTTGAGCTAAACTGACAGAAATATGCTTTAATGCATCTCTGATACCGTCTTCTGGTTTGTTTTCGAAATAAACACAATTTATTTTGGTGGGAAATAGTTAAAATTATACGTATTTTATTGATATATTTATAGTCTGGGAAATTAGTTGCCATACAGGACACAGTAACAGAGAGTGTTGCAGTACTTTAATTACATACAGAGAAGATAAAAAAAAAGAAGCAAAAAACAAAAAGAAAAACAAAGAAAAACAACAACAAACGTAAAAAATACCTGCGGCATATACTGATCACTACCATCAGTATATGAACTTTGAAAAATTTGGACGGGGTTACCACTGTTCTCTGCAACGCTGCCACCTTGTGGTGAAAGTTTGTAACATCTTGTGAATGTACCTTCCAACTACAAATTAATAACGTGTCACATTCAAAAGAAAACAGCAAAGAACGTGTTCAGTGGCACTGTAACATCCCAAGAGAAAACTTATTTAGTCCAGATGGAAAACTCCGTCATTAAGGTAAAGGTTTTTAGCACTCGGCTACATATTGACATTCAAAAGTGCAAAAACATCAGTGATGTGTATCTCAAAAACCTGACGCCCAAGCTTAAATGGAAAACATATAAAAACACTAGATGCAGGGATAAAAGTTACCAGTTGCAAGAAAAACTCTACTTTTTGTACACTGGCGTAATTAATCTACAGGAATCTGCGAAAATACCAAAGTTAACCAACTGCCATTAGGTGAGGCCATGTTTACATAAAATAAACATTTTAACGGAAGCAGTTTTAAGAAAGGTACATTTTTCTACTTTTACCTTTACTTTGTTTGTAAAGCTGTGAAAGTGGCATTCAGGAAATAAGAGAGAGTCTGTGCAGGTCTCAACTATTCCAACTAAACAGACAAATAAACAGTGCAAACTATATAAGTGAATCCCTCTCTCGCTCTCGCGCTAATATTGCCAACTTTAGTCATGTTTAGAGCACCCTACATACATACATACATACAGCATGCTATTAATTTTTGTAAATTATTTTCCCATTTAGAGTCAGCAAGGAGGATAAAGCAGGGTGTTGTAGGGATAATTTGTGAACCAGGAGCTTTCTTCCTGTTAAAAGGGAGTTTTTCCTTCCCACAGTCGCCAAAGTGCTTTCTCATAGGCAGCCATATGATTTTGGGGTTTCTCTCTGTAGTTATTATTGTAGGGTCTACCTTACACTATGAAGCACCTTGAGGTGACTGTTGTTGTAATTTGGCGCTGTATAAATAAAATAGAATAGAATAGAATTGATTAACGCTACTGTGTTTGTAGTGTTGGTGTAAATTGGAACAGATTTAATAGAACTGCCTAACAAATAATACATCTCATTGTGATTAATTGTACCCTAATCCTCTAAAAAATGGCCACAGATGGCTTCAATACACGAGCGATGTGGCATCGAGAATGTCAGTGCTTTTACTTACCAATTCTAGAAATTCGTGTGTGATGTAACGGTGACAGCATTTAGTTCATCCAAAGTTCATCTTTTATATACAGTCTATTGCCAGAAAACCTAGTTGCAAATTCAAAGTTGGAAAATAACTGCATGAACCACACTCCATGTTTGGTACCTTTATCAGTCTCTCCCTAATGTTGTCAGTCCAGCTTTACTTGCTTCTGTTGCTGTCAGCTGGAACCAGCAGACACTGTCAGCACCATAACCTGTCAGCACAGCAATGGCGGGAACACACAAAGTGTTCGTCAGATTCGTCTATAAAATGAACTGGGGTAAAAAAAAGAAAAAAAGAAAAGCGTTTATGATCCAACCATCATAGAGTGAACATGACAGGAGAGAGGAGAAGAGAACAGCCGAAGAGATGAGAGGAGATGAGATGAGCAGTGTGACAGACAGATGAGCTATCAAAAGAGCTGCTGGAGGAGTGAAGAAGGGGAGAGTTTCAGACAGAAAGATAAGACACAGAGTTAACGCAGTTTGTCACAGTTTCAAAGGAGTTTTTGTCACACAATAAAAAGCAGGCGCTGTGAGTGTAGGGGTGATCAGGTTTCAAAACTAAACAAAGCACCGGGAACAATATAGGAAATGTACATGCGCTATCTGCGTCGAAGCTCCTGTTTGTTTTGTGGGATTTTTCTTCTGCTAAAAATAAAATTAATTAAATGAGAACTTAGATTGTATTCGTATTGTGTTTTTGACGGGATGTTATGTAAGCCAGCCTATGCATTTGGAAGGTTTCTGAAAAATAACTCAAATTTGGTGCAATGATTGCAAATGATGTATGCATTGCATGTTTTTGCGAGTGTGGTGGAAAGGACTGTGAGCCTGTAAAGGAATCACCACAACATGTGCTTGTATATAAGTACACGAGGTCAGCCTTGGTGGTATGTAAACTGGCATTAATTATTTACATTATTTATTTCAAGCGTTGCCACCAACTAATGATGTTCCTACTCATCTAGTGGTTGCAGTTTATTTATTCCTTAATAATGTATTCTTGGGAACGTCAGAAAATAATATAAAACTGAACGAGTTCTAGGGCTGACACAGAATATTGTACGTAACATTGTTAACACTGTGTTGCACTGTGATAGTATTCCTCTAGTACAAACGTGCACTGAAGTGAAGCAGTCTCTCTGTAAACCACCCCAGCAGAAGCAGCAATGATGCTGAATGTGTGCAACGACCAATGTTAGAATGAGAGGCCTAGGTGAAGGGCTAATAATCATCTACTTACATGGCAAACCGTATATGAGGTCAATTAATGATGAATTTTTGCACCTTCTTGGGGATGTCCTTTTCCCTCACGAGAGCTCAAAATTCGAATTACTTACTGTGGGGACTTTTTTCCCCCCTTGTGTCTGTAGTTCACATAATTTTATCATAAAATCCACACCCACTTTTTAAAAGCCAGTTGTCTTTAAGTGTTTTCTCATAGAAGACTATGATTTAATTGGACTTAACTGCATAACATTGCAGTTTGGTATTTGGTGTTTGGTGTGCTTGATCACTGCCTTTACTCTCTTAGCTAGGTATTATCATATTGTAACTAGTTTCCATCCATCCTCCCTTCTCTTATCCATTTCTGGGTTGCAGGAAAGACTGGAGTATATTGCAGTTGCTGGTTCCCAAAGTGTGCGGCCCGCCCCCTAGGGGGGCCGCAGAGCCATTGCAAGGGGGGCGGTATGAAAACAAAAGAAAGAAAGAACGCTTGGACGCTGCTAGCATAATGGACAGTTTTTTTTGACGGGGCTTCCACACAAACGCAAAGCAGGAGATGAAGCATCGCCATATATGTTTCCAAACCAACTTCCTTCCAAACCAAAGACTAGAAAATATGGTGAAGCATATCTTCCCTTTGGCTTCACCTGCACAAGTGCCGAGGTAGGTCTCCCCTGCAGAAGTGGTTTGCAATTCATCTCATGTAAACAATAACGTGGAGCACAGCGTGACGTGAAAAAAGGCACATACCTTTGGCATTGCGTGACGAACTCTGTATTCCTCGTCCACACGTAAACGCAAAAAAGGAGTTTTAAAAAAATCGCATAGAAACAGCTGCGTTTTCAAAAATACCCGTGTAGGTGTGGACGTAGCGTGAAAGAGTTAGTAGTGTATTTTATTACTACCTGTAATTTATTGCAGTTTACTTGTATTTATTTAATTGTTTACTAAATGTTTGAGGTGTAAAATAATGGAGTTTGAAAACAAGATATGGGTGTGTGTGGTTGGAGGATGTGTTTGTGCGTCATGGTGGGGCGCGAACATTTTTCTTGTAAAACAAAGGGGGCCCTTGCAAAAGTTTGGGAACCACTGCCGTAGGGGAAGAGGGAGTGTACATCCTGAACTGGTTGCTGGTCTGCCATGGGGCTCTAATTAGCTTCCATGTGTACTAGAATTCTGGACGCTTGACTTTAATTGTGTCCAAGTATTTAGGGGCTTGCTTTTATAATATTTAGTACACAGTCAGACCACAGATAAAGAGCTTAAAAGTAATCTACAAATCACACACACAGACGATGGCAGGGAAGACGGCAGTGAATAGTGCAACTCCGGAGATGTAAATGAGCCTAACAGTAAGAACTTGGTTTAATGAACCAAAGACAAGCTATAGGGTCAATACAGTATGCACATAGAGCACAGCATAGAGCACAGTGTAAAAGACAGAATTAATATTCAGCAGCCTTATGATGGAATTCTGTAACCTTAACTGTCATATAGTGAAAGGTAACTTGTGAACCTGGAACATATGTGAAACATAGCTGCACAGATACTGCTGCATATATACGTGTCATTAACAGTAATGAGGCTGACAGCAGATGTGCAGTGCCACATGGGAAAATCTCTCTTCCTCAGCTTTCTGTCCACCGTTACTGCCTTTTTAAAGTTTGCCAGTTTGCTGCTGGTCTGCCTGCACGAGTACCAGCAGATTCATTTATTTACAGCTTCTTCTCCTCTGAACACCCGTCAGCGCTTTGGCATCTCGTGACTTGTTACCATCGTAAAAACAAGTCATAGCTGCCGTCACTTTTTCCTCAGTGACTCATGCTATCTGCCACAGGAAAATCCTCCGTGTGTCCCAGCTCTTATCCTCTCGCGCTGTCTAAACTGGTCATCTAAGCTCCACCGGGAGATGCGCTGTGAGGTGTGATCAATAGGTCACACTTGAGAGAGGCTTTCCCTGTTTCTCTGCTATCTTCTTGATACGGATTGACTTAAAACAGACAAATACCCTTGTTCTGAAGGTTTTTTTCTCCTTTCTAGTGCCATATCTGTCTCGATCTGTTCTCTCCGGTGTCCCTGTCCCAGTTTCCACCCCCCCACCCCTCCTCAGTTTTTATTGCATTTCATTTCTCAGCTTGTTTTTAAGTGACAAGCCAAGACTGAAAGGAGCTTACAAGCATTATACTGAAGCTGCTCTTTGGGCTTTCTCTCGCTTTTTTAAAAACTCAGTTAGAAACAAAAAAAACTTTCCAAAGATAAACAAGAGTCGGTAATTGAAAGACATCGCTGCAAAAATCAATATCAAGGCCAACAGAAAGAAGGAACTAAACCACACAACTGTCGTAGCTTTGGTTTTATATATATTATATATTTGTTGCTGTTTTTAAGAATTTCAGCTTTACCTTTACTTTACTCTAGAGCTACAGTTCATTGCTCTTATTAAGACTTTTGGGTAACAAAGCCAGCAGTAGAACACATTTCTATTCTTTTTCATCCGAAGAAAAAAAAGAGATCTAAGTGACCTGAAATTAGATCAAAACAGTCAAATCAGTCAGAAAAAAGGGCAAAGACCTGTCAAATTAACAAGCTGCTATGCATCTAGAAAGGTATGTGAAAAATTTCATTTCATTTCATTTACTCGCTGACACTGTGTGGGAAGATGTAACGCAGCTTGTGCTTGCCATGTTGGACCGGTACACATGGCAACAAGCAAAGAACAGTGGGAGCATCACAGGAAACATATCTTAGAAGCAGAGATTGCAGAGGGAAGAAACAGAAACCATGCTGGGGGAAATTTGTAGAGGGTGTTTAATGTGGTTATAGAGTGACACATATACAGTATATAGGTTACGGCTGAAACGAGGTGGCAGAGCAATGGCTAGACTGTTATGAAACCTTCTGGAAATTATCAGGAGAAAGAGAAAAGAAAGTTCAGAGAAGAGAGTGAGACAGTTTGAGGACTCCCTCGATAATAAAGAGCAATATCACTTTGTTATAACTCGAGGACGTGACGAGCTAAAAACACTCACAGCAATCAGCATCTCATAGGAGGTTCTTCATGTTGTATGGTAATATAACTTTAATAATTTTGGATATATCAGTAGACTATTTCTACATACTGAGTTCTGATAAAGTTGGGATGCTGTGTAAAATGTCAACAAAAACAGCATGCAGTGGTTTGCAGATCTCATAAACCCGAATCATATTTCCAATAGAACAGGAAAAGGTTTTTGATGAAAAATATTATGTTTTGAATTTGGTGGTTTCAACACATCTCAAAAGTATCTATAAGTATAAAAATATAAGAGATACTAAAAAGAAACAGCTGGAAGCTGGAGGAACATTTTGCAGCTAATTAGCTTAAATGGCAACAGTTTAATAACTTAACTGGATACAAAATGAGCGTCTTATAGAGGCAGAGATTCAGCAGTCTGCAAAAATAAATAAACTATAGAAATTGTGGAATAATTTGCAGATATGGTGAAATAATGTTCCTCAGTGGAACACTATGAATATCTCATCATCCACAGTGCATAATGTCACCAAAAGACTGAGTTTCTGAAGAAATGTGCATAGGACAAGGCTGAAAATAATCATTGGATACCCTTAATCTTAAAAACGTCATGATTCTGTGATGGAAATCATTTCAAATGGACTGAGGCAAAGTGGAAAACTGTTCTCTGGTCAGATGAATTTGAGATTCTTTTTAGGAAACACGGACGCCGTGTCCTCTGGAAAGACCATCCAGCTTGTTCTCGGCACTCTGTTCAATCTCTGATGGTATGGAGGTGGATTAGTGCCTATGTAATTCAGAATCAGAATCAGAATCAGAATACTTTATTAATCCCAAAGGAAATTAGGGTTACAGCAGGCAGCACGCTAATGGCGCACTTACAAAGGAACCTTCTGACCAACTTTACACAAACATCACATTGGAGAGACATGTCAGAAAGGTAGGCTGATAGGAAAAAAAACAACGAAAATACATAACATGAAGTAAGAGGAGGAGAAAAAAAACTCCACTCAGACTGAGCTCCTAGTCGGAGAACAGTTTGATAACAGAAAAAACACCTCAGCACAAAAAGCACATGACTATCAATACACCATAGAAACACAAGACAAGCAACAGGGGCGGGTAAAGGGTAAGAGAGAGCCGGTGTAGACAGCGCATCCGGTCCTGCAGCATGTCTGCGCTGGTCCAGTCGACTGCCATCTTCCCCGGTAGGGCACAAGCATCGAAGGCGTTTGGAAAGGGACGGGGGATCAGTGTGTGCATATCAGTGTATGTGTGTGTGTGTGTGTCCAGAGTTCAGCTGAGACAGTGTCCTTCGCCCCGCCAGGCTAAGTAAACAGTCTTCCAGCCAACCCAGGTGGCCTTGCATGGAATGGGAAGGAACAGACTAAACACAGTCGTTATCAGGGTGTTGTTGTTCGGCTCCAGCCTTGCTGCTGGCGCCAAAGGAGTATCCGCATGAAGTGATGGTGCTTTTTACTTTAGTGCAAACAGCTCATATGAATTTCAAAGCAGTTCTACAGTCCAACACTGGTCTCTCAATCTCCTGTTGGAGAGCCGCGAGCTTCGCCATACTTGCGTTCTGTGATGTTGCCATTTCTTGTGCTCAAGGAGCCGATTTCTGAGAACCCACGGCAGTGTGCCTCCCCGAGATGTCATCCAATTTGCGCCCAGAGATGTTATTCCGAGCTAGCCCTTCCGAGATGTATCCAGTCTGCAGTCAGAGATCTTATTCTGAGTATTCACAGCAGCCGTAGCCTCTCCAAGATCTTATCTGTGCTGACTCAATGAGCCCATTTTGAGAAACTCACGCCTCTCCCATCATTCCAATCCCAGCGGGCAGCCTTGTGGGGGTTTGAACAGCCGGTTCCGCTTTCTTAATTCTTCGATAAGCCAGGGCCAAGCCAGCTCCGATCCGCCAGAACCCTGTTACCATGGTTCCGAATAGGTAGATATCTTCAGCACTCAGGCTCACCCAAGCCCAGACTTCTTGTTGAGAAAGGGGTGTCAATTGCATTTAGGGACCAGTTGATCCAATCCATAATTCCTCTTTTAGGTTTTAGAGAACAGACTGTGAGAGAATGTTCCAGGGAAAAGTAAAACACAAGACAAGACAAGGACATAAGAAGCTAAGCAGGGAAGATAAGGGCAGGAGAGGAGAAAAGTGCGACCGCCTTCGCTGAGAGCCAAAATTGGCAGCTGACACATCTGGAAAGGCAGCATCAGTAGTGAAAGGTATATACGGGCTTCAGAGCAGCATGCAAACCCATCCAGACAAGACGATGTAAGTAAGTAAGGCGATGCTAAAGCCCACACTATATCTATTACTACAGCGTGATTGTAGTAAACATGACCCTAACATGTGTTGCTCAGGGCTATGTTTAGAAAACATTTACTATGTTTTCTGTTCTATTGTGAGTAAAATATGAGTTTCTGAGATTTGCAAATGATTGTATTTTACACAGCACTCAACATTTCTGAAAATGGCTTTGTAAATGAAAATAAAGAAAAGAACAATGGTTACCTATACTGCACTCAACAGCCCACTCCGATGTAGCACGACTATAATTAGGATTAGTGTAGACAAACGGTTTCTGTCTGAAACTCTTCGAGATGTAGACGCGTTCACCTCCAGCCTGCGGTAACTCAGGGAACAACCTGCTGCACATTCATGAGCTGCACAGCCTTTGTTTCAGAAGCAATCATTCTTTGAACTGCACTGTCATTTCCCTCAGGAGACCTGATTTCAGCATGAAAACACCGGGAGAGGAAGTGGTTCCCACGCCTCGGCCTTTCAATCACTAATCCTAATCAGACAGCTCTAGATGGTAGGAGTATTGTGTGAGCGTGCATATGGGTGTGTGTGCATGTGTACACGCGTGTAGGAGGAGGATGGTCAACAAAATGCTAACCCGGATTATGTTTCCTCAATCAAGTGATGAGGGGGCTTAAACACTGACAGCTCCTCATCTCATTTAGGTGTACTTTATTTCAGGCTTCCTCTGAGCTGTGAGAGCTGAGAGTGGAAATCAAACACGCTCTGTCTGAAAAGATCTTTTAGAGATGCAAATTCCACCGTGCGTTCAAATCGAAAATATCCCAACAAAAATTCCTGCCAAACTTAGAAAGTCTGAATAAAACTTGAATCCATGTCAAGAAAATAAAGCTAAGATGAGAAAACTCGCAACACTTCTGAGTGTCGGATTTCTGAAATCCATGTTTTTTTCACACTTTAGAAAGAATTTATCTGTTCAGATACTCTAACATGTGGTGCCATTTTCACCATCTATAATTGTGGTCGATAGGTGAACAACAAGGACCCTCTTTGGCACTCGACCCAAAGACTTTGTGGCGATGCGCAATCCTGACACCTCTGCTTGTTTTATGCTTTAGGCTTTGGTCTGTCTGGTGAAGTGGAAATATGGTGAAGAGGCAGGATTAATAAATGTTTTGTGCAGAGTACAAAAAGGAACAGTGTAGCGGAGAAATCTTACTCAGTAAGCCTTTAGTGTATCGATTTCTTTTCCTTCTTCCTTAACCTGAATTTGAGGTTATGTTTCTGCATCTGTTTGCGTGGCCCTGTGACTGCATAGATGCTGCATCATTTCAGCCTGTGTTGGACTCAACACACCTTTGAGTGTAGTCCTCCAAAAAATCAGCAGGACATTGCATGTTGATTGTGATGTTATCCTTATAGTTTAAATGTTGACGGGTTATAAAAATTGGTGACTTAATGGTTTGGCAGTTAACACATGCATTTAGCAAGTAAAAGGGGGATGGCTTGATTCCAGCTGGAGACACAAATCCTTTTTCTAAATACATTGTCATGAACTTTAACATTTAACATACTAACTGAGGGTGTTTTTCTTTGTTTCTGAACATTGCACAGTCCGACTTTGGGATGAATTTGTTGGGATATCGACTCCTGGGAAGAATGACGTCAATCTTGAATGTAAGCAAACTTTCTCACTTCAGATTGTTTGGAAGTTGCCTCATAAGTCTTCCCAGATTGGTGGGCAACAGCAATTGGTTCACTCAGATCATTGCTGATGTAGTTCCTCCATCGTATGTGTATTAAAACAAATCTAAATACTCCAGACCCAGATTTCCCAAAACGTTTGATAGAGATGTTTGCACTTGCTGATGATCAATTAAAAGTGCATTTGAGAGCAACACCTGACTGCTGCAGATCTACCTAGTATTTTCACACACTTATTCGGCATTTTGGATTATTGTTTGTTAAATTAATAACGACCCAATGCAAATGTCATGTTTTATTGTCCAAGAGTGCATCGAGCTAATTTTAAGACATGCCGAGTACCAGGTCATTTAAACACCTGAAGACAGATGTCAGTATTGCCATTTATTGTCCTTTGCACACCGAGATTTCTCCATATCATCTATTTATAATCTATTTATATCTATTTATAATATAATCTTATAATATATTCTATTTTTAACAGTCATGTTGAAGACCTGTTTCCACTTAACCAAATTAGCAGTTTCTTCTCAGTGCCTTTTAATTTTCCAACCTTTGTTCTCCCTATCCCAACATGTTTGACAAAGGTTGCTGCCATCATTTTTAAATGGAGATAATATATTTTTCTTATAATGGTACATTTTTCTTCAATCATATGTTTAAACAGAGAAATGTTTTCTGTGTGAATAAAGTATGGATCTGAGTTTAGATCTGCAAAGATTCTATTTTATTTGTATTTCCATTTTTTTCCTGAACTTTCTGAACTTATCTTGTTCTGAACTGGGTTTCTAAAGGGAAAATAAACAAATAACAAAGAACAGATTTGATGCTGATCACTCCTCAGAGAGTAAATAGTGTTTTATGCGGCAAACGCAACTTCAAAACCATCTCTTTTTTGTTTTTGCTTTTATTTTTACCAGATGTTTACAGGTTTTATGTAAAGCAGCCGAACAAAAAAGCTCTTATAATTACCTGAAGTTCGCACACTGATCACTGTGTTGCTCCCCAAAGTCAAGCACTACTGGATGTTAGCCACCTGCTCGCCACATTACCATTTCATTTCATATTCTGGCGGAAAGAGTTGTAGACTTTGTAGACTAGAAAGAAAAGTACTGAGCAGAGCGGCGCTCCTCTCCACGGAGTCAAGTTGACAGGATTTATTTATTTATTTCGCCCGAGACAAGCTCTAACCATAGCAGCAGAAACAGTAGATCCTTGAAGTTAACTATCGATTGAGCAGTCCAAGCGTGCTGCCTTCAGTGCCGACATAAGAAGTGGAAAAGACAAGTGTGTGTGAAAATTATTTGTGCGTTTCAAGGGCAGTGCAACAAAAAATGCTCGACTAACTTGCTGAGAGAAAAAGTAACGAAGGATACAAAATAAGGATTGATTTCGATGTGTAGAGAATAAATTAAGGGTCCTGACCATTTCGTGTCAGGTACAGCCGATGGATGTTTAACAATGACACTGATTTCCTGTACTTGAAAGGTCAGTTTGGGCTAACAGCAGTCACTGATAGAACAGATAGCTGGAAAAGGAGCATGCACACTAACACAGCAGGGAGAAGATTCTGGCTCAGACGACCGAGAAGGACTAAATTATAATATTATGCAACATATGCTTCTTTACTCTAAAACAGGCAGGTAACTCAAAGGACGCCGTGTTTGTGAGTGAACATCCTTTCTGTCATTGCAAAGACAGTTGGGTTTCCATGCATGCATTGTGCCCTTTTAGCATTCTACTTATGCAAAGGTCGAGCAGTCGAGGTCTCATTTTCATACAGTCACACCTCTGGCAATGTCAATCAGACACATGTGAACGGGAGCATTGAGACAAAAAGTAGGAATGGGGGCACAGGACAAGACTAAGTCTTTCCATGCTTAATGGTCTGATTAATAATAAACCCCCTGCCTAATTATGAAATGGTAAAAACTAATGAGATTTTTGACACCAGTTTTCTAATGAGCGTATTAGCAATTCCACTCTTTGTCTCTGCCACACAAATGATATCATCTGCATATGTCACGTTCCTTGAAGCTCGCAGAACACATGAATATGTGACTTTTGCACATGCCGTCCCTGCTGCTAACAAGTGTTTCGTTGGAGGAAATGACACCAGTGATCCTGTAGGTATCCCTGGGCAACTCACTTATAATATTTGCTCAAAGACTGCACATTGACACGCAGACCTTTTAAGTAAAAAAAAGGAATCATGTTCGCATATATCTTTTGCATGATATAGCTTTAACCTGGTGTTGCGGAGCGTTATCAATCCCAACGGATTTGTGGATGGCATGGTGAACTGTGTTCGCAGACAGTGATGTCTGGAAGTGTTCCTGAGCCCATGCAGGGATCTTCATGATGCCTGTTTTTAATGCAGGGCTCAAAGATCAAAGGTATCCAGTAATGATTTTTCTGCTTTGTTTCTTGTGCACAAAGATTCAGATTCTTCATCTTTTGGTGGTATTCTGTACTATAGATGACGAGATATTCAAAGTCACAGTTTTATGTTGAGGAACAATATTCTGAAATGATTCAACAATTTGTAGATGCAGTCTTTTACTTTGCTGATTGGTGAACCTCTGTCCGTCTTTAATTCTTGAAAGAGACTCCACGATAATCTTTTTGTTATCCAATTACGTTACCGACCTGTTTCCAGTTAACCTAATTACCTGCAAAATGTTACTTTCCATGTAGTTGCCCAGTCTCAACATTTTTGAGATGTGTCGCTGCCAACTTCAAACTTTAACTTCAAAATGACTGAATACTTTTCTTAAACTGAGATCTGTCTCAAGCCAGTAAAGGAAGAGTAAAAAGATGATTTTGTAATGCGGTGAAGAGGTGAAGCCAAAAACAGACTCTTGTTAATATTCAATTTATATCCTTTTGTCATAAAATCCCACATAAAAAGAAAATTAGCAATGAAGTCATTCTATTAAGCACTGTCTGGAGAGCCACAGTAGAGATAATTTAAGATTATTAAGTGTCACTGACCTCCAGTGTTATTCTAAAATCACGAAAAACTATATATTTAAAAAAATCTGCTTACTGTACCTTTGCAATTCTTCTCATATATAAAATCTTAAATAACCATGCCCCATCATGTCTCATGATACCTTATTTTTCTAACAAAGTACTCTTAAACCATTCTACTTCTGGAGTTTCTAGAAGTAGAATGTCATCTTTCAGCTTTCAGGCCCCTCTACCCTCTACCATTGAACCAGCTCCCACTTTGGATTTGGGAGCCACACATTCTCCCTGCTTTTAAGATAATGCTTAGGACTGGATCAGCTGACTCTGAACCATTACTTTGTTTTGGTGCAGTCTGTTGGGCTGCTGGGGGGCGGGGCTTCCAATGATGCACCGAGCATTTTTTTTTCACTGATATCTTTTCAGTATATGTGTTTTCTCTCTAGTCTCTTTTCTCAATTCCTCAACCACAGTCAGTCATGATGGATAGTTGCCCGTCCCTGACAGTGGTTCTGCTGGAGGTTTCTTCCTGTTCAAAGGGAGTTTTGTCTTGCCGCTATCACCAAGTGCTTGCTCAAAGTGGGGTTATGTGATTGTTGAGGTTCTTTTTAATATTGTAGGGTCTTTACCTCACATTACACCGTCCCCTGAGGAAATTGTGGTGAATTGGCACTATATAAATCAAATTGAACCTAAATGATTTGAGTGTTAGTTCATATTGTTTCTCAGAGTTTGTCTTCTCTGAACCCCTCCAAGCCAAATACAGATTACCCATGAGAATCTCATGCCTGATTTCCTGCGTGGTAACTCTCCATACTGAGGCCTTGGTGTGTAGGAATGGGGGAAAAGGGTGATTGCGTGTGGACTTGGCATGAGAGCAGAGGCGCGTGATATCATGTTTAGACAGGTGGAATTCAACTGTTGGAATTATTAGGCTGGGCCCTTAAGCTCAAATGCAACGACTGATCCAGTGACCTCTACAATGTGGTATGCACACAGACAGAAAAATTTAACCGATGATCACCTGTCTGCACAGTTTCATTTTTCAATGGAGAGCTCATTTTCACAAGTGCAGGTATGAATTTAGGTAAACACGCTAAAGGTTTTAGATGTTAGTCACTGGATTTGAAGTTTGAGGCTCCAAAACAGTAAGATTAAAGTAGTTCATGTAGATTCAGGAAAGAATAACTGATGTACTTGAACCAAAATGGGAGTTAAACTTGTTTTGTTTATTATGACCTTTAATTATTATTATGCCCTGTTTCATACAGAAAAAGATACTGCTGCTCTGCTTAGCTCACTGTAGGTGGCTCCAACTGTTATAGATTAGTCAGATCTGTATCATTTCTAGGAGTTGAACTTCAGATATAATGCGTTAAGGAAAAAATATTTGAGCTCGACAATGCTTATAATCTAAAACATGTCAAAACTGGAATTCTGTGTCTGTGTGTGATTAAGTGATGAACAGCAGGCTATATAGAGCAGCACAAGCACTGCAAGTGTAGCAGATGTTCCACCACATTATCTGCTTGTACGCTCGGATATCAGCAGAGGTCCATTCATGCTCAGGCAGTTATTTTTTTCATTTGAGACAAGTAACAGCTTGAATCCTACTAGACTTAGATTACGGTCATCAAAGTGACATTTATTCTCCATAAGAAATATCTGTCTAAAAACAAAGATGACTAGGCAGACAGTCCCAAAAGTATGCAAATCCAAAAGACAAAACAGTAATATCTTTTTTTTTTTTAGAAAATTGACAGGGAAGAGATATCTGGCATGTGGATGTGAAGAAACAGCTTCAGCTTCCTGTAGCTTTGTTAGTGATACAAAGAAAGTCGTTTTGGCTTTCTACAAGTATTGGGGTATTAATTATTGCTTCCAGTCACTGAAAGTCAAAATATAATTGTATAATTGCTCAATTCACTTAACCCCTCTCCCCCAAACCCCACCAAAAAAGATGGCTATGACCTTTTATATTTAATGAAGTCCTCTACTGTCTAAACACAACAACAACTAAAAAGAAAACTGACTGCATTATTGTTTCTTCTTGGTTTTAGCATACTAATCTTGTTATTTCTTAAAGAAACATGATAGAAGTTTGGCTAAATTTGTTGTTAGAAGAGAATAATTAAAGGAAAATAATAAAATGCTAAATGCTAAAGCTGGATTTTAGAAATAAGTGCTTAAAGTTTTGAAGAAATGTATAGCATAGCATGTATATCTTCTGTCACTATCTACGTTACATCATGTGGTTGGTTGCTTGTGGTTAATAGACACACACTAGTTTATGTTAACTAACTAGTGGCAGAACCAGTAACTCTCCTCAGGCTCAGTGCTTTGCAAACTCCAACATTATGGCTAACAGCTAGAGCTAGCCAAACATTGAACAGCCAATTACTGCTAAAGAGTCAGACAGAGAAAGTGGACAGTATATCCTTGACTTCTTACCATAAAACATATTGTTGCAGGACAAATGTGATGCCTTTAAACTGATGTTTTGTTTTAATGTCCTTATTATGCACTGAGTAATCGGTAGTTAGTTAACATAAACAAATGTAAGTCCATTAGCTGCAACCACCCAACCAACCCAGTGATGAACTAACAGAAGATGGCACTATGCATGTTCTCAAAACTCAAACTGTAAGCACTTATTTCTTATATCCAGCTACACATACAGTGTTACATCTATGTCAGTTTTTGAAAGCAGGGCTCAATCATGTAAATTAGCCTTAATATGTGAGTGTTTCATGTGCTCTTTAAGGATAAATGTTGCAAAAGACCACAGTATAGCTGCAAAGTAAACACTTTGCAAAAAACTCTAAAACAACATCCAAATGTGCTGAATTATATTTTATTTGTACAAAATATGTCACCACCTGTGATAAATACACAAAGATGAGATGGAAATCTTACTCTGTCCCTCCTGTGAACTGATATGTAATCCCTTCTGCACACGGAGGTGCAGGATGCGAGTGAGTAACATCTTGCTGGAATACATAATCTGCAGTGTTAGCTCATTAGCAAGAAGAAACTGCTGTGTTGAGATGCAGGGGCGCAGCGGTAGATGGCACAGGCTGATGAAGAGTGAAAGGTGAACATTTTACTGAAGTGGATGAGGCAGTGAGCAACGTTCAGCTGTGCCGTTTATTAGTCAATTTATCTAATTACTTACAATCAGAGCTCATATTGCTGGTCTTCGTGTTGCCAAGATGAATACTGCAGGCACTGGAGTGAGGAAACTGTAACTTCACTAATGGAGAGCGACAGTAAGCTTTCCTTAAGATTCCTCTAAAACTTTAAAGACGGTAGTGTGCTCCAGCAACCCTATGGTTACATCAGCGTAACTGTGAGCAGTGTGGCATTTCCTCCCTTTCAGCACCCAGCGCCGACCTCTCCATCTTCTGAAAGGCAGCAGCTCTTCTTGTAGCCAGGCAACGTAAAACTCCAAACTCTCAGCCGTTTTGTCTTTGCCTGGCATTTTGCTAAACATCATGCATATCATGAAAGCATCTGCAGGGTAAAGCAAGGAAAGAAAGTTACCGAACTGCCCCGAAATGCAGCAAAGAGATACGAGGCATAAAAGGCTTTTAGTTATAACGGCTCTGCCTGCTCTAAGAGTGGGCAAGACCACCTCCAAAAAAAATGAGTGCAAATTTAGCTAACATCATCTATCTACACATTTTAATGGAGAAAAAAAAGGGATGAGTGTGTGCAATGCATTCAGCATTCATGTCTGTCTTTTACCCTATTACTCTTTTAAATGCAGTGCAAGTAAGTAAATCTTCTCGGCTGCAGCATGGCGATACTGCCAGTCGCCACATCAATCTTTCTCAATTCACTCCTCACCGAGCTGCACTTGTTGTGACATCTGTTTCCTGCCTCGTTAAGTGAGTTACGAGTGACTGTCTGTCACGGTGTTTTTAGTGTTTCTTAACAAAGATATTAGATGCCATGCTTTTTATGTTCACACTGAAACTGTTACACGAGTGTACGTGCTAGAAGTTCAAAATAAGAATTTCAGCACTGTGACCTTCAGTTAATACTTTGGTTAATAGTTTGTTTGATCGTTTTGTACTTTTTTCATGTGACCTTCTCAGTCTATTTTAGGGCCACTGACCAAAAGTTTAAAGCGATTTCTTATCTTAATGCCTGACTGGCAGTTCCCTCATCATACTGATGGTCTGTTTTAAGAGGGCTTGACCCGTGCCACATCAGTTTGCCAGCTTCAGAGAAATGACACAGTCATGTGCCTCCCGTGACATCTGAAAGGCCTCGTCTTGGTCATCCGCCAGTAGGCCTGATCAAAAAATGCTTTGCCCATTCTGAGGAACATTCAGGGAGATCATTTCGAAACATGGTTTTTGTTTATCATTTCAGGTCCGTGATTATGATGACAATCAAATTGTTCATAAGCCTTTTTTTCTGAGTAACACCTAAGGTTATTTTTCAGCTTTTTCTTCTCTTATCTAAATGTCTCAGTCAGACAGCAAGAGTCCATTCTCAAGATGATACAGCAGCACTTTAAAACTCTCTGACATGGGAAACCAATAAAACACTCCTGTAGTGGAGATGGTAGATTTTTTATGGGACTTAATTCACAGTAGAATGGCCCTCCTAATAGCACCCGTCCTCGGGATGATATATGAATGTGACATCAAGGGAGTGGAAGACCAACTTCATGATAATAAGCTGTTAAACAATGCTGCTTAGTAGTAAAAACCTACTAATCAGAGAGAAGATATACAAAACATACAAAATCCAAAGCTCATGTGCTCATGGATGTTAATGCATATATATAAATGCTTTCACCTACAAGCATCACTAAAACCTGGCATAATCATGATGTAGTGAGTCTGCTATTAGTCTGCAGTTGGTCTAGTTGACTGTTTCTGATAATAAAGCAATTAACTGTGAGAAATTATCTTACAGATCTACATTGAAATTCACATTTAACAGAAATTCACATTCAGTTATTAAGTTTTTGCACTCAGCAGTCTTCCTTAACCAATATATAACCACAATATAACCAGCTGGCAGCGAATGGAGCCCCCTCGAGTTGTGCTCACTCGTTCAGACCAATTGGAACATTTTGGCAATCTGTCTGCAATAACTAGATAGCAATTATTTGCAAACCTTCGATAATCTCTATGGAATGATTGCAGCTGTTTGCAGAAAGGTTGCCTCCTATCAGATAAGATGAGCCCTCTTGCCTGTTGTAATTCGAGAGCGTTGTAATTTATGTAATAAAATATAGATATTTGGCGGCCCTATATCGATGCAAGATCACCAAACAAAATATTTTCTATAGCATGCTGTATTGATATTTCCCTCCCCTAATATTTTGATGTACTCGTCACAATATAAAAATAAAAGCTGAAATAATACAAACTTTAGAAACATTTCAGATGCTACCAGGTAACCATTGTTCCTATTCTTTGAAAATTGCCACCTTTGCCACCAATAATAAATTGTGTTTATTTAAAATGGAGACACTGTTTTAGATTCTGGTATAATGTACCATTAATTTTCTCTTTTATTGTGCTGAGCTTTTTCAATTATGTTTTCATTAATTGCACTAGAAGCTAATGATTATCTCTCTATATATTTATATATCACCGCTTTGTTGCTAGAGAACAGAACAATCTTTTTCACTGGATTATCTACAGCCTTCTATAATATGGCTGAAAGGAGTTAGTGGAGGTGTGAATGTACTGATTTCTGCATCAGGTTTAAGTTAACAGATTAAGATAGCAGAAAAGTTGTCATGTGTGTCATATCGTGAGGTCCAAAAGAAACAATTTTTGTAAAATAATTGGAAAATTGCAGCACAGTGGTGTGGTGGTTAGCACTGTTGCCTCACATCAAGAAGGTCCTGGTACTCTGGCTTCCTCCCACAGTCCAAAGGCATGCAGTTAGTGGGGTTAGGTTAATTGGAAACTTTAAATTGCCCGTAGGTGTGAATGTGAGTGCGAATGGTTGTCTGTGTCTATGTGTTAGCCCTGTGACACACTGGCAACCTGTCCAGGGTATACCCTGCCTCTGACACAGCAGGGATAGGCCTGACCCTGACCCTGAAAAGGATTATAATAAGCAGAAGAGAATGGATAGATGAACTGGAAAATTGACTGAGAAGCAGTTTCATGGTCAGGTAATGCCTGTTCACCTCAGTGTTTCAGGAGAAATTCAACTGAAAACAGATCTAGAATTGATTCCCAGTGTTGAAATAATTGCACTTGGAAAACCCTCAATGTGAAGTCCAAAGGGTTGTTGATGCCACCATTAGGCTGAAAAACCAAAATAAATAGTGGAAGCAATACTATTGCATGGATATTTATTGGTGCCAATGAAACCAGTGCTTATTGATATGTGATTGTTGATGCAAACCTGATGAACTGTGAAGAGCTGCACTCTCTGCTCAATTTCAGCCAAATACTGCAAAACTCATCAGACAGTGCTTCACAGTGCAGATGGACAATGACCCAAAGCAGTGATTAAATACAAAACCAAAGCACATGTAAGCAGCAATTTAAGGCAGCTGCAGTAAAAGCCTAGCAGAGTATCTAAAGGGACGAAACACAGCATTTGTCCATGGGTTCGAGACTTGGCAGTCAGTGACTGCAAAAGATTTTCATCGAGGTTTTAAAAACAAATGTTTACAGACACGCTAGTTTGTCAAATGACTTTAGAGTCTGTGAAAATGGTTTGACTGTTTTTATAAAACTTTATAAAACTTAAATTAAAGCTGAAAGTCTTTAATGCCAGTTGCATCTTGATTCTTGGTGTTGGCGCACAGAGGCAAAATTAATTTATTAATTATTTAACTACAACTATATTTATACTTTATGGTTCATATTTAGGGTGATAGATTATTTCACCTTCTCTCTACACCTTTCCAAGTTTCCTCTAAGGAGTAGCCGGCCTGGATACCCTTCCCAACCTATGTAATATTTAGATGGGTGACTTCCCTTAGGAGAAAAGTGCTTTTAGAAAAGAGAAAAGTGGTCTGTTTGTCTGGAACCAGCTGAAAATGTATGTTCCCTGTGCAACGCAGTGCTAATTATAACCATCTTGTACTGTTTTACTATCAGTTTCATATAATATTTACATCACTGCTTTATGACAGTCAGCTTAGTTGGAAATGCTGGCAGGAATGTCTCCAAGTTCACATGGATTATAGATCCAGCAGCACAAACTTTTATGAAGTAGTTACTCCACTCTGGAGGCTTGACTCACCTTCTGTTTGTGTCAAATTCTCTTGTTAGCTGTGTCTTGCTAAAGTAGCTGCTTTGCGTTCCTTTTAGTTAGGTGAGTATTTCATTCAAAGTTACCACAGTCAAATTTTCACATAAAGCTATAATTGCACACATTTTTTCTTTTGTTTTCTGACCACATGTTGCATTTTTATAATTGAAATCTGTTGCTTTGTGTTAAAACTGTCATGTCAGACACTAGGTGGGAGGACTCTGAGGCTGGGCTCACAAAACAGTTCAAGAGTTTATTTAAAGCAGACGTTTTCAGGTGAACACACAGACAGGTGAGGGGAACATTGAGGAGGGGTAAGAGCCCAGACACAAGGGAATCCACACGATCCAATGCTCTCTCCTTCACTCCAGACACGACAGAACAGGGAATCCAACACCACCTGCACACAGAGAGGGCAACAGCACTGAGAGGATGCAACAGGGGAAACTTGCGAATCAAAGAGCCAGGGTTTTAGTCTTCCTGCTCATTAAGTAGGAGCTACAGATTGCTTATCTCCCACAGGTGGGGAACCAGCCGCAGGTAAGTTGGGTGGAGACTCAGAAGGTCCGCCTTGGCATGACCCGGAACTCAAGCAGAGAGAAAGAGTGAGAGCAAGAGAGAGAGTCCACTGCGGAGCCCGGGTCCTGACAAAAACAGTTTCAATGCATTATAGCACAAGGTTAAACGGTCCAGAAAGGACTGCTTTAACACAAAGTTATCGGCAGTAAATACAGGGAGTGCAAAATTATTAGGCAAGTTGTATTTTTGAGGAATAATTTTATTATTGAACAACAACCATGTTCTCAATGAACCCAAAAAACTCATTAATATCAAAGCTGAATGTTTTTGGAAGTAGTTTTTAGTTTGTTTTTAGTTTTAGCTATTTTAGGGGGATATCTGTGTGTGCAGGTGACTATTACTGTGCATAATTATTAGGCAACTCAACAAAAAACAAATATATACCCATTTCAATTATTTATTTTTACCAGTGACACCAATATAACATCTCCACATTCACAAATATACATTTCTGACATTCAAAAACAAAACAAAAACAAATCAGCGACCAATATAGCCACCTTTCTTTGCAAGGACACTCAAAAGCCTGCCATCCATGGATTCTGTCAGTGTTTTGATCTGTTCACCATCAACATTGCGTGCAGCAGTAACCACATCCTCCCAGACACTGTTCAGAGAGGTGTACTGTTTTCCCTCCTTGTAAATCTCACATTTGATGATGGACCACAGGTTCTCAATGGGGTTCAGATCAGGTGAACAAGGAGGCCATGTCATTAGTTTTTCTTCTTTTATACCCTTTCTTGCCAGCCACGCTGTGGAGTACTTGGACGTGTGTGATGGAGCATTGTCCTGCATGAAAATCATGTTTTTCTTGAAGGATGCAGACTTCTTCCTGTACCACTGCTTGAAGAAGGTGTCTTCCAGAAACTGGCAGTAGGACTGGGAGTTGAGCTTGACTCCATCCTCAACCCGAAAAGGCCCCACAAGCTCATCTTTGATGATACCAGCCCAAACCAGTACTCCACCTCCACCTTGCTGGCGTCTGAGTCGGACTGGAGCTCTCTGCCCTTTACCAATCCAGCCACGGGCCCATCCATCTGGCCCATCAAGACTCACTCTCATTTCATCAGTCCATAAAACCTTAGAAAAATCAGTCTTGAGATATTTCTTGGCCCAGTCTTGACGTTTCAGCTTGTGTGTCTTGTTCAGTGGTGGTCGTCTTTCAGCCTTTCTCACCTTGGCCATGTCTCTGAGTATTGCACACCTTGTGCTTTTGGGCACTCCAGTGATGTTGCAGCTCTGAAATATGGCCAAACTGGTGGCAAGTGGCATCTTGGCAGCTGCACGCTTGACTTTTCTCAGTTCATGGGCAGTTATTTTGCGCCTTGGTTTTTCCACACGCTTCTTGCGACCCTGTTGACTATTTTGAATGAAACGCTTGATTGTTCGATGATCACGCTTCAGAAGCTTTGCAATTTTGAGACTGCTGCATCCCTCTGCAAGATATCTCACTATTTTTGACTTTTCTGAGCCTGTCAAGTCCTTCTTTTGACCCATTTTGCCAAAGGAAAGGAAGTTGCCTAATAATTATGCACACCTGATATAGGGTGTTGATGTCATTAGACCACACCCCTTCTCATTACAGAGATGCACATCACCTAATATGCTTAATTGGTAGTAGGCTTTCGAGCCTATACAGCTTGGAGTAAGACAACATGCATGAAGAGGATGATGTGGACAAAATACTCATTTGCCTAATAATTCTGCACTCCCTGTATGGTTCGGTTCGATACTTTGGTGTCACGGTTCGATATTTTTTCGATACAAAAAAATGTTCGTGCCTTTTTAATTTATCATTTATTAAAATTATAAATATATATTTTTAACTCAAAAGTACAGTTTTTAAATTTAATGTTGCTAAAACAACAAAATAACAAAAATAAATCTATCTGATCGAGAAATCACTCATCTTTGGAAAAGAGAGTTTATTACAGAGAAATGTCTCTTTCCAAAATAAAAGCTATACTATACGCTTCTTCTGGGCTATATTCTCAGCAGCATATTAAACATATCAGGTCTCCATAAGGAGAATCATGTGCTAACGGCTGTCTAAATGACTCAGGTAAAGTTTGTAGCATGCGTGCTTGTTGTTTTTGTCTGCTTCCACTTGTCTTTGCACTAGGATGATGTCGGAGTAAATGTGCAGTCATATTCGTTGTGTTCCTACTAGTGCTGTCAGCGTTAATCTCGTTAAAATGACATTAACGGCATAACGCAGAAAATCTCCGTTAACAAGTTACCGCGGATCGCCCCGTGCGTGGGGCTGGATGGCGTCAACACGTTAACAAGCTAACTGCGCTAACGCACTAGTTCCCACCAATTGAGCATTGCGTGGCACATCCGACATACTGTTTTACTTTTGTCCATGACGCGCTTACCTTCAGGGTCATGCTTCACATGAAAACCAAGATAGTTCCAAACGCCAGATCTGAATGAGGGTGGGGGAGGTTCAATTTGCCATGTTGCAACGAGCTTAGCTTCTGTCTTGCTAGCTTGCGCTGCGCTCAGTGGATCTGCACTCATTGCAGCCTAGGCGGAGTAGTCGAACGCAGATCCACTGAGCTCTCAACACAGACAGCATCGTCAGAAGAAAAGTTGATGAAATAAATAAAAAATTGTGTATTTGTATACATATGCCTACCGAACCGAAAGCACTGTATCGAACGGTTCAATAACGATACGAGTATCGTTGCACCCCTAATATATATATATATATATATATATATATATATATATATATATATATATATATATTCTTCTGTTGCACAAAGCTGTATAAAGAGAATTATTACCTGTTTATACTCAAGGAGTTCTTTATTATAATTTTTTATTTATTATGTCAAATACATAATAATGAGTTTCCACCAAATTCTTTATATGCACAATGCCTCTTAAATAGCACATAAAATCCTTCCTGTGTATTCACAAATGCCCATCTGAGGATGAAAAAAACCCCTATAAATTCAAAGAGCTCTGATTCCAGCGCAGCAGGGCAGAAAACTGAAGCCAAGTTCTATCTGCTCTGGGTTTCACTTTGGCCCATTTCAACCACATGCATGCCCAACTACACAGACACATATACAGACATATGCATGACAACACAAACACGCTCACACATTTAAAGCCATTCAAACACAAGGGCATCCTGTCAGAAGTAGATCCACACCAAGACCTGTGCCAGAGCCCTGAAGCCATGAGATAGACGGTGCCTGGAATTTGTTTGAATACATTAACCAGTTTATTTGGTTCAAGTAAATGTGAAGCACAAGTCTTAAATTAGTCTCAATTATGCACGCAGCAATTTGTGGTGCTGTATCATAAGGTAGTTAAGCACACCGGAAACATAGCTCACTGTCCTTTTGCAGGGCATTGTGTTTAGATTATTCTGTGTCATATAGGCCAGTCGGGTATTCTGTACAACATATGTCTTAACACGTCAATCACAACCTTTAAAATCTATGAATTTTACTGTCTCTGGTGTCCTTTCACGTTCTGGGATGCAAAGGATTCCAAAGTGATTGTCAGGGTGAACAAATGTGGCCGTGCACACGTGACAAATATTGACGTACCTCACCATTTTCTACCTCCCACTGTTTGACCTTGGTTCACCTGTCATGCTTTTAAAAAACAGCTAGCACGCTTTGCAATCAGTGTCTCCTCAATGACATTGGTTTGCTGACTCATAACGTCTATGACTTTGGGAAGGATAAGTATGCGTTACATCTGTCACAGCGTAAAGTGCACCATGAACCAGAAGGGATGAGGAAAGAATTCCAGAGCTACAGTGTATATGAACCTCACACACTGCTGACTGGGACAGAAAAGATGAGTGCAACAGCTGTAATAAGATCATCCGTTGTCCTTGACTGACGAGAGTATGACTTGTCAGATACTGTATGGTTGACCACACAGCATAAGATATAAAACAGGGCTTTTTGCGGGTTTTTTTGTTATTGTTGTATTATTACCAAAATATGCTGTTTTGCACAGTTTAAAGTGAAAATCTCAGAGATGTAAAGAAATTGCAGCTCTCTCTCTCTCTCTCTCTCTCTCACACACACACACACATACACACACACACACACACACACACACACACACACACTGTTAGGGTTAGGGGGCCATCATTTTGTGAGGACATACAATGCTGCACACTACTTGAGCAGGGCATGGAGAAAGTGACCTCAGTGAGAAGTTGGGGATGTGTAGCCTGTCAACTGCTGCTCCACACTGACCACCAGTGTTGGTCAAGTTACTTGAAAAAAGTAATCAGTAACTAATTACTGATTACTTCCCCCAAAAAGTAATCCCATTACTTTACTGATTACTTATTTTCAAAAGTAATTAATTACTTAGTTACTTAGTTACTTTTTAAAAACCTAAATAGGTGATAAAGCAACAGATCTTTCAGCCCAATTTTACTTTTTCTGCATAATCCATCATACAAAATGTAATCAAATGGAAAAGTCTCTTTTTAAAACTCGTTTTATTAGTTTTAATCTTTTAACTTTATGCATCAAGCAAAAATTAAATTATATGCAACATTCACTGACTGGAAGATTTTTGTTTAACATTTAAACCTATTTTCTGCACATTCCAGCACATTACAAGTAACGCGTTACTGCCCATCTCTGCTGACCACTGCTGTAAATGATCACAACAACTTTTACACAGTACTGCATTTTTAAATGTAATTGATTTGGAGCTAAATTCTGAAAAGCACAAATATCTTTTTCTGTCGATATTTTTATTCTAGGTGTTTATATTCCAGCAGAAAAGAAAAATATAAACAGCTGGTGTTGATCTTACTGTGACCATTGTGGGTGTTTGTGGTTTTCCTGTTTGTACTGGCATGACACGAGGACAGACAGGTAGCAGAAAGAGCTCGGACTGAAACGGACACTGGAGCCTTATTAAAACATAGTCAGAATGTAGGACATTACTTCTCCACAGCTTTGCTTTTAATAGGTTTTATTATGCATCTGTGCATTACGGCGTCTCATGACTAACATGTCAGGAAAGCCTCTGTTTGAATTTGAGTGGTATTCTCACTTTCTGTGTTCATATTATAGGATCCCATTTTCACACGTGGGGGAGCGCTACGATCCATCAGGGGAACACTGTGCTCACCTGTGCAGCTGTGCCTGTGAGGTTTTCTTCTATTTGCAGATTAAGCAACTGCATTTTCCTCTTTTTAAACAAGTATTAGATGGACCACTGTCCATCTGCTGCTCTACAGCCCCTAGTTATAGTATTAAAATGGAACATTTCATAGAGATTAAAGAGTTTCATTACTACACTTGATGTAACCTAAATGTGAACATGAATGACGTTACCTTCCCAGCAGCATCAGTCCATAACTGGAAACTTTACCATAATTCTGAAAACTACTCAGTTTACTATGCACTTTAAAAAGTCTTACATTTTAAAGCAAGGATGTGATTCAAGGAAGAGTAAGATTTTAATTGTAAACAGGTGGCAAAAAACTTGATGTTACAACACAGACTGAGGGAAGACAGAAGAAATACATACCATGGAGAGAGCGGTAATAATAGAATACAGGTGAACACTATCAAGGCAGTAATGAGGGTGGGAAACAAAGAACATGAGAAACTAACCTCTAAAAAAAAGGGATGAATACAGTCACCTAAAACAAAAAAGTGGCAGGAAACAGTACAAATACTGAGGAAAAACTCTTCTTTGGCACACTTTGTAGGGGTTGCTTATCATCTGTTGCCCTCTCAATGTATCCCTAGCATTCCTTTCAACCTTCTACATGTCCTCCTGTACTACATCCATGAATCTTGTCTGTGTGGTCTTCTACTTTTCCTCCTGCCTGACAGCTCCATATTCAACATCCTTTGTTCAGTGTTACTCCTAATGAAAATCTTAAAATCTTTAACTTGCCAAGACTTGCCACCTGTCTTTTTGTCAGTGCCATCTCCAAATCATAACACAAATATAAATTGAGCCCCTGGTTCTTATGCAGCAATTTTCTACTCTGTTTGATCACATTATACAACATGCCCCATTCACCCTTTCACACGAGGACTTTCTATTTAACATGGCATCCAATCTCTTGCCCAAGGACACTTAGGCATGCAGAGTGGAGACTGGAGGGGATCAAACCACAAACCTACCAATTAGTGGAAGACCTGTTTTAACTAATGAGCTATGCCCCAAACATACTGGCTGTTCACAGCCTTCCTGTTGTCTATCGAGACAACAGGAAGGCTGTCTTAGCCTCAGGAGACAGTAACTGCACTACAGCTACACTATAACAGCAAAGAAGTCTACAGTCACGTCACGTTTGCCACACCAATCACATTGTTTACAAAGTCACAGGTCAAGTATCACTCTGATATGCCACCTGCCCATCTGGTCATTCATTTGCCACTCTAATGTGACTGCAGAGTAAAACGAGCGAACAAGAGTTCCTCTTCATGCAGTCTAGCGGCGCCCCTTTAATTTCTGACCTTGCAGATTATGAACTCTGTGCACACTGCTTGCTTGGAATGTTTATCATGACATCTGGATTTAAACAGACACGCTTCAGCAGTACAATTTCCTGCAGAGCGCTGCACAGAGGCCAGCAAGTTGCTTTTCTAACTAGCTAATTATTGGGTACGTCAATCACCCATCACAGAGTTTCTTTTTGGATTCAGAGCACTCCCGAATGATATGCAAGTGGCTTCCTGTTACTGTGAGTGCCGGCAAAACTTTCTCCTGACTGATATGCATGGGGTTTTTAAGAAAGTTGAAAATAATCTTTTACTTGCATGTGCCCCTGCAGATGATAAGCATTTTGCAGAGACAGATGATGACGGAGAAAGTTAACTGTATATCATGACAAAGCTCTTTTTGTAGGCTTTTATATTTCCTCACACACACACAGGATAAGCTTTCTCATCTCTTATATTTTGCGTTTTTGCACCGTTCACATTAGCATCCTACGGAAACACTTTTATGTTATTTTCCCACTACATCCCTTTCTTTGCAGCATGTACCGAACAGCTTATATCACAGCCAGTGGACTTTGTTGTGTAGGTGTTAGCTTTTCACTGTCAACACACAGTGGGATAATTGGCAATCGTCGGTGTAAACATCCATGCCATCTTAAGTCAAACAATGTCTGTGTGTGTCTGTGCGCGTGTGTTAATATCTGCAGCATTTTGCATCGCTTTGGTGTCTAGTTTATCTGCCATTCGAAGAACAAACTAAGGATGTAAATGTTATGGTGATACAGATGTGAAGCCTAATACAGACTTTGCAAGTAATGCTGTGAAGCATCTTCAGTGAACAGACGGCTCTGAGCTTTAAAGCCCGTTTTGTATCCACCTCACAGCTGAGGAAGAGCTTTCCTTTAGTGCTTATGAAAACATGTACACATGGTTTCCAGGAGTGCTCATTAAAGTTATGAATATTTTCATCCCAGGAAGTGTCAAAGTAATGGGAACCTTTCGTGCTCAATCATTTAATGATTAAATTGTGCGCTTTTAGCTCCCACTAAAGTTGGCTTTAAATGCTGTTAGCATGCATTTTTCAATAGATGTGAGTAATTATTTAGCAGGAGCAATCAGCACCAGAGGCTCCCAGAGGCTCCGAATTACGGGCAGAACCCCAAGATACCGCCATACCCCATTATTTCATTCACAGTGGAGTTTGAACGTTGGCAGCTCACATCACTGGGCTCTGTGTTCAAACATTTCACAGTAAGTGAAGCCTTTCAGTGGCTGAAAGCTGATGGCTGATAGCTTGTGTTTGGCTTCAGTTGTGTTTGCACATGAACACAGATGTGAGCCCGAGGCTGTTGTCTGAAACCCGTGTGAGGAGCGAATCAGATTTGTGTGTGGGATTACTTGTAATTGGATACTATGAATTGCTTTTTCCTTTTAGGTAGGATTATTTTACACTCACTATTTCTGTCTTTCACGAATCGGGGTTATCAGCCAAAGATCATTGCTCTCAGATCATATCTGAGAAGTGGCACTTCTACATTTAAAATAAAAAATTTTTAAAAAGCTTTTGGCTTCTTTCCAAAGTGTAAATTTCTAAATATACATGTATCCTATCATATAAATGGAGGTGTTGGAAAAAAATGTGCTTCCTTATAATTAAGGAGTTTATATTCAAGGGGTCAAGCCTGGCCACTGCTCTTCTGTAACATCATTAATGGACTCTCTGGTGTTTCCAATTATAAATGTTTATCCATATGTATGCATCCATATTTAGCATTAAATCTAGTTCTCCTATTATTTCAACCCAAAGGTATCCAGATAGCCAACACCATCCACGTGTGTGTATCCAGAGGCAGGAACATTAACTCATCCCTGTTGTTTCACCACTTCTTCAGGTACTTGTCACGGTGCCACCTGGCTAAGGAAAGTTAGTGGAGTAGGTAGGAACCTACATCTGAGGGGGAACCCAAGTTGCTCCCAGGCCAGATGGTATATATAATCCTTTCAATGTGTTCTGGCTCTAACCTCTCAGTTGATGTGCTTGGAATACCCAAACACTGAAGGCGTCCAGGAGCCATCTTAATCAGACCACCTCAGCTGTTTGGAAAAGGGTAGCGGTTACACGTTCCCTTATGGTGAGCACTTTTATTTGAAAATCAAATTCTCTTCATAACTAACCTGAGTTCTTATTAAAGTTTTTTTTTCTAAATGTGACCTCGGTTAATTTATTGCTAGTTTCACATTGGATAATATTTATTTGTTATTAATTGAGCAATGTTTGTATTTGTATGTACTTGAGCTGCTAATTTGTCCTTGACTTTTGGGGATGCCTCATTCAGTATGCAAAATGTGTTATCCTGTCCCAGATGTTTCACATACTGCCTTTAACTGAGCCAGTTGACTGCAGTGCAAAAAGCCTTCAGCAGTTGCAAATGAACCCTTGATGATGCTAGCTGATACTCAGCGTTGTGCCACAGAAAATCTGCAGCTGGTTTGGGTTGACTTTGTGTGCCAAAAACACACAAATGAATGACCTGCCAGTGTGAACACAGGCAACCTGGGACAGCTAGAACCATCACTGCCACACAAACAACATTATACACTGTGGGGAGCTTGGTGAATTGATTTTCTTCATTTAACAAAGTGTTCTGTAGTTGTTGTTTTTTTGAATGGTAAAATTAACAAGTAATTGATAGCAGACACAGGTCAAATAAATGGAAAATTTTCAGTAATATCCTGGACTGTGCTTCTCATTAGTCTCTATGCAATAGCAAGCAGTTACTTTTAGAGAAAGGCAAGCACAGGTGAAGATAATATTAAATAAAATATTAATGAAACATTAAGGCGGTGGTTAGCTGTTAAATTTAGTGGAGTCAGTGAACCAAGTGATTTCTTACAGATGCTAATCTGAAAGTGGTGGTGGAGTCTGCACCTGTTTAACTAGCCTGTTTTATTAAATCAGACATGGTAAAAGTTCCTCTCTCCATCATCAAAGCAATCTTTGCTAATTAGATGAAGTAGTTTTTAAAAGTTTGCTCACAGTGCACATTAACTCATCTATGTCGCACGTGCTAGCCAAGATGGTTTGTAACAGAAAATGTATCTTTTAAAATGATCAATCACGCAGTAATTTTTTCATTTGCTTGCTACAGTTTCCAAACATATCTGCGCATGAAAGCACCCTCAGTCTTCAGAGGTTTATTCAAACATCCAGCATCAGCCTTTATTCAGGGGACATGGACATGCCCATGCCAAGGAAACTGACAGAAACTGATTCTAGTGGCTCAGAGTCAACTACAGCTACAAGATAAGAGTAATTAATTGGATGGATGCAAAGATTCAACGTTGTTTGCTTTATGAAACAACATGTTTGAAATTTAAGGAGAAGTGCTTGCCTTGCTTGCCCTGAAGAAGAAGATATTTTAACAACTAACATTAGATAATATTTTAAATGGTGAATAAACACAGAAATCATGGTATAAAAATCAGGCTTCATCTATTGTAAAGCTTGATATTGTGTCACAGTTTAGCATTTATGCTGCCATAAAACTGAATTTCTAAAGTCAGTGTAGTATAAGTTAGCAAAATCTTAACCCCAATTGTTGAGAGTTTCCTTAAGTTTTAATATTTTGCATATAACACCTGTCTCCAACTTTTTTTTTTTTACCAGACTTCAGCTCTGTCTCCATGACAGTGCTGACACCAAAGTTTGTTATGAAATATGTGCAATGACGGCTCAGTGCCAGAGTGTTTAATTAGCAAGTTAAGTTAATGTAGCACTATTGTAATTAGCATTTTCTGCTTATTTTTTATCCTGATGTTAATTACAGACAATATAGCATCTTCTCTAAGGACTCTCATCTGCTGTTCTTCAATCTGTGGTTTGCATATAAATAAGATAAATAAATAAGACAGCTAAATGAATCACAATGTATTTATATCACTCATATGATGTTGACATGCAAACCGTAGCATTGCGTAACTGAACTTTGAAATATATTTTCTCATTTAGTTAATGATTTTTGCAAACCATTAATCTAATTGGACATTTCCATTAAAAGTGCTTAAGATAATTTGATACAAATGAAGGAATGTAACGGTCTGAATGCTGCAGTGACAACAGAATAAATACGTTGCACGCGACTGTGTCACAGTTCTAAACGAAACAAATGTGATTTTGAGCTCAGCATGAGATTGCACTCTATTAAGAGGATGCATCCATGTAATTTAATGCAGTTTATTTGGTATGTTGCATTTTGCATAGTTCATAATAACAATGAGATTACTATATTACACTAACAATAATGTTTAATATTGGGACAGGTTGCATGACATCAATATTTCCAATTTCACTACTTTATGTAATATTGCAGCTTAGAGAAAATGGGGTGATTTTCATTAATACTTTAATTAAATTGCATGAACCGGCAATCTGTCAGTAGCATCCACAGTAGCAGCTTTCATTCAAGCTGCTTTAAATTTTAATTTAAAAAGCGCTGCTAGAAACTATCATCTGATAGGTAAGATGAGCCTGTGTGACTGTGTATTTGTACTTACGTCTGTAGATATCCATTTGCCACCTTGCCATTGCAATTATGGCTGCTGGGGAATAGTATTTAATAATATACACTTGTCACCTTAAAGATTGAGTTTAGTGCCTTTTTATAGCCTGAATAACCCTCTGAAATTGAACGATAGTTCGAAAAAAACCATTTTGCAAATTTAATTTACAGCCCGAAACCAACCAAAAGAGACCCAACTTCAACAATGGGAATTCTTACTTCTTCCTCATGACTAAAACAGATTAGTTACACCACCAACAAAAGTTTCAAGTGAGCTCATTACACGGTTTGAAACTTGTGGAAGAATTCTACAGTTTGCCAAATAAAAGCTTCCTGTTCTTCCTCTAAAAAATCCCCCCTGGACTGTGGCCCTTGTCTGATTTTCATCCAAAAGCCTAAACAACATAATACCAAGAATAACAACAGCAACAACAAAGTCTAGCAGCCATTTATGTACAATTCCCAGGTTATGAATAATATTTGAAAGTCTTCTTGGGTCAGTTTGCAGCGCGGCCGTGTTGTTTTGCTGACACAGGTCCTCATTAAAACCAGTTGCTGATTTTTCCCTCCCTCTCGCGTCTTCTCTTCCTCACTCAGTTCCTCTTTGTGCTGCTGGTTCGACATCAAAGGGATTAATCTGCATAGAGCGAGGAGGGAGTAACGAGAGCCAACCTTGTTTAGCTAGTCAGTGTGCTGGTAGTGCTTATTGGCTGCTGACAGATGAAAGAAGAACTGCTCCACTAGCTAAACCTCATAAGTGCTTGGTATGATAAAAGCTCATTTCCTCAGTGAAAGTGAATATCCTCACAGCTATCTGAAAGAATGCACATAATAATTACAGAATGAATGTGAAAAATAACAAATATATTTCAGTCACTACTTCTGAGTGCTTTATAATTTACTTTAATAGGATTCCTGTTTTCATTATCCTGCTTTCAGTATTTTTTGGAAATCACAGCTTAAATCAAGAGAGCGATGGCCAAACAGAGTTTGTTCAATGTTGATAAATGATTCTTAGTTGACATTAGTCATCCTCAAAAGCAAACTAACCACGGCATGGTTCATTCTGAGTGTGTGCCCTTATGTCTACGTGGCTTAACATATACTCACACGTGTTTACAAAACTGTTGCATGCATACTTGTTATGCATTGCCGCTTTACATCACCTGTAATGAGATTATGGGGTGTATTTTCTTGGCAGTGCAAAGCGCTACACTGCTATTACCCTTTTGTGAGGCACAGACGTGAACAAACTAGTGGATGCTTTATTCAAAAAAACTTGCAAGTTCTCTTTGTTACAGTAAGCTTTTGCATGGTACATAGGTTACCAGGAACGTATGGCATAAAACATTGGCTGGAGGGGATGAAGGTGAAGCATTTTCCCAGCATTGTCTTGTTAATACGTTGCGCTTGGCTCGCTAACCTTTAACACTGCTCTTAACGGAGTGTGAGGTTGTAAAGGGACTGCTGGACAGATGTGCACAGTGATGGTGCCAATTAAACTAGCTGCTGGTGGTCAGCTCATACTGTCTGCTTATGGAACCACAGTATCCTCTTCCTCATCCTCTTCCTGCATTTGTTGTGTTAAGAAAAACTGTTGATGAGGAGCAGGACGTGGCATATTTTATGAGATTGTTTTCTTTAGAAATTCTATCAGTGTTCGTGCTGATCTTAGTAAGTCCGATTGTGTTTCTTAGAATAGATGTGTGTTTGTTTGATAAAGGATGGTGTTAATTAAATCAAACAGTTTGCTGGTATTAATGGACATTAAGACGTATCTAAAAGAGGTAAAATGAATAGACTCTATCTATCCTAAATATAGTACTGTGTGTATGTGCAGCCAATGAATCACTTAACAGTGCATCTGTCAAGAGTTATGATCAAGCTTTGACTGAGACACTAGAAAATCAGGATCTTGTGTGAAAATCTGTGTTTGCCTATAATTGGTTGTATATCATTAATTGTCTTGAATGAGAATGAGCGCAACGCACAGTCAGATAAAGCCAGAGGAGCACTACAAGCCAGCAAACTGACACAATGTGTTAAACGTCTAGTGGACATAACACACCTTTACCAAATTGCTTTTTTAATCACAGTAATCACAGAAATGTTCAGTGTGCTCATTTAGACCCTGAAAGACATTTTCTTTGTTTTTCCTTGAAACCTTGGTACACCCATTGATACAGCTGTGCTCCCATCGCCACGTCGTGGTATATTTATACCATATACCATATATAGTATTTGTAAGAAAAAAGGAGGATTATAACTGTAACTGCAGGAAGAAAAGGTAAGATGTGATGCACAAATTTGTAAAGGATACTAAAGGGCTGCAGACGTACATGCGTACACAGTCTAAATACAGCAAAACATTTTTGGTCATTTTCTGTCTGAATTTCTACCTTAATCATCTGAACACAAGCAGAGCAGCTGAGTAGGCAGAGGATGCACCTGCCACAGGGTCCACTCTGGTTCCAGCCAAACAGCAGCTTTTTAGGGGGCTTTACTCAAAGCGTAATTTAACTGTCTGACTACATGCAGAGTTTTACACCGCTGCTCAGCCAGATGCAGCGTTGCAAAGGGATGAAGTTACATTGGTGTGTTGCTGAATTGATCTATTTGGTAAAAGGGAGCGAAAGTAGCTGAAGCAGGAGAATTCAAAGTGCAATGAGGTAGTAAAGTTTGAACATGATATCAACCAAAATACCAGCTAAGGCATTGTTCTTTTTTCAGTAATTGGGCTTTTTAGGCTTTGTGATTGTAGTGAAGTAGATTTTGGGGTAGGATTTTACGCGATGTCCAGGAATGCAGCACTAACATCCACACCTTCCCAGCTGATAATTAGCTTCCTTATAAGAAACAGCTGCGCTTCACTACCACACGGAGGCATTTGGCAGTCTTTTCCCAGCCAAGGTGGCTGAGAGTGTTAGGCAGATAAGCACTGCAGATCTCCTCAGGAAAGCTGCTCATTTTCGTATTGCCCTTTAGATAGTGGTAAGTGGGACCCTCGTGTTTGTCTTAATGTGGCATATAGTAGGGTGGACCTTGATGCTGTTTTCCTCTTTTGTTACAGGATTGTGCCATACTGCTGCTGGTTTGTTTTGTTGTGGCCTGTTGTCATTGTACAAACGTTTTTGGACTGGCCTTGACTGACTCCTGGTTTTATGGTCCTTTACTCGGAATTGTTTTATATATTCTTGTTTTTATAAAGAACTGTAACTTAAGGTGCATTTGTTTTATGTATATCTCTTTTACTAATTTGTTTAATGTCTTAGGCTTTTTTTTTTTTTTTTTTTGCTTTTTTCTTTACTTTTGTTGCTTTAGTGGAGGCGCGGCCGCTTGTTGAGTGGCTAGGCATGTGAGGTGGAATCCCCTCCCCGATGCATGAGAGTGTACACACCAGGCACAGGTAAATTGCACCATTTAGATTTCAGTGTGAGTGACAGTGAGGTTTGCAGTGGAACTACATGGGTGACTAATTGGTGGCACCCTTGGGCACTCCTCCTGGTAGGTTGTCTCCTCAAGTGGCCGGTCTCCACTATTTTGTTTAGTTATTTTATCGAGCTGTTATTGTTCTAGGGTAGCATCATGGCAGCGAGCCTGGTCATTTTAACCATTGTTTGTTAAAGTGTTTTAATTAACCATCTTGCAGGCTCAGCCCTGCTACCTTAACAACTTTTCTGATTTTTACAGTTCTATGCTTTTTAGCAGTTTTTCTTAATAAATTTTGATTTGTAAAACTGATCTGCCTCACCTCTGCTGTTAATAACAAGCCTGTGGGCTTTGGTAGCTAGTGTAATGTCTACATTGGCTATAAAAGTCTTTCCTGGGATGTGCCTCCCCCCCCCCCCCAGGTGGTGTAGTCAACATCCCTTAGTCACCTACCTTGTTTATCCCTCATTTGTGCCACCACATTATCAAAGGACATGTCAGAGTTGACAGGAAGCTAGATTAGAGAGCAGGAGGAAGACAAGCAGGGAAAAAGGCCTCTGCAATAAAACAAGATATGGGTTGCCTGCTCGCCCCGAACTGAGTTTTATGTACCTGTTCTCAGAACTTGGTATTAACACGTTAACTTACAATATAAAGCACTTTGACTCGACTGTTGTTGTTACAGTTGCTATATAAATTGAATTGAATTTAATAAACTTTATGTAAACATTAAATATATTGTATTGCTTTCTTTCTGTCTTGTCTAATTAAAGAGTCAAAAGAACCAAAAATTACTCATATAACAGGTTAAATTGTTGGAAAAACATCCTGTTTTAGTTGCTTTTTGTTGAGACACTCACTCACTCACACTCTATTACCAGTGAGTGAAGTGCACAGCCATAAAGGATATCCTGTGATCAAATCAAATGACCTTTAGCCTTTAACTATAACTTACCCTGTAAGTAAGTGACATTATCCTACCCGATCTATACTGGTCCTGTGTGGACACCCACCTGCCTTACTTAGAACTTGCTCCGCCTACAAAGGACTGAGCAGGTTAACCAGTCTCACTTCATTTTAGTGTCTTTTCTCCCATGACCTCTGACTGTACCAAACCGCTTTAGCGTCTTTGCAGTCTGACCTCCATCAATATCCAACTCACCCTATTGAGTGAATCGCATGGCCTCGCAGTACCAGTGTCAGGCAACAGTGAACTGCTGAAGGGATAAAACTGGCCACAGACAAGTCAGTATTGTAAGGTCGTTGCAGTAGTATTATTGTCCGGAGACAGTTAACTGGAATCCTGTCATTCCGGAGCTGCGAGATTACAGCCAGTGATATCTTTGACCTCTAGCAAGTCTCCTCATAGGTACCGCCCTTTAATAGTTAAGCCAGGCTGAGGGAATTGGGGTGTGTGTGAGAGAGAGTGTGAGCGTGCTGCACGAGATGACCTCTCCCGCTGCATCCTTGGGTAGCTCTGCTTGAAGCTGAGACTAATTTCCATTCTATAAATCCTCTCATCTGAAGGATGCATCTAATGCGATCTCAGACTGGAGAAATGCAATGAATGTAAAATGCGATCCCCAATTTCTTGCACATTTTCCCAGGATAACGAGCTGACATTGATCTGCTCTTTTATTTTTGCCTTTCAACCTAATTTGGTATTATTAGTCTTGACTTTAGAGAAACTTCAACAATCAGGTATTCACTAACCTGCCATGGTCCTCAGGTCCTGAACCCAGAGTTTTGAGTTTTTTAGGTTTATGGGTTTCTTTTGGGTTTTGTGAAAGGATTATGTTGTAGCTCTATATTGTTTATGGTTTCTGTTTATCGTATCATTCTGGTGGTTTTTAGTCTTTGTTATCTCTGCCTTTAGTTCCTTGCTTAGCATGCTCAGCTTACATGTTCATTGTTTGCTACTTCCTGTCTTGTTATCCCTGATTTCTTCTTGCTGCATCTTCCACCTGTTTTCCCCTAGCCTCATTACCTTGTATATTTATCGATTGACACTCTCTTCGCCCTTTTCGCGTTCGCTCATTTTGCTCCGTATATCTTCATTCCGTGTTTCCTTGTATTTACTTTTCCTGTTTCCTGTTTTTGTGTTAGTAGCAATACACCTGTTCTTTGAGTTAACACTGTTTCCCAGAGTCTTGCGTTTGAGTCTACAACCTGCAAATCGTGACAAAACTAGAGGCCACTCAGCTCTGTCAAAGCATTGCATTTGCCATATGTTAAAGTAGAATGCACTGGGGTGTAGTAAATATGAGGATGTCTTGTTGTCTCCAAGTTTAGCACATAAAATTAAACTTCAACTATAAAACATGATGTTGAATCAACAACTGTTTAGCCAGACATCCTTTTCATTTTTAATTTTCTTGGTTTAAAATAGACCATTTACCTTTAATCCACATGAAGCTTGTGAGGCTTTTGTCTTTGAGAATAGTTATTTTTAAAGTGTGTAAAGGTCGATTGAACTCAGAAATATCTTCTTCATGGTTAACACTATTTTCATTAGTATGTAAGAAAGATGTGCATGTTCATTAAAAACATGTCAGAGGCACACAACGTGCTTTGAAAGCGAACATTTCTCAGGGGAAATATAGCTCTCAAACAACCCAGCGAATACTGGGAAGCCTGTGAATGTACTGGTACCATTTGGTATAAATGCATCTATAATACCCTGTTGTAAATGTTGTCAATAAGACAACATGAATAAGTTGAAGACATGTGAAGTTCTGTCGAGCTTATATACTTAAATGTTTTTAGTTAATATTTGGAAAAAAAAGAACATGTATTGATTTTATTAAATTTCATTGCCATAATCTGTTGGAGTTAACTGCTGCCTGAAATCAAGCATTGTTTCAAAAAATAGGTTTTTACATTAGCAAATCAGCCTTGGACGAGTGGAGAACTTCAAACCTTGGTTGTGCCTCTCTTAGAAAAAGTAAAGCTCTCTGCCTGAAGCTAATTTCAAAGTAATAATATGTTGCAGTGTCTGAGAGGTTCCTGTTGCCAAACACACTGTGCAGCCTTCATCAAGAGATAATAGAAATGATTCGACTCTTCTATTCTATTCTAGTGATGTGTGAACATTTGCTATTCAAGATATTACTCAAACCATCCTATCATTTCAAATGTAAATGTAATAATAAAATAATCACTTCCAAAACTTTTTGTTTACTTCACAGTTTGGCTTTTTCTGCTCTCAAGAAAACAAAGACTTAAAAAGACTTTGAAACTAACATATATGATAGTTGAAGGGTCTCAATGAAAGGCCTCAAGCGAGAAATGCCAGGAGAAAAGCCAGTCAGGGATTTTAATAACAACCACATGACACCAAACTTCTTAAAAATGAACAAAAAAATGTTGCATTTGAGGAAATCACTGTTATTATGCCAACAAATTGTCTTTCTCAGAATGGACCTTATAATCCCCTTTGAGATATGAGCCGTGAACTGAAGCACTTTGATTTGAGTTTGCCCCGTTGATTTCCATTTTCTTTGTTTGCTGTCCTCGTTGTCTCTTATTTTTCATCACCAAGAATGTGAGCCCTGTTTTCCTAATGAAGGTATAGATAAACGTTTCATTTTATTATATCACACTTAATATAACTGCCGTTAGCATCACAGTAAATATATCTGCGTTTGCTTTATCTTTTACAGTTCATGACACCTGTGCAGCTGTAAAGTACAGCTAGTACCTGTAACTCACTTTGTGATATACTGTTGTCATGGGAGCGAGAATAAAGAACTAAAATTAAAACCAGTGTATTTAATTATGTATTTTTCCATGTCTCATTACTGAAATTACTTTAATTATTGTATATATCTCTGAATTCTCTATTTCACTGTAATAAAAGGACATAACTACATAGAGTGGATGACTGTAACTTGTTAATTCAGCTTGTGACCTTAAATTGTTTTTGGACTGTCTATATGCCACTTTTTACAGCTTCTGCAGGACATTACATTTTTAAAGGATGCAACTTAAGTTATTGTATTTACTAGAGATGGCACGATACCACTTTTTTATATGTCCGATACCGATACTGATATCATAATTTTGGATATCTGCCGATACTGATATAAATCCGATATAGCGTATTTTCTAATCAAAATATTTCTTAAAAGTATCTTGCTGCATTTTGTATAAGTTCATACTCTAGTTTTGTTTTGTTTTTTAAACTTAAGCTATTCTGTTATACCTGTATGCCTAAAATACACTGCACCCAAAATATTTCATAGTTCAGAAATACTGATCAATCTAGTAAACTTAAACCTACACCATCCTTCCTATTCTGGTATTTTAAAGAGTACTTGGTGGAAATATTAAGCAACCTAACTAATAGGGTTGTCAACTCCCAGCAAAAAAGAAAAAAAAAAAATAGGGAACCATCCCCCACCCTCTGCTTCATAATGCTTAATTGACATAATCGACTAAGTTAATGCAAGTGTAAAAAAAAAAAAAAAAATGCACAGAAATCAATAATTTTTCTACAATAATTAAATAGATTCGACATCTTTATTCAACAGAATTGCAGACTGCACACATGGTATCTTCCCAATGGAAAAAGTACTATACACAGCAAAATCGCTAGTGTGAAATTAACACTGAGTGTTAAATTTAACACTAGAAAAGTGTCTATATGTGTCCACTCTTTTGAGTGTTTAATCAACACTTTTCAAAGTGTTACATTTTTAACAATGAGCTAGTGTTATTTTAACACTGCACAGAGTTAAAGATTAACACTGAGTAACACTGACCAGTGTCAAAAATATTCTACACTGGTGTTAAGTGTAAAAAAATTAACACCGAATAGTGTTGGTAGTACTGTACACTAGCCCTGGTGTTTAAAAATTCAAGTCTGAATGGTGTTAATTTTCTAACACTAACACTAGTTTCAGTCAAATCATTAATACCACCAGATTACAATAAACTCCCATTAATCTCTGATATCTCTACTGCTACAATTAACCCCCAACATCTACCCATTACAAAGAAATACAAGACATTAACATTCCAAAATACTTTGTATTCAGATACACCACAAGTAAACAAGTTATACAAAATTACAGTATGGGACAATGTACATTTTGTCATCAGTGCCATTTGAAAATTGCCTATCATAAGGTCTATAGTACACCAGATCATCTACAGAGATCAGTGCAAAGACATCTAATCCATCCTCAATAACAAATGCATTTAAGTGATCATTGAAATATACTGTTGAGACCTTACAAGTTAGAAGATAAGCATTGAAATCTCTAACAATTATATTGACAATCTTACTGAACAAAGGCATCTCATTTTCAACACCAGAACAAACATACATCCCAACTTGATATTCTGTACCATAACTTTTGACCCAGGAAGTTGTAGAAACAATAGAAGAAACGTCGAACATTTTATTCAGTGCATCACTGCCTTTTAAGCTGCTGGCCAAGACTTCATTAATGGGGCCAAACTGTAATCTTTTAAAATAAAAATTTTCAAAATGAAAGGCTAATTGATTCTGATGTTTTTTTACTAGTGTTTTTGTGATATTTTTAAAGTTCTTTACAGATCTTTTGAAGAACTTGTGCTTTGCTTCAAATCTCATGCACCACATATGTATGAGTGGCCCAATTTTTCTAATGCAGCGTGGGTAATGGATCATTAGGTGGTGCTTTGGAATCAAATTCCGTTCTGGAAAGAGAGATTTGAAAGCCTTGTGATGATCGGCAATCAGATGTTTCAAATAGCAAGTCATGCCATGAGTTATAATGGGTGAAAAAACAATGTTCACAATTTGAACTAACAAAAGTAGCAAGTTCCAATGTCCATCATTTCTGCAAACGATATCTCCAAAAATCAATGGGCTATTCCGCAAAAGACACCATGACTGCACAGCATTAAGCCCAAGATCTTTGCTGTTGTCATCCAGTTTTAGCCCACCTGGCCTGTTCCTTCTCTGTGCATATCCGTAGTTAAAGCTTATAATTCTCTGTGACAATGAATTCAAGGATATCAAAGAGGTCTTAATCAAGTACTGAAACACAAGCTTTAACTCATACTGCACCACTCCCTCTAGTAGATCATGCATTATGTCTACAGCATAGTTGTCTGAAATATGGAACAGCCGAAGTGAATTGAGTAAACAATTTCTTTTTACACCAAATGTTGAGGCCAAAGCAGGATTTTGTTGAATGGCACCACAGTGTTTGTAATGAAGTTCTTTGGAACGCAGTGTTAAGCCTACATGATCTTCACTAAAAACTGACTGCAACTCTGTCTTATCAGTTAAACAAAATCTACAACAATAGTTTGCACTAAATGATTCAACAAAACCAAAAATGCTATGTAAAGCCAAGTTGTCACCTGTAATCTGAAAAAGCGAACCTCTCACAGGTGTGGCTGAAAAGGGCACTTGCATTCCTTCAGTCTCTAAAATCTTTAGATCATCAACAAGTGGCTTTAGGATAGGATCAAACCCATATTTTTTTAAGTCTTCTGAATGAAAAAGGGCTACAAGATGAATGTTCATCAACACAGAATTTAACTCTGGTGGCAAATTTCTCAAAACAAAATAAATACAACCAAGTTTGTGCACTCCCTTTTTTGAGCCTAAAGGATTAGCAGTTTCAAAATCGTCATAGTAGAGCTGGATCTGGAGAGCATGTTCTTGTTGTGAGAATAAACTGTGATTTTTGAAGTAGGAGCCGTCATTTAAATCTCTGTAAAACCCCTCCATGTTTAGTTTTGTTTTTTGGAAACTGCTACAAAGTTCACTGTTTCGAAACATAGATGAAAGGGATCCCATGATAGGAACGTACATGAATTTATCATTGACAGGAACTTGCCTGTATGTCCCTGTTGTTCTATCTTTGCGCACATCAAAACGCACACCAAGAACATGCTCTATGGGTTCAACTATTTTCCATTTTTGCTCAAAATGTCTTATCCTTTTAGATTCTGTGTTAAGACATGAAAATGGATTTTCAAGCTGATCAAAGCAATCCTCAACTTTTTCTAAGGTTTCTCTTGATGTATCAGTTCACAAACAGTCGACAACAGATTGTTTTGCATGTGCATGGATGTCATTAACCAGTTCCTCCAATGAACCAACTAAACACTGCACAGTACTTTCAGGAACTCCTGATGATTGTACTTGAGCAATAACAGAGCTGCACATGTTCAGTATTTGCCTTTTTTCAACTGGAACCTGTGTAGTTATTGTCATGGGATGAGCCACATTTACAGGCTGTGAAACAGAGGTTCCATCGTTAGGTACCGGCTCAAAATTGTTGATGACCTCAGAGTGAACGCAGTCTCCATGTGCTCGGAATAAGTGCCGCTTGTAACCAGAGTACGTGTGAAAGATAAATGAACATCCAGGCTCTCCACAGGTCAAACGTAAAAACTTTCCTGGGTACAAACCATGCTGGAACTTCAAATGTCTAAATAACACTGAGCAACTTGTGTGGTGTATCTTGCAAATGTAACAGATGAACATTTCCAGTCAAAGTGCTGAATAGTGGATATCTTTAAACTGTACAGTGAAGACTTCCTCTTGTTTCACTGACCCGAGGACTGTCCTTCACGCTGCCAACATCAATGCCATACACGGTGGTCTGGATGAATGTGTAGAAGTTGTCCAATGCCTTATCAAAGGACACGGCAAATAAAAAATGTGCCTTGAAAAGTTTTGCCTTGTCAAAACCTGCATCTCCCACCTGTGTCACACAGGGAATGACCTTTTGATCTAGGACAATGTAGAAACTTTGGGTAGAAACTTTGGATGATGTTCTTTCTTTCTCCAACACACAGGACGAATGGCTGAGTGGGGCCAGCCTTAAGAAAAGCCTCTGTGCTACCTCCCACCTGAGGGAGAGAAAGAAACCAAGTGATTCACATTAAACAAAATTGATAATCTGATGTTGAGGCATTGCTGTTTGAAATTATGACAATATTAAAATGTTTCACTCCGCGCGCACAATTATTTTTGTTTCAATGTGTACATTTAGTTTTAATAGAAACAATGACATGTCAGTCCTGCAACACCAAGCCTGTCTGGGATAGATACATCTGCTGCAGGTTGGATCACCTTGCCATCTTAAAATATCAGCCCTTGATAATTTGCATCTGTTCTCATCAAAAGAGAAATATACAATTCTAAAAAGCATACCTTGATGAATTTCATTAGGTGGTGAGCAGCATCTGATGTGCTAATCTTTGAAGACGTCCTTCCCTTAGATGTTGGAGGTAACAAGTGAAGCAGCAAAAGATGGCAGCCGCCTCGCAGTCCCAAACTACAGAATAGAAATTAAGATCATCACAATTACTGTCATTTAAAGGACCACAGCAGCCATTTTTTCCACGTTATGTAATACCATGATGACATTTTAGACACCTGATAATTTTTCAAATAAGGCATTTTTCCACGCCTTGGTATAAAAATTCATTTCTAGAGACTTAAAATCTTCTGGCCACCAAGTGAAGTACATATCGAGTCATAACAATAGTAAGATTATGTAACTTTTTTTGTGTTCAAACTACATTAAATGTCATTTCAGGTTTAACATGTTTGTAAGCTTGTTTTCATACCATACAGAAATGAACAGAAACCCAATGTGATTTAGAAAATGGACAGCTGTATTCCAATTTGTAGTAAAGGTTTACCAGTACGGTCCAGTGATATATTGTGTTGTGGGAATTAAGCAAATGCTGTAAAGGCATGCAAAATCTACCATTTCCAACTTACACTTACCAGCCTCGTCAGAGTAACGCTGTGCAGAAATGAGCAGCTCATCCAATTCTGTACTCTGAGACAGATTTTTGCAATCTTTGATGATCCTTGGCTTGAAAAATGTTGGCCACTTTGCAAGGAACTTACCAGACACTTCCTCCCCAACAAACAGCATTGTGAAGTCTTGGTCAATCTTAAACACAAAGTGTAACAACAGAAACAACACATTAACAAGAAAACAAACAAAGGAACCACAAAGCTGTCATTAAATCATTTTATGCCTTACCAAGCCAGGTGTATCTAGAAATCTTGGGAAAAGGTCCAGGACAGTAGAAGCTGTGGCAGGTTCTTGAACCACTTTTTGCCTATGTTGAAATGTCACCTTCATGTTGTCTTTGACATGTTTCATGTCAGTTGAGTGCCTCTTCCTTGCATTTATCACCTGACAACGGCCTCACATTTGAACACAAGTTGCGAAGAGTCTTGGGGCTGTCTTGAAAAGCTGACTTTGATTACTTCATCTCTTCTCTGGAACCAGCATATCACCACCTTCCAAGAGTAGAATAAGGTCCAGCATATAACACCATTTCTTTGCAAAATATCTAGCATGTCTAGTCCCTTTAGACTGAGTTAAAATTAATTTTGTTAAGAAAAAACATTCTTGATCCATTTTTAAGTAGTACAAGCTGTGTAACATGACTGCAATACAGTATTCTCTCAACTATCGCAGGGGTTAGTAGAAACCATATTTCTATTTTATTATTTTTTATATATTTTAAGCCATAAAAACCCTCCCCACTCTCTAACAAACCCTAATATAACCCTGTTATTCATTTTTAGACTAGAAAATGCTTAATTTACCACAAAAAAATGTAAACCAAAAAAAAGAGAAAAAAAAAGAAAAATACCTACTGGCTACAGAAATGCGCACTATAATGAAATTCCCACAATTTACAAGATGTAGGGGCCATTATAGTGTAAAAATACTCTCAGGTTACCCTTAAGCATCCTAGTTCACCTAAGGCAGGGTCTCAAACTTAAATGGGCTGTCATCTTATTGGAGGGCTACTTCAGTGTTCAAGAAGTAAAAAAGAAAGAAAGAAAGAAACCACAAAGAAAACACCCACAAATATTCCTGACAATGTAGCGTTTGGTTTGTTCGTTTTTAAATTTCAAATATTGTATAACAAGACAAAACTGCAAATATGAACGCATCCCCCCCCCCTCACTCTTAACTAACCGATGCCTTTAATTGAACTACCAAATTAACACAATGGTCCTCTCTTTCTGGTCAGACACTTTGCAGCACTTCTGCTGTAATTTTGTTCATATTTAACAAAATAAAAATGAAGAAATAAGTGTACACATTAGTTTTTGACTCTCACTGAGCTAACAAAGCCAATCCCTCCACATGTTTGTACTCTCTTGTTACCTCGGCCAGGTCCGCGGCTCTGAACCGTGGTAATGACACCTCTGGCTAATACGTCGGGTTGTCGGGCTTGTAGCTTTACTGTCAGCGAACACAGTGTACAGTCGAGTCTTAACAGCTTTCTTACAACCAGGCACTCATTTTGGCGGCAGTGGTTATTATTATATTTACATGCTTCCTTCTTCCATTTCTCCTCGGTAACAGCTCTTACTTTCCCCCTCTCTCGCACTCAAACACACAACGGGAGGGGCAGTTCCACGTTCTCCCTGCAGCACAGACTACGCTGCCCATGAGGGCCCGTAACACTCTGCCCTTATTGCCTTCATATTAAATCATTTTTGGCTAATGACAAAAAAAAGTCACTTTAAGGGCCAAATTGCATTATACTTCTTCACCTCACCTGACGTGGGCCGCGAGTTTGAGACCACTGACCCTAAGGCTTTGGCAGTTTAATTCGAAAATAAATAAAAGGCATTTAATAAAAACTGTGACATATATTAACATGTAATATTCATTACAGTCTGCCAATAGCCAGATTATGCTAAATGAATATTAGGAAAGAAACTGGTACTTTGCAGAGTTCTAGCTAGCAGTAGCCCAGCTTAACAAAAACAGTTAAAATTCAAATATGACACTTAAAGATGATGTATTTTGATATAAATACTATTTCTTTTACTAGTTATCATGTTACTTGTTCTAACATCAATCTAAAACTTAATATTTAACCAAATAAAACTTACCGCACCAGCAAGAAAAAATGGCGACCGAAGATTCTGGAATGCGAAGCTCCACAGGAAATGAAGGTGTGGTCTAATTTAACACCCACAGTGTTAAAATGCAGTAACGACTAAAATCCACACTAACACTTTCAGGAATCAACTCCCGATGTGTTATTTTAACTCGATTAAGTGTTGAACTAACTCGGAACTCTGTTGAATTCTACTAACACTGAAAAATCAACACTGGCATTTTTGCTGTGTAGCTGAGTAGGGTATATATTAGACTTAATAGTTACTATATACAGTAATGGATTTCTATACATTTTACATCAGATGAAAACTTTGGTTGTAAGATTCAGATTATTATTTATTAAAAGTGAGACATTTTAAATGAGAATAAGAAAGAAAAGTATTTCTTTGTGCCCCCCTTTTCCCTGTTAATGCCCTACCTGGGCCCCTGGCAAAACTTTGCTAGATCCGCCCCTGCACAGTTACCAGCCGTCAGCTACGTAGAAAAGGATCCTGGTGTACAAAGTAATATTAAATAAATTCTAACAACAGTTTATTAAGCTTAAACGTGCTGCTGTTTTTCAGCCGCTGGTTTCCTCTTTCTGGCGCAAATTGAGCGATAAACTAACAAGAGAGACGCACTCGTGACAGAAAAGCCGATCAGCTGATCATTGATCAGTTTCATGATTGAAGTAGCAGCAGAAGAGGGGGAGAATGAGAGGCAGTTGCTCCCAGCATTCGCTGGGAATGCTTTACAAACATTCAGAGATGAACTTACACACTTGCTTTACTTCTCTGGGATACCTTTAAATGCCGGTTTAGGAGCACCTAGCGAGGCTCCAAATGCTCAACCAGACCGCCGACAGGTCTCACATGCCATAGCCGCTCTATCACGAGATCCATACTCCTCCGACGTGCTAAGGTTATGAGCTGAGTTACACTATGCAGCAAGTTTTGTGAGGTGCTTTTGTGATATTGAATGGATTGATTACATTTTTTATTTTTCTCTGATATCTGATTCAGTAATTTAGGCCAGTATCGGATGATACCGATACGTAATATCGGATCGGTCCATCTCTAGTATTTACAGCATTTATTTACAGTTTATCTCCATGTGCTCTTTCTTTGGTAGGGAGAAAATTTAGTTTAAAATTGGCAAACTCTGGAACACAGTTGTTAGCACTGTTATGTTACACGAAGAAGGTCCTGGGTTCGATTCTGCCATGTGACCGAGCCTTTCTGTGTGGAGTTTGCATGCTTTTCCCGTGTCTGTGTGGGTTCTCTACAGATCCTCGAGCTTCCTCCCACAGTCCAAAGACACGCAATTAGTTGGGCTACATTAATTGGTGATTCTAAATTGGCCGTAGATGTAAATCTGAGTGCAAATGATTCTGTTTCTCTGCGTTAGCCCTGTGACAAATTGGCAGTGTGTCCTGGGTGTATCCTGCGTCTTGCCCTGTAGCAGCTGGGATAGGCTCCAGCCCCCCATAATCCTGAATTGAATAAGCAGAATTGGCAAACGGTAGAAGTGCCTATGAGCGTTTTACAGCCAGATTTCCACGCAAATTGGGAAACCGTGTCAAATTTGAATAAAAACAGAATGCAGTAATCTGTCAATCTGCCTCTAATATTGATATGTGTGGTTGAAACAAAACAGTGACTACACCAAAAAATGCTCTGCTTACCAGTGATTGTAGGGCCTTACTCTAATAACTTTGTGGTTCTTTTGGAGGCCAATTTGTTTTCAAATACTCAAATTTTTGTTTGACTCCATTGCCGATAAGCAATAGTTCAGATTCTTGTAAGAGGTTTGACAGTGTTCTAGTAACCAGTCACAGCTGAGCAGGCTTTGTGTCTATGATTTAGCATCATAGAAAACCAAGACACTGTATTGGTAAAACGCCAGTTTAATAAAACAGTAACAGTCTTGATCCAGACATCTTGGCTACACTGGAAGCTCAAAAACTGTCAGTGACTCCCAGCAGCAAGTCAGTATCTCACTTTGCATTACTCTCACTCAATAAGCTGAACTGTAAAAGAGCCCAATGAGTGACTTCCAGTACAGAATGATGTATGTTTTATGTATGCTTTAATGATGTCTGTGCAACGCCATCATGATAACAGTCATTAAATACTGGTTTTTGAGTTTGTGACCCGGAGACAGATTTCTGAATGTTTTCACCAACAACAACTTGAGTCCTGGAGTCTTTCCTATGTCACGATCTGAGGAGACAGACCGTGCGGTGGTGTGTGTGGTGGACCCAGGTGCGAACACAAGAGAGTAGACCGGAGTAAACTTAAACTGAAAGCGAGCCTTTATTATGGCTGATGACAGGTTTCAAACAAAGCAGAAATACCGTGACTAAACTGAACTTAAACTAAACTGGGAAGCAGATACTGATAAGCTATGAAGACGATGACTGTAAAGACTGGCCGTGAGGACATGGAGGGTGGGAACACAGACGACGCGACACAGACTGAATGAAACACAGAGACTAAATACACATGAGGGATGATCAAGGGAAGTGGAAACACATGAGGGGGGAATAGCTGATACACATGAACCTAATGACAGGACAGGGAAAGTGAAACTACAAACACTGACATTAGACACAGACTTCCAAAGTAAAACAGGAAACATGGAGATTAGACGTGACCTGAACTGAACATAACCACACAGATATGACGCATGACAGGTAGACGCACGAACCAGGGAGACTGCGTACAGGAGATGACATAAACACTAAGAAACAAAGGACTAAACAGTAACCTCAAAATAAACTAGATGAACTAAACTAGGGCACAAATGAATACAAAAGATGCATAAAACTCAAACACTGGGTCGCTCGACCCAGGACCATGACATCCTAAGCCTCTCTGAGGTTGTTTAAATCCCATTTATGTTACAGACCTGCTGCGTGTTTGTGAAATCATCACACAATATTTCCTTTTATTTTGTGTTGTTCTTACTCTTCAAAGACTTCAGGTGTAAAAACATACTTATTAAATTGCATACCTACAGTACATCCAGTTTTGCCCACATGGCGTAGGTGGATTGAAATGTACTCGGTGAATGAAATTTAATTAATCTGAACATGACAATGTCCATCTTGGATGTCACTTTATAATAAATGATATGGCCGGCAAATTGCTGGTGATTGGTTTAATTATAACCGATGAAAATTATAATTTAATTATTACTGATGAGATTGTGGCACTTTGTAACTAACGTTTGATAGAACAGATAAATGTTCATCTGAGGACAATAGCCCAGTGTGTTGTCATTTTGTAAGTGAATTAAAGACAGAGCTGTCTTGGTGTGATTGCTGATGGTGAAAAGGAAATTGCACCGTTAAGAAGATTTAATGTTTTCCCTTGAAGGGTCTCACCAGAGCATGCAACATCAACATCATCATTGCCGTGCTTTATGGGACAACAGATTAGAGTCTTTATCCCTCCCAGGGAGGCTGAACCACAGGGCGAGGAGGTAAAAGTGTCAAATCTGTCCATGTGTTGGGATTAATGCCAAAATTATAAAGTGCCCATAGGTGTGAATGGGTTAGCCCTGTGGCAGACTGGCGTGTACCCTGCCTCTCACCCTATGGTAGATGGGATAGGCTTTCGCCCTCCCATGACCCTGACAAGGATAAGTGGAAGACAATGGATGAATGGACAACACAAACTGTCGTAGAGGATACAGTGTCAGAGTGGTACATGTTTTGAAGTGACAAGCAGCAGGCGCGTTTAGTATACGTCGAGCGGCTGCAAAAAAGACCAAACAAACATAGAAGCAGAGCGCAGTGGCCAGCGAAACACAAATATTGGGTCCTATACTCTAGCGGTCAGCGCAGAACGTGCTGTGTCTTATATAAGGCTCGGGCTGCCAGTCATGACAATTATTCCTAGCTTCAGTGCACCACACAGTACTTCTTTTTGCCCAACTCTTGCTGATGTAGACACTTTTTAAATGGCTGCAACATGACTTTTTTTAAAACCTAACTGTACAAATTAAGTAAGTGTAACAAGTTAGCATTAGAAGTTATAGCGTCCTTGTAGGTCAATGTTTGCGTTAAACTAAATTAAATGTATCCATTATCTCAGATTTGATGTATTTCTAAATTATGTTCCTTTCTTTAACCGAGTCAAAATAATACAATGCTTTCTGATGGCTAGTCTGCTTGGCCATTAGGGGTTTATGCAATGCGGTTACAGAAAATAGCTTCTTTTCTACCTTGTGCTGCTCACAATTGAAGTTCTCAAAGGCATTTCATTGGGGATGGACTAGATGAGCGTTGGATTTCTCCCAAGATCGAAAAGCAGAGAAATCTAATCTGGAAAACAATGGCGGTACAGTGGCTGCACATCTGAAGAGAATTCTCTGCTGGGTATATATGCAAATGTTTTACCACTTTTTCAATTTGAGAGAGAAAAGGCTCAGTGCAACCAGTTTGATAAGATTTTTTCATTGTGTCAGAATGCATACATTTTAAGAGGATTCAGTCATCGTCAGCTTGCTTTAAGTATGTGACAATCATAACAATCTTCCCTTTCCACTGCTCTTGGTGGTAAATCCGCTTTTTTATCTTATCCCTCAGTGCGAAACACTATCTGGAACAGCCTGATACAGTGTGCAATAAATGTATCTCTGTATATACAGGGAGTGCAGAATTATTAGGCAAATGAGTATTTTGTCCACATCATCCTCTTCATGCATGTTGTCTTACTCCAAGCTGTATAGGCTCGAAAGCCTACTACCAATTAAGCATATTAGGTGATGTGCATCGCTGTAATGAGAAGGGGTGTGGTCTAATGACATCAACACCCTATATCAGGTGTGCATAATTATTAGGCAACTTCCTTTCCTTTGGCAAAATGGGTCAAAAGAAGGACTTGACAGGCTCAGAAAAGTCAAAAATAGTGAGATATCTTGAAGAGGGATGCAGCAGTCTCAAAATTGCAAAGCTTCTGAAGCGTGATCATCGAACAATCAAGCGTTTCATTCAAAATAGTCAACAGGGTCGCAAGAAGCGTGTGGAAAAACCAAGGCGCAAAATAACTGCCCATGAACTGAGAAAAGTCAAGCGTGCAGCTGCCAAGATGCCACTTGCCACCAGTTTGGCCATATTTCAGAGCTGCAACATCACTGGAGTGCCCAAAAGCACAAGGTGTGCAATACTCAGAGACATGGCCAAGGTAAGAAAGGCTGAAAGACGACCACCACTGAACAAGACACACAAGCTGAAACGTCAAGACTGGGCCAAGAAATATCTCAAGACTGGTTTTTCTAAGGTTTTATGGACTGATGAAATGAGAGTGAGTCTTGATGGGCCAGATGGATGGGCCCGTGGCTGGATTGGTAAAGGGCAGAGAGCTCCAGTCCGACTCAGACGCCAGCAAGGTGGAGGTGGAGTACTGGTTTGGGCTGGTATCATCAAAGATGAGCTTGTGGGGCCTTTTCGGGTTGAGGATGGAGTCAAGCTCAACTCCCAGTCCTACTGCCAGTTTCTGGAAGACACCTTCTTCAAGCAGTGGTACAGGAAGAAGTCTGCATCCTTCAAGAAAAACATGATTTTCATGCAGGACAATGCTCCATCACACGCGTCCAAGTACTCCACAGCGTGGCTGGCAAGAAAGGGTATAAAAGAAGAAAAACTAATGACATGGCCTCCTTGTTCACCTGATCTGAACCCCATTGAGAACCTGTGGTCCATCATCAAATGTGAGATTTACAAGGAGGGAAAACAGTACACTCTCTGAACACTGTCTGGGAGGCTGTGGTTGCTGCTGCACGCAATGTTGATGGTGAACAGATCAAAACACTGACAGAATCCATGGATGGCAGGCTTTTGAGTGTCCTTGCAAAGAAAGGTGGCTATATTGGTCGCTGATTTGTTTTTGTTTTGTTTTTGAATGTCAGAAATGTATATTTGTGAATGTGGAGATGTTATATTGGTTTCACTGGTAAAAATAAATCATTGAAATGGGTATATATTTGTTTTTTGTTAAGTTGCCTAATAATTATGCACAGTAATAGTCACCTGCACACACAGATATCCCCCTAAAATAGCTAAAACTAAAAACAAACTAAAAACTACTTCCAAAAACATTCAGCTTTGATATTAATGAGTTTTTTGGGTTCATTGGGAACATGGTTGTTGTTCAATAATAAAATTATTCCTCAAAAATACAACTTGCCTAATAATTCTGCACTCCCTGTATACTGAAATTCAGGGTGTTGTCAAAAATGGTGAAACAAAAAAGCAATATATATTTTTTAACTTTAGTAATTAATGCAGTCTAATTGGATTTTTATTTTACAATATTATTTTTTAATTGGAAAATTAATGCCTCTACCAGCCTGGTATTAATTGGGATTAGAAAAGGATGCGCCCATATGTTTTTTGTTTTGTTTGTCCCTACGCTGATTAGAGGTTTAAAAGGTAAAAACTGATCAAACATAGGAAATAGAAATGGCATCTGTTTAGTGAAAACATACAGATGGTATTTTTAATATAACTAGAAACATGTTTCTATGAAACAAAAAAAAATATCAATTAGCTTTCTTTACAATATCTGAACTCAGTTTTTTAAATTATTTAAATCACATCACCTTCCTTGTAAATGATTATGGCCTAAATTGTCTGTGCTGTCAGAGAGTCGTGTATCTTGTCATTTAGTGCATTTGGAATAGCTTTAATTAACCTGGTAACCATGGTGTTTCTTTTTGAAATCATTTTTGTTTTACTGGCTGATGGGTATCTCTCTTTGTATTTTGTCATGAAAATCCCTGGATGAGCGCAGGAACACCTCCAGAAATCATTATCTGCGAGCACAGTTCACCGTGCCATCCACAAATGGAGATTAAAGCTCTATCATACAAAGAAGAAGCCATATGTGAACGTAATCCAGAAATGCCACCATCTGCTCCAAGCCAGAGCTCAATTAAAATGGACTGAGGCAACGTGGAAACCTGATTTGTGGTCAGATGAATTGAAATGTGAATGTAGAGAAAATGTACACTGTGTCCAGGATGGTTGATCAACTAGAATCCTATATGAGACAAGAATGAGACAACATCCCTCTCCCAGATGTTTAGAAACAAGTCTCCTCAGTTTCTAGACCTATACGTTATTTTAAAAAAGTGCAAAATCCACAGGTGGAAATATTGAATTTGCAGTTTTTGCCCCATAAGTTTTTTAAATAAACTATATTACTTGGACAATTTTGAGAACATTATCTGCTTTTGCTGTTTTTTGCACACAGCATGATTCTCGGTCTGCACCTTTGGGAAATTTAATCATAGCAAGAACAACTAGTTACTGTATTTCAAATCCATACACAAACAGAATTGGGGGAAAGTTGGCACACAGAGACCGAGCGTTCCAGTGTTTTCTGTAACAAACCGGCTGAAGAACAAGTGAGCTTATGAAATGGCGAGACACTCATGAGTGATTGTTCACCCACAGTTGACAAGAATCAGTAATCCTCCTATAGTATTGCTCAAAATTTAATCAAACTTAGATTCAGTTTATGTTTACACTTTATGCTAAGCCTAACTAAGCTAGTCATCTTATCCCACGACTACAGGCATGCAGTTAGTCTGCTCAGTGATTTAAGCATATCTGACATTATTGATTGCTTGAATATGACCATTGTAAATAACCTTTTTTTAAACTAGCTGTTCTTTTATACCAGTTGTAAATATTAATCAATTTATCGAGAAACCAACCCCTGTGTGTTTTATTTCTTTGCTCAAAAACTTTCCTCATGGTTTCTCTCTTGTTACTAATCATGAATTATTCATAATTTTTTAGAGAAATGCAATCTAATCCTAGCTCAATTCACAGCACTGAGAATACCCTCATTAAGGTGGTCAATGACTTATTAGGAACTGCTGGTTTTTACATTTTAATTAAACTTTATTACTAAAGGTGGTTCCTCTTTAGCAGGTCCATTTAATTTATCTTCAATTGATGGTTTTAATTTAATTGTGATGGTGCATTGGCTTAACTTTAATAGTTTTTACCTGCTTAGCTAGCTGTGAAACACTGTTGCTATAATTAGGATATTTCCCTTGTCTTGAAAATTTCCCTTTACTAAGATAATATTAAAAATTTCAGTATTTGGACACCAACCAAATGTGTCCAAATACAGGATCTCGGTTCCCGTTTATATTACATGTTTCAGCGTCTTACAGCAGCTTATTGTGATCAGTTGATCAATTATCCCTTAATTGAAAACATTGTGTCTGCTCAAAATTTAACATCATACGTATAGTGAGGATGAAAGCATTATGGTTTCTGGCATTTAAAGTTAACTCCAAATAATTAACAGTAGGGAATCACAATGACTAGCACTGTCATCTCAAAATGAGATGAGCCTGGTTCTGCTGGAGGTTTCTTCCTGTTAAAGGTAGTTTTTTTTATTCCCACTGTTGCCAAAGTGCTTGCTCATAGGGGGTCATGTGATTGATGGTTTTTTCTCTGTATGTATTATTGTAGGCTCTACCTTACAATTTAATTTGGCACTGTATGAATAAAATTGAAATAAACTGAATTGAATTGAAAAGTCAGGAGGTTCTGGGCTTAAACCTGCCTGAGGCCTCATGCTCTCTCTGTGTTTGTGTGGGATTTCTCCAGATGCTATAGTTTCCATCCTCATCCAAAGGCATGCTTGTTAGGTTATTTGTTAATTTTTGATTAGCTGCAGGTATGGATGTGAGTGTGATTGGTTGTCTGTTTCTGTGTTAGTCTTGTGATGGGACCAGTAACCTCCAGAATGCGAACTGTTTGTCACCCTGGGATAGGATTGCAGGATTGCCCACGTTGGAATATGGATGGATGGATAACATAGTGGTTATGTACTTCAAATCAATTTTTTTATCCTTATCATTTTTTTCTGGGTCATCACTATTTATCCAAGCACATTTCTAATACTTTTCAAGGAGCTCAATAGACACGCACCATCAAACAACTAGGGCACACAACACAACACATAAAAAAACTAATTTGTCAAGTAATATAAAGGTGTCAGCAAGTCTGTCATAGACTCATAAGTGTTCTCTACACAATATCCCTACTTCATCTAATTGTTTGACGCTAATGACTTTGGCGCGGGGTGGGGAGTACACATTGTATAGAGTGATGAAAAGTGTTAGCACTTAAAGTTGTTATTGTTGCTCTTAATAAAGAGCCAATTAACCTGTTGCTTAGATTGACCTAACTAAATTAAAAGCTAATGAGCTCATTTAAAGACTGAGGCCTTAAGAAAGAAGGGATGTTAAAAGGCATCAGAAAATTTGGGAGAAAAATTAAACTATAGGTTAAAAACAAAAAACAAACAAACAGGGGACCCACAATGATTCAGTGAGACAAGAGATACAGATTTATTTATTTTTTAGTTTTGCCAGTTAAGCTTCTTACTTACAAAGTGCTGTTTGTTTTTCCATGCCAAGTAAGTGTTTGTAAAGGACGTGATGCACTTGCAAGACCACTTTCCCCATAATCCCGAAGATTCATCCCAGCTCAAAGAGCTAAAGAACATTTGTACAGTTAAGTCTTTTGGCTTCAGTTCTAAATAAAAAATATTAAACAAGAAAAACAAATATAAGCCACGATTAATGTCCAATCCTGTGATTGACAACTAGTTAAAACGAAATCCACCATAAAACTGGGTAATCCCACACAGACATTCCTAACCTTTCAAATACAAACTGAGTTACCAAATCAACTTTTATTCAAAAAGTTTTATTGACGTTGACCTGTTGTTTTTTTTTTTAAACATAAAATTTAGATGCTTTATCCGCTACTGCGTTAACATATTATCTTTTATCCGGTAGGAATATTGGTCACTATTATCATTTAAGAATAATAATATAATAAATTCTATATTATTAATAAATTGGTGATTATTTCCACAAAGATATTTAATTTTTACCTGGTAAATGACATTTTTTTGTTAAATCACAAAACAGCTACTAGTACTTCTGCTACTACTACTAAAATAATAATCATCATTATCATTATTACTATTAATACTCTAAAATGTCGCTTGTTCAACCATCTTACAGTGAAATAGCCCTGTGCTATCTCTGTGACCACCTGTGTGTGTGTGTGTGTGTGTGATATACAAGGTAGTATATATGTCGATGTGAAACACATCAAGGGTTCCTGCTTGTGCATTCCCATCATTCACAGCATGTAATATCTCCTCATGGGTATCGACTTAGCAATGACACAGAATTTCCATTAGCTCCCAGCAAAGACTGTTGTCAGGTTACTGTGTTGCAACTTTACTACTAGCACTAAACATGCCTCAGACTTATAAAGTGGAAGACAGTGAGATGCATTTTCTCTCTTCTCCATACAGAAGTATCATAAAATCAAATGTGTAACTGTTCCAACGCTGGCACATTATAGTAATTGTGCTTCTTGGATCGTTTCTAAGAAGAAAAATCACATCACTGTGCATTCACTCTATTCATTCTAGCATGATGGGTAATTTCAACATTTCCGCTGATTCAGTGACGTTGAAAACAGTCAGTAACAGTCAGTCAGTAAATTCTACACAGAAATTAAGTTTTTACTTTATCTGCTGAAACATGAAATCTAGATTATATATAATTTTTTAGCATTATGAATGTAAATGATGGTTTTATGAAGTTATGTCACAATGCAGTTTTTAAATGTTTGTGAAAGAATGGCATATATAATTCTCTTTTCATAAAGTGTTTAAGCAGACATCTTAGTGATACTGAATTGAAATGAAAATATAAACTGTATAAGTCTGTGTTAAAATAATTGCTTTGTTTTTCAGATCTATCTTTTGCTAACAGTGATCCTACCAGAGTACCAACCAAGAATTATCTTACTCCTTTTTCCTGAGAAGAACTTTCTATCATATCTGTAGTTTTGGTTCATTTATGGAGAAGCAAAAAGTGTTATAAACAAAACTATTGTTTTTTTTGTTTTTGTTTTTTTTGCTATGACATAGCAAAGAGCTGTGGTGGACAGCAACAGTTACAGACAGAAACATGTTAGCTAACGGCATGGTTAGCTAACATGCTAATATATAATGTACGGACAAATTTACACTGGGCAGTATGTACAGGGAAAAATTAAAAATATTTAAGAACAATTTAGGTGTTGTGTTGGTAAAACAGCTAGTTAAACTAACTACCTAATTTCGCTAAATATGCTGGTTGGATTTGTGCCTGCTTAGCATAGCAGAAGATGACATTCATCAAAGCATTTATTACTAATATGCTAGATGACTTAAAAGTTTCTTCACACTACAAGACGGTCTTTGTACAAAGGACCCAGTACCAAGATCATTTGGGGGATTCTGAAATCAGTCAATAAAACAGCTCACCTTCAGTTCACATCACCCCGCCTCTGTGTGTCTGTATTTGGGTCCTTTACATATCATTCAGATTTCCAACAGATTCTGATGATAATTCCTTTAGACCACATGTTGGTCAGGCGGTTAGTAAGAGGAAACGTATCTGTTACAGTGATTAACCACAGAGTGCTTGTTTGCTAATGCCGTCTCTGTATCCAAACACTACACAGATTGTAACTTATCTCAGAGTACTGAAAGCTGAGCCTGCTACTCTTATCTAGGATGCTAGAAACCAGGGATTTATCAGAGGCTTAGATCAAATCTTTCATAACAGGATGTACACAAGTCCTTGAAATGGACCGGACTCAGCCAGAGTCAAACCTGCTTTCAGAGGAATTAGCAAATAGGCAATAAGAGAAGTTTTAAGGGTAAGAAAAGCATTGGAGATGCAAGGAAGGAGATTTCTTTCACTTTGGCACGCTGTCAGGGCAAGAAAGGCAAGCAGTGCTTGTCCTGTGAAATGGAAAAATAGACAACATTTAAATTTTACCAAAGGGTAAAAAAACATTCTTTAAGGGGGTCAGCAAGGATATACAGTCGACCCCGCCTACTCATGGTTCAGTATTCCCAGATTCACCAATTTGTTATTCAAATTATTCTCAAAAATTCGCCTATTTGCTAATTTTTTTGGTAAAGCATGTAAAATAGTCACTAATTATTTTCGTTTTATTGTTGTGGCTAAATACATTTCTATGCTTAAAAAATTCTTTACTACTTTTCAAATATTAATATTAATCTAAACTCAGACAAAATATCAATAGGCAGTAAAAAGCATTTTTAGAGGGGCTCACAAATCACAGCCAGTTATGATCCCTAAACCCTGTGAATATCGGGAGTCGACTCTATATTTTATTTCACTTCCTTGGGAAACTTAAACCAACTAAAACTTCTCAATACCTCTAATTGAATAAGGGACCAAGGCTCCTGCTACAAATACTCTTGTACAAACATTTTCAGCTGTTTTGAATGCAAACATTGGGGTTATTAGAGTATTAAATAAAGTATTTCATTCTTTTTCTCCCTAAAGACCTCTTTTACGTCTGTGAGAAACCAAACTGAAAATTGAAAATTATTACGGAAGTGACTACTACAACATTAATTGGATCTATTCCTACTCTCATTGCAATTGATCTTCTGGCAAGTATGGTGTACAGTTTTTGACATATTTGTCTTATCCTGTGGTGTAACTACACATTTTTAAGCAGTGTGTTATGCACTTTGTTTACTCACTGTTAAGTCAGAAAAAGATTTGAGAATCTTTGATCTTTGACCCTTAAACATTGACCCTTTTGCTACTTAATTAATGTGGTTTTGTCAATAAACAATTGACAAAACCACCAGACTGGATAACGTGTTGCTATTTATCTATCTAAACATCTAAAGTGTGACTTCTTGTTCTTGTCTTGTTGTATAACTGCCCCCTTGATTTCATAAATGTTTATCACCTTCACACAAATCATATCCCATCTACTGATCGCTGCATCTGTGTAAATGTGAAGACTTGCCAGCAGTTATAATTTGGATTATCTTTGTGTGGTTGGTCACATATACACTTTATAAACACACCATCACCACAACAGGCTCTGATGAGCAGGATGCATTTCCTCAATGCAACCAACGATAACTGTTTGCATTCTCATCCTCAATACATTCATTTTTAATATGGGAGCATTGGACTGTAAGTAAATCGAGCCCAAACATTCACAATAGTGTTCTATCCTGCCAAGCCCAAAACTTGGATTTCTGTCATTAGTAGTGTTATGTGTTAGTAGAGTTAAGTGTTATGAAGCATTTTCTCCCAAGAGAATCAAACTTCATGGAGCAGCAATTTTTTTTTGCACACCCTTGAATGGTCAAAAATCTCAGCAATTGAGGAATTGGTCATTTGCATTTGCAGTGCTGGAAAAAATGGGTTGAGTGTTAAAATTTTATATGTGATCTGATGAGAGTGTCAGAGTTTGACTGTGTGGAAGGCACATTGAGGAACCAAGTGCAGAACTCCGGCTACAGACTTGAACTTAATTCTGTTTTATTGCTGAACTATACAAACCTGAAGGGAGAAAACAGACAGACTACAGTACATGACTGGGGACTCAGAACGAATAACAAAACACCTGGAGACTACAAAGGAAACACAGGTGGCAAGACACAGATGAGACTAGGAATAACAAAAGCCAGAACTAATAATAAACCCAGATGCAGTAGAGAAAGCTAAACTATACAGAACTAAGTCTGAAGTCATCTTTTAAATGTAGCAGAAAGTATCACGAGTCCACAACAAACTCAAAACACTGAGATCCAGGACAATGACAGACAGAAACTTTTGTTGACCACACAGATGTCCTACATATTTGCTTAATATGTGCATTGAAGGACATATCTTGATTAAAAACGACTCCAAGATTTCCCACAGTGTTACTGGAGGCCACAATATCTGAATTTAGAAGCGGGAAACTAGAGGTCATCCAGGTTTTTATGTCTTTAAGACATTCCTGCAGTTTAACCATTTGGTGAGTGTTATCTGGCTTCATGGATAGATAAAGCTGGGTATCATCTGAATATAAGTAAAAATGTATGGTATGCCTTCTAATGACGCTGCCCAGGAGAAGCATGTTTAATGTAAACAGAATTGGTCCTAGCACAGAACCCTGTGGAACTCCAATATTATCCTTTTGATATGATTCAAGCTACTGCAGCACAATGCCTTTTTACCTGTAGCATGCTCTAGTCTATGTAATTAAATATTACCCTCAACAGTATTAAACACTGAACTTGTAGGACAAGCACAGAGATAAGTCTGCTGTCAGGAAAAAGGTCATTTCTAACCTTCACTAAAGCTGTTTGCGTACTGTGATGAGCTCTGAAACCTGACTGAAACTCTTCAAATAAGCCATTCCTCTGCAGATGATCTGTTAGCTGTGTGACAACTACTCTTTCAAGGATTTTTGATATGAAAGGAAGGTTGGAGATTGGCCTATAATTAGCTAAGACTGCTGGGTCTAGAGATGGTGTCATGATCCTGGGTCTTATGACCCAGTGTTTTGAGTTTTAGTTCATTCAGTTCGATGTCAGTCCTTGGTTTAACGGCTGAGTGGACTGATGATCCACGGGCAGATGGGGAGTTCGTTCGTCAATGCCAAATACTTTCGTTATTTTGTTTGTTTGTTTACAATATGGACACTCTGCAACAATTTAAAAGTTTATTTTATTCTCAAACCTAATTTGTATTTATTTTATTCCAAACAGAAGTGTTTATTTATTATTCCGAAAGCTCGAGACAGTGCCAATAGTTCAGTGATATTTTGTTAAATTACAATGTGGAGACTCTGCAATAATTTAACAGAAGTTCTTACTTTTCACTTGAAATTTTTTTGTGGTCATTTTTATTAAGATATTATTTATTATCGGCAGAGAATAAAATAAAACCTGTCTTCCAATTCATTGCATTTGTTTGTGTGTGTGTGTGTGTGTGTGTGTGTGTGTGTGTGTGTGTGTGTGTGTGTGTGTGTGTGTGTGTGTGTGTGTGTGTGTGTAGAAGTATCGGTTTTTGTACTCTGTATCGAGTACTCAGATCCAAGTATCGGTATCGTATCGGTTTGAAAAAATTGGTATCGTTGCATCCCTAAAATACACCATTTCTCTGCAGATGATCAGTTAGCTGTTTAACAACTACTCTTTTAAGAACAGCTGGGTCAAGTGATGGCTTTTTTAAAAAATGGTTTAATTACTGCCAGGTTGAAGGCCTGTGGTAAATAGGCGATTAAGAGAGACAGGTTTACCATATTTGAGACTGAAACATTAATTGATGATAGGACTTCTTTGAGCAGCCTTGTAGGAATGAGGTCTAGATGACATGCTGATGGTTTGGAGGAAGTAATTATTGAAGTAAGTAAGAAAGATCAATCAGTGAGAAAGTGTCTAAATAAATAAAAGAAGCTTTACATAATGTTATGTCATAAATCACTCAGCCTACCAAGTACTCTGCCTTTCAAACAATATTCATCTTAAAATATTTTCATCTAAAGACCTATAACGAAGAATCATTTGTTATTCCCATGATGATACTTTTCTGCAGCACTTAAAAGAGTACAGTTACAGTTAGGTTCCCTAGGATTCAACCTATTGCACTACTTTCATTTCTGACATTGTGCAGTTTCTCTTTTCAAACCCCACCCGCATGCCTCCTCTTACACTCTGAGGATCTTTTAAACATAGGCTCTAAACAGACTGTTTTTCCATTGTGTTATTTGATTTGTATGTGTGGTTGCCACTTGTCACCCACACACTTCTATAGTTAGACACCTTAGCTTTCACACATATAGTATAAAACACCAATGCTTACTTCAGTGGATATCTTGTCTATTGAGATAATCAGGTATGAGGGCAGTTCTGAGAAAGTCCTACAGTATGAATTTGTGAACTCTTTATACTGAAATTGAACTGCTTGAAATACAGGAGAAATACCAGAGATGGTCATTTTGACCTCTTCACATGCATGTTTCATTTCAGTGACAATTAAAACCTTTTGCATTAGGTGATCAAACCTTTCAATATATACAAGCACAGCTGCAGCAGCTGGCTCTGTAATGATTCCTGGATTAGTAAATTAGATGCTAATTTTGCAGACTGCGATTGCAAACTGAACCGATAGCGTTCTTCGGTATATGGCTATACCATAAATCTGTTCCCGGTTGCCAGGAGATGTATATTGGCCAATGAAGACTTTCATTACCCACCTCTTCCCACTCCCAGATTAACATTCAGATTTTTTCATCAATTTTTTAATGGTCACTAGTTTCACTGCTGTGCAGCTGGTGCATCGCTATGACAACAGGACACTGCAATGTTATTTATTTGTTATTTATCTGTATCATAACCATATAAGAAATGAGTTTTTATCTGATCTGATTCTGATACTTGGGAATTACTTGTTGGTTGTTCCAGACATGAAACACAAATTGCCTTTAATTGCAAATTGAATTAAATTCACTTACATATAATTGTGTAAACGTATCTGGATGACTAACACTACCTTCTGAATAACCAAAATTAAGATTGTGTGTGTGTGTGTGTGTGTATGTGTGTGTGCGCATATCCATCTGACAGATGAATCCCAGAGAATGGAAAGCGTGCATGTGACAAGGACTGAGGTGAAGGGAGGCTCGGAGACTGAGGGAAATAATTTTGGAACATGCACGGGAAACACCTCTTTTTTTAGCACCGAGCAAAGCAGAAGCATGAGCTGAATGATTCTGAGTGAGGGGAGGGAGGCTAAAGGGGGGTCGAGGGGGAAATAAATAAATAAACCTGGTATTATTTTTAGCTCTGCTGCATTCATACATTCATGAATCTATATGAATTGTGCTGTTTCTGCCTTCAGCAAATCCCATCCTTGCTTTTATTGCTGCTCGGCTTATTTGCAAACGGCAGACAAAACATCATGGTGTGGTAAAACCCTATCAGTTGTGGCAGGTTTTAGGATTCACATGCAGAGCAAAAAAAAAAAGAAAAAAGAAGAAGGAGAAGAAAGTGTGTCCATGCTCAGAAATGTGTGGGTGTGTGTGTGTGGTGCGTGCCTGTGTGTGTCTGCACGCTGGCTCGTGTGCCCACATCTATGAGAGTGACAGAGTTGGTGTGCTACTCTGCTGTGAAATATCCTGAAATGGCTTGCCTTCAGGGGTTTGTGAGAGTATGAAGCAAAACGTGACTGTGTAGTCAGTGTTTCACGACTGAATGGAAAGGAGGGGGAGGGGCGTGCGCGCAAGACAGCAAAGAGACTGAATGAGCGGGCAGGTAAAGGAAGAGTGAGGAGATGAAAAGGATTCAGATATAATGTAAGAGAGGGAGAAGGAAAAAAACATCTAAACTTCTCAATGAGGTGAACGAGGTGAATGACAGAGGAAAATTGCATACAAGGGAGTGGAAGCAGTGCGCTGTAGAGGCTAAGTCTGTCACGTGCAGCGCTTTTCATTTTGTCAGCCTCTGTGGCACCATTGTGACTAAAAATAGAGTGCATATAAATAGAAGTGGGTCAGATCTTTGCTATCTAAAGGACAAAGTGGTGTATTTATAAATAGCACATTTAACCATATATGCTCTTTCCCCTTTATGTCTTTATCAAAATGTCTTAACCCTCTCAAGGCAGGCGTTGCAGATTTGCAACAGTTAAAAGCTAACAACCTCAGTTTTTTTTTTTTTTACTCAGAAGTACCACTGCAGGTATTCTTTTGTGCATTAGCAACAAAAACTTAATTTGAGCCTGAGAGGGTTAAAAATGTGATAGTTGGATAGATAAGATTTACATGACGGATGTAGAAGATGTGCAACCTAAGGGTGAATGATACTGCACTCACAGGGAATTTTAGAGTGGAACCATTATGTCAGTTTCCATCTCTATTTTTTATTCTGGGTCTCTACTGGAGTACCTTTGCATGATTCACAAAAATATCCATGTCTGTCTTAAACAATGTCCCTCATTTCATCCACTGTTTGAAAAAAGCCCTTTCAGCTCCTCTGCCTGGAAAGACAGCTTTTTTTTCTAATTAGCTGCCCCTCACAAACAGAAGGATTGAGTAGCAGGTCAGAGAGGCTGCTGAGCTAAGTAAAATGACCAAATTAGGCATATCCACCCTCTTTGACATCATATAGATCCAATACCAGAAACAATCTCATAAACAAAGTGTTTAAAGGGTAAGTCACACTAGAATAAAAATAAGATTTCATGTTGTAGCTGCAGTCACCAACTGGTCACCCAGAAGTAGAGCTTGCAGCACTCTCAACCTCTCGTTAATCCCATTCAATCCTGAATCATCTGTGCACAGTCACAGTAATTTTGTTCATGTTGCGATCTGAAACTGTGGTGTTTCCTAGTGTGACTACTGCATAAAGAAGTCTGAGGCCTGAGCTGTTGGCTAACTGGAGTGACTTGCACATATGCTGACCTCTGTTATTTCAAATGCAGATCTTTAATAATTCATTTGAAATGTTTGTATTTCATTCTTTTGTGAAATACTTTACACACTTTCGATACACATTTTAGTCTACTTTGCTGTGTGTGGGCCTTTGTGCTATGCAGCTATAGCTGATTGTACTGCTGCATGTCTTGGTTACGATACAGCTTTTAAATATCATATTATCATTATCCAAAAGAAGAAATAAAAAGTAATATAAGCCCCTCCCACCAACCATAAACACATGATAGATCCACTTGATATTCCTCTTTTATTTTGACTTTCAAAAGTGTCACTCATTGTTTGTTTTGATGTTTAGTAACACTTTTAAATCTCAAAGAAAGGTAAAAATGAACTGACAATTGAATTAGGTGAAGTTATACACAAAAAAACCATTAGAATTTTTCTCACTTAACAACAGATAACAAATAAAAAAAGTGGCATTTATTGTAAAGAGGCCAGTTACACCTGTCAAAAGTGATGGGACACAGTTCGTGAGAATCAGTTCAAATAAAATTCTCAGACAGACGTTTAGATACGGTCATTCACTCGCTGGTTCATAAACCCTGTTAGCTAGTAAGTTAAATCTTTCCCATAAATCATTTGCGCAAGGTAGAGTATGCTTACTGCAGTCCCATGTGGCCAAGCACCCCATCACTCACTGCCTCCACTCACTCCTTTGGCTGTGATGCGTCTCAGCTCACAGTACTATTCCCGTCTCAGTAGTCACAGCTGAAAGGTAGCCTCTCTAAATCGAACTCTAACTCACCAACTAGGCCAGTCCATCAGCTCTGCTGTGTCTCATTAAACATTTGAAGATTGGTTGCAGGCATATACCTTCGGTCCTAGTCAGCTTGCAGGCAATTTGCTTACAGCGCATCCTTACATGCCTCACTGGCTCTCATTGGACATAGACAGCAAGGGAAGCAGCTTTCAGGTCAAATGCACGAGGAGACAAACAGGCTAACACATAAACCTGTGCAGAGAAGGGAGTGAAAGTGAGAGAATAGTTTGCATAGGGGACAAGGGACGCTACACATTAGTGAACGTCTCTCCACTACTAAAATAAAGGAAGCATTTTTGTATCCAAAGCAGTGGCTTTGCAAAACATGATGACTACAGTAAATTAAAAATGAATAAATAAGTAAATAAAAAAAATATCTTTAATAACTAGATAGACTTAATTGTATCCCTTTATTTAAACAATAAAAATAAAAAATAAATGAGAAAAGTAAAAGTTAAAAAATACTATGGTATGTACAGATGGTTATACATATGTATATATTTGGGATTAAGCGACTAGTCATCTAGCCAACTAATCGATGTTCTTGTCACTAGTCATTATCAGACTTACTAGTCATTTAATCGAATTGTTAAAATTTTAATTGATGCCTGATGCCAGTAAATTATTTTCTCTTAAATGTTAAGCAGCCATCTGCCACCAGATGGCTTGTTGAAAAACGCCATAACTCTGTTAATCTAGGTCTCATCTTTTTGTTAACACTGTTGGCATGCGTTGGTGGACACAAGCTTTGATAATGCACGGAACAATGCGCCACACTTTTCAGTTGCAATTTGTTCGTTTTATGGATGCCAATTGGTCATATTTTAGTAACTGACAAAGATATTATGTAGTAGATTTCATATCATATTTAACATCGGTTTATTTTACATGTTTTTTTCTTCGTTGTCTGTCTGGAGTATAACGTGTAATGTTGATAATGTAAGATGAAAGGCGTGGCACAGTTAAGTGGCATAATTCGTTACTGAAGAATGTGATAAACGGTTTAAAGGTTTTTGACATTTTCCATTAAATAGCTCTCAAATGTAACTTAATATCTGAGTGTTTCTTAGTTTTAGACTAGTCGGTTAGGCTAATTCTTTTTCCACAGATAGGTGACCAAGAAAGCAGCAGTTTCCTAGAGTTTCTTAAGTGCTGCACTTCAGCTGTTTTAATCTTGTCTTATTTCCCAAGTGGTCCCTGCTGTATGACTGTCATTCTTCCGATTTCTTTGTATTTTGTAAAGTCTGCGAACAGAGATGGATCTGGTAATTGTCACTAATCTCTGAAGCAGTGTTTTGGTTTCATTTCTCACCTGTTATTCTTGATTTAGCTCACAATTATGCAGTCCAATCTGTTGCTGATCTTTATGGGTCTGTCTGTGTGCCTTCTGTTCAATATGTCCTAACTGTGGAGGACGGGAGTTTGTTGATCTAACTAATAGAGTGACCTTCACTGTGCAAACAAATAATTGTTGACCTTTCCACTGAGCTCACTTGTCTTTACAAGATTTTTTTGGGAACCAGCGCCAAGGTAACTGAGAATGGATGCATAAAGTCAGTTCCACACAGAGCAAGTCTAGTTTGTTTTATTAATGATGGATATGTTGTACTTACTTTGACAGCTAGCACTTTTAATCACATCATTTCATGTTGCCATCTAAAATGTTATATTTATGTTTTCTATAATGATTATCATGTATTTTTAGTGAAAAACATTTTTAGTACTAGTAAAACATATTGAACTTCTGGAGTTTGCTTTTAAAATTGTACAGTTTTTTGCCTTATACTGTATCCCTTCTATGTTTGCACGTGTTTCAATAAATCACTATCAGATTATAAAGAAAAGAGGGGTGGTTTGAGACAGTTGCACAGTATTTAACCTATTCTTTGATCTCAGCCAAAGACCTCGACAGAGTTCTAATCCATTTGCAAGCCCGGTGCTTAGATTTGTCCACCCTAACTGGAAAACTCAAAAATCAGTTTTATTTCTTGATATCTATCGTCTAGCTGAGCCCTACATAGAGTTTCTGTCTGATTTCTCAGACTTTTTATCGGATTTAGCGCTGAGCTCAGATAAAATCCTTATTGTGGGGGATTTTAACATCCATGTAGATGCTAAAAAATGACAGTGTCACCGCACCATTTAATCTTTTATTGTTAACGGGCTTGATTGATTACACAGCAGTGGGGAACGGATTTCATCACAGCAGATGTCTTTCTGAAAGAGCTGTAACTAAGTTTAAGGATATAATTCATCCACTATTATCTTTTTCAATGCCCCGTGTCAACACAAAGTGCAAAGCAGCTACCTGAATGCTACTCCCACAGAGGTCAATTATCTTGTTAATAATTTTACTTCTTCAGTCTTTCTCTCTAATTGATCTTTCAAAGATATCTTCAGTAATTACTTCCTCCAAACCATTAGCATGTCATCTGGACCCCATTCCTACAAGGCTGCTCAAAGAACTCCTACCATTATTTAATGTTTCAAACTTCTACTCTCACGTACAAGGTCTTGTATGTGACAGTGGACAGTGGACTTTAGTGACCTTTTTCACTCACTATGTGTTTACACACCACTCGCCATTTAATTATTGGTTATTATTCAACTCTGGCTCTCTTCGACAGCGTGTCTTTGTCCTGTCTTCATCTGCTTATCCACAACTGGTGGCAGCAGATGGCTGCACGTCCCTGGTTCTGCTGGATGCTTCTTCCTGTTAAAAGGGAGTTTTCCCTTCCCACTGTTGCCAGAGCACTTGCTCATAAGGGGTCATGTGATTGTTGAGTTTTTCTTTGTATTATTCTAGGGTCTTTACCTTATTAAAAACCAACCTTAAGTGTCTTTAGTCTTAAGCATCTGACATTACTGTTGATGCTGCACCAACAACAGGATCCACTAATCCTGTTGTTCATGAGTGATTTATGATCACTCATGAACAATACCCTAAGATACTCGGGTTACATGGAGGGCTGTCCACTGTTTTCCAGCAGAGAATGATCACATAAGCTTTTCCAGGGTGGATGAGCAGTGTGACACTTGGATAATTGGAGCATGCCCTCTGATCTTCCTTTTAAAGATGAAAACCATCTGTCCAGTCTGCTATTCTGCTCACACTGTTCTTGACCTCTATGCAACATTGAAGATGTGTTTCATCCAAGACAGCCCCACAATGTTCAGCACTTTTAGTATTTCAGGGCAAACCTCATCCCTTGTGCCATGCTGCTGAGAAGCTCCTTAAGTATCTCAGAGACCCGAAAGGGGAAAGGATATAGATGAAGCTTTCCCCTAAGGCTTTAAACTGTGCCTTCTCCTCAGAGAACAGTGGTGACATTCAGGAGTTCCTAAAAGGACTGTCGCATGGCTTAAATAGATTCTCAAGCAGGGTCAGCAGTTTCCAGTCCTGCTTAACAGAGCCTGTGCAAAGATATTCTTTCTCTTTATGATCGTGTGTATTTAGCAAGGAGGGCAAAAATGACAAATAGAGCCAAGTGATCATTGTCTTTGAGGTACAGAGGTGTTGAGTTAATCCAAGGCCTCTTTTTCAACGTCTACATTGTTCCGAAAACATCAGAGAGCTTGAGTTTAGTAAGCATGTTTTGACATTGTTCCTCTGGAGACATTGCTCCAAAACATCTAAATGACCACTTTTTTCTACCATCTGTCAGGAGGACAAAGTAAAATACTGCCTGACAGAATTTCCAGAAATGTGGTGGAGAGGTGGAGGATGACATTAGAATTAACAAATACATTTCAGGTGCTACTGACTTCCTTTAAATTTGTGAGATGGGACACTCTTGGTAGAGAATAGTGATGTCTGAGATTACGTCCCTGTTAAATCAGTGACAAAAAAAATTCTTGGCAGTAAGATGACTGTGAAGTAGAGCCATATAGTTTTACTGGCCAGACACATAAAAACTGTACTTTGAATTGTGCTATCAAGTTAATTGACCTCTACCTGTGTGTCACCTTTAGATGCAGTGGAACTTTTTTAGAGTGGATAAGTGGGAAATGGAGCTTTCTAATGTGTTTAACTTTATAAAGGGGTCTTCTTCTTCTTATTATTATTCTTATTATTATTCTTATTATTATTATTATTATTATTGTTCAAAGTTGTACTTTCCTTTACATTCTTCTTAATAAAGTTGAACTCAGTCACTCAATTAACCAACCAGCATAATGGCAACTCACCCAGCCAGTGACAGATGTGTTCCCAAGCACAATGCTTTAACCACTCTAATACACCAAAAATACAGTAAAACAAGAAACAATGTGTCCAAACACATACAGGGAGTGCAGAATTATTAGGCAAATGAGTATTTTGTCCACATCATCCTCTTCATGCATGTTGTCTTACTCCAAGCTGTATAGGCTCGAAAGCCTACTACCAATTAAGCATATTAGGTGATGTGCATCTCTGTAATGAGAAGGGGTGTGGTCTAATGACATCAACACCCTATATCAGGTGTGCATAATTATTAGGCAACGTCCTTTCCTTTGGCAAAATGGGTCAAAAGAAGGACTTGACAGGCTCAGAAAAGTCAAAAATAGTGAGATATCTTGCAGAGGGATGCAGCAGTCTCAAAATTGCAAAGCTTCTGAAGCGTGATCATCGAACAATCAAGCGTTTCATTCAAAATAGTCAACAGGGTCGCAAGAAGCGTGTGGAAAAACCAAGGCGCAAAATAACTGCCCATGAACTGAGAAAAGTCAAGCGTGCAGCTGCCAAGATGCCACTTGCCACCAGTTTGGCCATATTTCAGAGCTGCAACATCACTGGAGTGCCCAAAAGCACAAGGTGTGCAATACTCAGAGACATGGCCAAGGTAAGAAAGGCTGAAAGACGACCACCACTGAACAAGACACACAAGCTGAAACGTCAAGACTGGGCCAAGAAATATCTCAAGACTGGTTTTTCTAAGGTTTTATGGACTGATGAAATGAGAGTGAGTCTTGATGGGCCAGATGGATGGGCCCGTGGCTGGATTGGTAAAGGGCAGAGAGCTCCAGTCCGACTCAGACGCCAGCAAGGTGGAGGTGGAGTACTGGTTTGGGCTGGTATCATCAAAGATGAGCTTGTGGGGCCTTTTCGGGTTGAGGATGGAGTCAAGCTCAACTCCCAGTCCTACTGCCAGTTTCTGGAAGACACCTTCTTCAAGCAGTGGTACAGGAAGAAGTCTGCATCCTTCAAGAAAAACATGATTTCCATGCAGGACAATGCTCCATCACACGCGTCCAAGTACTCCACAGCGTGGCTGGCAAGAAAGGGTATAAAAGAAGAAAAACCAATGACATGGCCTCCTTGTTCACCTGATCTGAACCCCATTGAGAACCTGTGGTCCATCATCAAATGTGAGATTTACAAGGAGGGAAAACAGTACACCTCTCTGAACAGTGTCTGGGAGGCTGTGGTTGCTGCTGCACGCAATGTTGATGGTGAACAGATCAAAGCACTGAGAATCCATGGATGGCAGGCTTTTGAGTGTCCTTGCAAAGAAAGGTGGCTATATTGGTCGCTGATTTGTTTTTGTTTTGTTTTTGAATGTCAGAAATGTATATTTGTTAATGTGGAGATGTTATATTGGTTTCACTGGTAAAAAAAAAAATTGAAATGGGTATATATTTGTTTTTTGTTAAGTTGCCTAATAATTATGCACAGTAATAGTCGCCTGCACACACAGATATCCCCCTAAAATAGCTAAAACTAAAAACAAACTAAAAACTACTTCCAAAAACATTCAGCTTTGATATTAATGAGTTTTTTGGGTTCATTGAGAACATGGTTGTTGTTCAATAATAAAATTATTCCTCAAAAATACAACTTGCCTAATAATTCTGCACTCCCTGTATAAGCTCCCTATGCCTACTAGGAAAAAGCAGCCCCTACCAAAGGTCGTCTGGACTGTATCATATGCCAGACAAAGAAACGGTCAAAGCTAAAGCGCTATAGTTCTCTACATGGACAGTGTTTATGCTAACAGTTGTTTCTTTTTAGTTGTTTTTTTAGGTGATAGAACAATATGAGTCTTACTCACTCATGATTTCATGGTAAGGGCATCTACAAATACTGTGTACTTTGTTTGTACCACATCAACTAGTTCACAAGTCTTCCAGCTGTAACAGCTATGTAGATGATCTGTATGTTTCGATACAACTCGTGGAAGTGTATGTGCCTGCAGGGGATATGCCACAGATAAACTTAGAATCACTACTGAAATGTAGATACTTAACACTCCATGGTAAGGCAATGCTACAGCAAATGTGTGTTAAGAGATAGCAAAATATTTGTTCCAGCGTGCAAAAAGAACTTTAAGTTCAGAGGGTTCAAAGTTGTCATATCAAGTCTCTGTAGTTTAATGATATTGCCTTTTTTTTTTTTTTATATCACCTAATTATGGGCACTAGATCGCTTTATTTCTTAAGAGTAAACATGTATTTTTGTGGCACTTGCTGATGACTGATGCAGTCTCATAACTGCAACAGAGGACATAACAATAAAATGTACATGCTTGTACAAACATGGCATATATTATTATTTTTATGGAGACCATCTTATTTATTTTTGTTGGAGAGCTGTGAGAAGGTTTATAATGTGTTACTAGAGGAGTGTGGGTAATGAGAGCCCTCTTGGTTACCACTCAGCGGATTACTCACAGGAATGCAGACTTAGATCCAGATTTAACAATAACAGATGACAGCTGCTACATTTTATGTGTAAAATATCTCAGCAGTGCAACAAAGTGGTAAAATTCTCTATTTATGGAAATGTCAGAGCAGTAGCCCTAACTCTTGAGCCCATTTTTGGGAGCTGTATGTGAGTTAAATGATGTGCTGCTAAAAGTCCTGGTCTACCTGCTTCCACTTCTGCTTTTGTAATCACCTTTAACATAGAGCTTAGTTTTATTTTACAAGGAGAAAAATCATAATCAATCAATAAAAAAATTCTAATTTAACTATACCTTAATTATTTTTTTGAATTTATTGAAAGGGGAGTTTATTCATTTATTTCATCCATTATCTTCTTCATATAAACATATATAAACACGAACTTCTTTTTATTATTTTTTCCTCTTTCCTTCAGTGAAAATGCAAAATAACTTCAAAAACTGACTTCAAGTTTCTCTGTCCTCCTGCTTCATATCAAATGCACAAATGCATTTTCCTTAGTAATCTGGTACCATTTAAGGCGGAACAAACAGGCTTGCTAACAGTATAAAAAATAATGTCAATAAGCATTATTATGATAAAGAAATAATCAACCAAACACATATATCCTTCCTTAAGTTAGTTGTAAGTTATACGTTACACCACTGGTTCTCATAAGCTGGAGAGGCAATGGCGTGTCACAAATTTAGAAGATCATCATTTAGCCTGGAGAAATAGTTTGTTGCTTTATAAGAAAGCCCTCCACAAAGCCAGAACATCTTACTATTCGTCACTGATTGAAGAAAATAAGAACAACCCCAGGTTTCTCTTCAGCACTGTAGCCAGGCTGACAAAAAGTCAGAGCTCTATTGAGCCAACCATCCATTTAATGTTAACTAGTAATGACTTCATGAACTTCTTCACAAATAAAATTTTAATCATTAAAGAAAAAATTACCAATAATCATCCCACAGATGTAATATTATCTACAGCTACTTTTAGTACCATTGATATTCATTTAGACTCTTTTTCTCCAATTGATCTTTCTGAGTTAACTTCAATAATTACTTCCTCCAAACCATCAATGTGTCTTTTAGACCCCATTCCTACAAAACTGCTCAAAGAAGTCCTGCCGTTAATTAATGCTTCAATCTTAAATATTATCAACTCATCTCTAATAATCGGCTATGTACCACAGGCCTTCAAGCTGGCTGTAGTTAAACCTTTACTCAAAAAGCCATCTGTCATGTTTCGGCTGTGTAAAGGCAGGAGAAGGACCCAAACGCAAAACTCACGACAACGAAATTAAACTCAAAAAGTTGCTTTATTGCAGAATGGCATGGAAAACTAAACTGGGACATGGATGACTAACACACAGGGAAACACAGCCATGAGGGAAACTACGACACTGACAAAGAGAAACACAGGGCTTAAATACACAGAGGGATAACGAGGGAATGAGACACAGAAGGAGAGCACAGCTGGGAGTAATTAGGCTGGACGAGACAAGGGAAGCAAAACTAGAAACACTCACATGAGACATGGACCTTCAAAGTAAAACAGGAAACACACTGACTGAACTCTAAACATGCAAACTTAACAGCAACTGAGAAGACAAAATATAGGGACCAGAAACATGGTACAAAAACGTCACAGTAGACACAACATGGAACACAGGGAAGCCATATTACAAAGCCAAAGAACTAAACCTATGATAAACATAACTGAGACCTAGGGAAACAAGAAACGGTACAACAAAGGACTCAAAACATAACCCATAATATAAAAACACAAGATCTCTTCAAAATAAAATAGGAAACATAATGAGACGCAGACATGACAACCAGAACTTGACAACGTAAGACACAGACATGAAACACATGAAGAGCAGGGGAGCCTTAACATGGGTTGGAAACACAAGGGGGAACTAATAAGCAAATGAACATAGGAGACCTAATGAGCTTAAACATTCTATAAACATCAAAATGAACTAAAACTCAAAACACTGGGTCATAAGACCCAGGATCGTGACACCATCTCTAGACCCAGCAGTCTTAGCTAATTATAGGCCAATCTCCAACCTTCCTTTCATATCAAAAATCCTTGAAAGAGTAGTTGTCACACAGCTAACAGATCATCTGCAGAGGAATGGCTTATTTGAAGAGTTTCAGTCAGGTTTCAGAGCTCATCACAGCACAGAAACAGCTTTAGTGAAGATTACAAATGATCTTCTTATGGCCTCTGACAGTGGACTCATCTCTGTGCTTGTCCTGCTAGACCTCAGTGCAGCGTTCGATACTGTTGACCATAATATCCTATTAGAGTGATTAGAACATGCTGCAGGTATTACAGGTACCGTGCTGCAGTGGTTTGTATCATATCTATCTAATAGACTCCAATTTGTACATGTAAATGGAGAGTCCTCTTCACACACTGAGGTTCATTATGGAGTTCCACAGGGTTCAGTGCTAGGACCAATTCTGTTTACACTATACATGCTTCCCTTAGGCAGCATCATTAGAAGACATAGCATACATTTTCACTGCTATGCAGATGACACGCAGCTCTATCTATCCATGAAGCCAGATAACACACACCAATTAGTTAAACTGCAGGAATGTCTTAAAGACATAAAGACCTGGATGGCCGATAACTTTCTGCTTCTTAATTCAGATAAAACTGAGGTTGTTGTACTTGGCTCTGAAAATCTCAGAAATATGGTATCTAACCAGATTCTTACTCTGGATGGCATTACCTTGGCCTCCAGTAACGCTGTGAGGAACCTTGGAGTCATTTTTGACCAGGACATGTCCTTCAACACACATATTAAACAAATATGTAAGACTGCTTTCTTCCATTTACCCAACATCTCTAAAGTTAGAAATATCCTGTCTCAGAGTGATGCTGAAAAAACTAGTTCATGCATTTATTACTTCCAGGCTGGACTACTGTAATTCATTATTATCAGGATGCCCTAAAAACTCGCTAAAAAGCCTTCAGCTAATCCAAAATGCTGCAGCAAGAGTCCTGACAGGGAGTAAAAAGAGAGCAGATTTCTCCTGTTTTGGCTTCCCTTCACTGGCTTCCTGTTAAATCCAGAATTGAATTCAAAATCCTGCTTCTCACATACAAGTTCTTAAATAATCAGGCCCCATCTTATCTTAAGGACCTTGTAGTACCATATCACCCTTTTAGAGCACTTCACTCTGCAGGCTTACTTGTTCCTAGAGTATTTAAAAGTAGAATGGGAGTCAGAGCCTTCAGTTTTCAGGCCCCTCTTCTGTGGAACCAGCTTCCAGTTTGGATTCGGGAGACAGAAACTATCTCTACTTTTAAGATTAGGCTTAAAACTTTCCTTTTTGCTAAAGCATATAGTTAGGGCTGGACCAGGTGACCTTGAATCCTCCCTTAGTTATGCTGCAATAGACGTAGGCTGCCGGGGATTCCCATGATGCATTGAGTTTTTCCTTTCCAGTCACTTTTCTCACTCACTATGTGTTGATAGACCTCTCTGCATTGAATCATATCTGTTATTAACCTCTGTCTCTCTTCCACAGCATGTCTTTTATCCTGTCTTCCTTCTGTCACCCCAACCGGTCGCAGCAGATGGCCCCGCCCCTCCCTGAGCCTGGTTCTGCCAGAGGTTTCTTCCTGTTAAAAGGGAGTTTTTCCTTCCCACTGTCGCCAAAGTGCTTGCTCATAGGGGGTCATATGATTGTTGGGTTTTCTCTGTATCTATTATTGTACGATCTACTGTACAATATAAAGCGCCTTGAGGCGACTGTTGTTGTGATTTGGCGCTATATAAATAAAATTGAATTGAATTGAACTGAATCACTGGTTCTGAAAATAAAATAAGACAGCTGTTAGTTTTGTGATTTGATCATCACAAACCTGAAAGCAGATGACTAAATCTACTAAACTATCAATATTACTCCTCAGTGCACTCTTAGTTCTGCTGTTTATTTCAGCCACACATTTAGAGGTCTGAAACTCTAAACGTAAGCATTAAACATTAAAGGTGTGCACGGCTCTGCCTGTGGTCCATAGCCTAATAAAAAAAATGTTTGAATGACTTCATAGTAGACTGAGACCAAACATATTAAAATTATACATTTTCTGCATTACCATCGAAATCTGAATACATTTAGAAGCATGTAACAAACAGTTTGTGCTGCTGTAACTTTATTAACTGGACCTTATTCAGCTCTACAAGTTGCATATATAAAACACTTTGCATCAGCAGAATATATACTGCACTTAAAGAACACTGTAACAAAAATAATCTGTTAAAGCTTGGAGCTTTCAGATGACTTTAAATCAAAATTCTGAACATAAGCTGGTCCAGACCACGTCATGTGTTCACCATAGGTTAACATGGTAAGCTAACAGGTAAAAACTAAGCCACCACCATGATTTTGTATTGCTTTTGTATAGGTATAGGTTTAGACTGCCGTGTCTTACACATCATTTTATGCAGTGTAAACAACCAGAGTGTGTCGGTGTGTAAGTAAAACTGAACTAGGAACTAAAATACTATAGCCAAAGTAGATGCAAGCAAGTTAAAGATTGGTACAATGAATACCTAAAATTACAGTGAGGGGCTGTTTTTAAACATATTCCTAAGTGTTAAAGAAATGTGTGGCATTAAGCTGTGGTTTAGCTCAGCTGCAGGAGGAGAGATGGGGTCGAGTGGTTCAGGGAGCACTGCCAGGTGAAGGTGATTGGCACAGCTGGTGTATATCTGCTAATCAGTCTCTCTTATTTATGCAGCAACATTCTGGGGCCTGGAGAAAGAGATGCGCATGCACAAAATGTGTGCTTTTGTTTAATTAGCATCAGTCTTCTTGGCTGTGTTCATAACTGTAAGATGACAGACCTGCTCAGAGATGGGCAAGATGGATTTAGAAAAGCTAGAGCAGGTATATACTGATCATGTATATACAGTCACTTCCATTATATGTGAGAAACATAGGTAGGCAGGCCTACATTTGCTTCTGATATAAAGAAGACATTTGAGTTCACTTTTGGGAAACTTCTGCTTTATAGACTGGTAAATTCAGGTGTTGATAGATGTACTGGAAGTTGTATTATGCCATTAAATCTCTTTATCGGGTACCTGTTACCTGTTCTGGGTAATAAATAAAGAGGACGGTGTCCCCAGCAGTATGATGTGAAGCATGAAGGTGTTTTGTGTCTTCTGTTAACAATTTGATGATGATTTAAGTCATCAAGTATAAGATTCTAGTTTACGTGTTTAAGCTGATGATCAGATAATTGAACATTTTCTACTAAACCTACTATGGAGAAGATCAGTCATGTCTGACTTTAGTTTAGCTGTGATGTCCTACACTGATTAGCATAAATATCTCATCTTGAAGAGCACATGACATTTAAAGAAGCGCTCAGTTTTCTATGTGCACAGTTACGGTACGTTCAGGAACATTACCATTTGCCCAAGAGACCGGTGGGTTTAATGCCATGCCAGAGGAGGACAGGCGTTGTTTGTTGTGTGAGCTAGGTGAAGTGATATTCATATTTCCTTCTACAATCCTGTCTACAAGGACATACGGGATGCACTTTCTAAATCTCCTCATTCTTTGAGATCAGATTCAGTTAGATACATTTTCTGTAGCAAACATTATTTGGCAAAGTTGGGGAACAAAGTCGAAAGAAATAAAATCCCCTATGATTTTGTAAGAAAATGTAATGCAATGAAACACTTAACTGAATCATGAAGAAATAAAACATAGCTTCAGATCAATGTAGAAGATAGTACCAAACAGTGTAAAATGATACAGTAAGCTCCAAGGATCAAATCATGTATAACGCTGCAATGGTTTCCTTTATATATTAAGTTACTATATATAAAACCCATTTTTAGTCCAAAGATCTCATGTATGGTGCACAGTTTTTGTTGATCTTAATGCCAGAGGAGGTTTTGAGTCAGCAGAGTGTTGGAGACACTACGCACCTCTTCTGCTCTTTAAGTGGTCTACTGCTTTGAGTTGCCGTGGCTCCTGAAATGCTTTCACTTTGCAATAATACCACTTACAGATGATCTTGGAAAATCAAGGAGGGAAGAAATTTCACGAGCTGACATTTTACAGCACCACACTAAAATTCTGTGAGGTTTTTGGAAGACACGGATGTTTGAAAATGCAGACTGCATGGCTGGGTGATGACTTCATATACCTGCATTGATGGGACTGAAAACACCTGAATTCACAGATAAAGGTGTGGCCTAATACTTTTTTTTTTTAATGTAATGTATTGATGATGGAAAATTTTCTGATGGAGCAGACGATCTAGCTACCAATCATGCAGATCCCAGCTGAAATGACTTACTTTTGTGGTTTTACTTCATGGCTATAAATTTGAAGAAGCTGAAGAGGAGGAGTTTGGAGAAGAGTTTGTTAAAACTGCATTTGGCATATTTACACCGACAAGATTTCTCAGATAAAAGTGTTAAGATTGTAATTAAAAAATGCTAATATATTGAAATGTGACTATTGGTACCAAAAACGTGATTTTACTTGCAGGCTGGTGAGTCTGAAGTGTCACCATTGCTTACATGGAAATAGAAATTTCACCAGTGGACATATATGTACATACATAATGGCATCATGCAGAGAAGAAGTACAAATGTACCAGTGACTATTCTTCTGACAGGGTGCATTGTGCTCTGTTATTGTTTTCACATTAACAACTCACAGAAGCGCCTGCTTGTGTTTACACATTTGTTCATGTGCATGCTGCAGTGAAGTGAGATTGTTATACAAAAAACATGAGCACGGAGGAATAAATGTTCACATGGAGATTGCATGTGATGTATGCCTAGGGCAGACTGAGCGTCAGACACACAATTCCAACTCCGACTGCGCTGCCTAATGTGGAACAGAAGCAATCATCTCCCCGTTCACAGTGTGCCCGTGGACGTGAGCGCCCATTATCAATGAATGTGAACGTTGCACGGATGCATGAGCGTGCCTGCTATGGCAACATGTGAATGAGAACATGAATGAATTGCTTCTAAAGTGCTTTTCGAAGGCCATGCATAACTTTTCTTTTAATATTTATTATTTTGTTGAACATAATCGTCACTTTACTACACTTTTTTTTCTTTAAAGAAATTGTCTTTAAAAGAAAGTTTGTGTGAATGTTATTTGCCTGCTGCAGTACACCTGTGATCTCCACTGTGTGGGCAAAATGAGTCGGCCAGTCAAAATGTCCTGATCTGTGACCTGCCCTTTAGTGTGGTTTTATCTCTGAGGGATTTGATGTTGTGTAATGTCACTGCATCCCCACCTTTCGCTGTCCCCGCATCCACTACCTTTCTCTAGGCGAAGAAGATGGATCTGTTGTTCTCTGCTGGTCTGCTGTTCCTCCCTGGGCTTGCCCCAAGCCTGTTCTATCTGAAATGGTTCAGAGGTGTATTCATGTCTGTCTAGCCTGGTTTACAGCATGCCAGACGCATCAATTTTCACTGTCTGATAGGACGATGCTGGCTTGATTGACTCATTCACTACAGTGATTAATGGCTTAGAGCCTGCCCTTTAGTAGCTAAGAACCGGTCTTCCTGTAAATACATGCGTGTCGTGAAAGACAGTGCATCTATTTGTTATGCAGTCTCCATCAGAGGACATGCTGGTGAAACAGAGGGATGATTTCACACTTCAATACTAGCTATATACAGAGAAGCAGACCCTGGCATTGTGCACTTGCAGCTGAAAGTTGAGGCACCAATCAGATTTGATTTATCCCCACCATTCATCCCCAGTGACTGCAGGGATTATACAGATATCAATGCATGGCACCGCAGAAGAGTTTCAACTTAAAATAAAACATTTAATATATTTGGGTTGTGTTTACTAGTTACAAATTCTCTTTCTGAAAGTGTGAAGCAACATTTTGTAAACCTGTCAGGGCCGTATCTGTCCATCACCCTCCTTTGACTCGAGCCTGGCAAAGAAGGTGTTTTTACTCATATTTAAGTTTAAATAAAAGTGAAACAAGGGTTGATGTTTTTGGCAACAAAAACACATCATTTGGGCTTTAGTGTGCGCATATAATTTTTTATTTGGATTATATATAGACTCATAGTTATACATCTTATGTGTATAGCTATAAGAAAACACAGCATTGGGTGTTGCTACAAGGTAATAAACTAATATTCCAACATTGTCTGTTGATTGTTTAAAACCACATTCAGTGAGTCCCTGTGCCCGATGCATGGAGAGGTGACTCCCATCAGGTCAGACGTTTCCTCACGTGTAACACACTAAACCCAAAGAAGTCAAAGCCTCCTGTTATTTCTCTTTTCCATCTAATGAGTATCACAACTTAAGACAGTCAGCATTAGCTTGTGGATTAGATTGTTAAACCACCATGAGCAGGCTCTTCTCCAGAGACAAAGAGACGTAAACATTAAAAAAGAAAAACACATACTCAGAAATCTGCACCCCTATCACATCGTTTTGTGCAGTGGTCTGTGTACTTACACAACAGTCTTGCTTTCAGGTGATATTGTACAATACAGTAAGACGTGGACAGAAAGCAGAAGAGAAGGAGATGATGGCTAATACTGATAACATAATAATATAATATAGTGATTTATGTCACTTACAGTATGTCAAGTGTCACTTTGTGCTTACAGTCTGATGGAGTCTCTTGGAGATTTCAAGATGTGGCCGGTAGGAGTTTAGGAAAAGAAAGATTTAATTATGTAATCAAAGAGCTCAGGCTTTCATGAAAATATAAATGTATATGATTCATGCTGTTTGCCCTCTTTAAAATTACTTAATTTTATCAATGTGTTGCGGTGCTGCTGATGTTTTTCTCTTGTCTTTAGGACAGCCCCTCCTTGCAGGTAAGAAGCCTGTTAAACATTACAGTTAAATTAATTACATTTTATACTAAAAGCTGTGGATTAAATTTGTCAGAGATTATCTATATATTCAGGTCCTGATGCCTGCTGTACAAACCTTTTCAAGGAAATGAACCGAAGCTGCCAAATGGATGTAGTGCAGATCTAGCAGACATACAATATGATCCTCATTGAGAAGCACATGTGGATCAGACTAAACATACAGTTCATTTAAATTATACAATGGTTCTAGCTATTGTCAACACAGTCATGCACACAGGACATACAGGATTGAAATATCATTCCCCCAAATCCAAGAAAAGGAAACAAAAACATTAGATATGAGTAAGAAAAGCCACGAGGTACTGATATAAATAAATGAATATATACTATACTGGGCTTTATTACAGCCTATATACATTAAAGCCATACGAGATGTCTAAGCTTTTATTTGCAGCCTTTATTTAATGATATATCCTTTATTAAATGTACTTTATTTTAAACATGAATGTGTTTATATGCAGCAATTAGTTCAAAGAATGGAAACTGAATATTCGAGATTTATTCAAGGATTTTCAGTATTAAGCATTAAGTTGATGTAATTATACTTGTTTAGGAACAGATATGACTTTTTCAAATAACATTTGAAGCCATGCGTTTGGCATTTTGATTGTCACCACATTATTATTATTATTATATAGGACCTTACTCTATTTAGAAGAGAGTATAGAGCCCAGGAGCCATTAGCGAAGAGCAGCTAGCTAGTTTGGTTTGCAAATGCAATAATAATTACCTTAAGCGCTCCCAGGAATATGTCATTTATGCTTTGAATTAAGTTTTTTTTACTGTTTGACTGTAAAATCATAAAAACAATCATAAAAAATTTATACATGATTCTGTTTTCCCTTTGATCAAAAATATAAACTCAGTTAACATTTCCAGCCCAGTACACTGCTGTTGTCTGTCATCAGTTTCATCCTAAAACCTCATTTGAGGTCGGAGAGGTCATTTGTACAGATACGATTATTGTTAAATGGTTTTTATTGATAATGAAAAGATGACATAGCTAAGAGGAGCACAGGCGCACTCTCTCACTCTGCAGGCAATGCATTTATCATAAGAGGAGTCCTCATTTTTGTTAGCATTACAATTGTTTTAGTACATTTAGGTAAACTATGAAGCAACATTGTCTATAATTTAAACAAATGTTCAGTTTAATGTTTCTATCAGCTAAATAGTTTTACACTATGAAAGATCCTTTCATTATTTCGCTGTGTAGATGATTGCATGCAGAAACAACCACATAACTGTCAAAATCTGCCAAGCACACAGGTGTAGGTTAGTGATATGACTGGTTGTAACATTTTGTCGTAGTATTTATAGAACTTGAGCACAACACAGTTACAACAAACTGTGAACATGGAGGAGTCTGCTCTGATAACAGTTAAATATAGTTGCTGGATCTGCTTGGTTTTTCCCGTAACACTACAGGGGAGAGCACGAGGTGCGATACTGATGACAATCTGTTTTCAACTGATATTCTTATAAGTAGCTGACTGTGTTGTGTGATCGCTGCAGGAAAAATGTTTATCCCACTCACAATATGTGCAAATATAACAGCCCTTTCTCATTTTAAAGAACAATGCAAAACAATTCAGCATCTTCAGATTGTGATAAATATTCTTCAATACATAACAGGAGTCAAGCAACACTAATAGTGGAAGCATTCACTGTCTGCAAAAGCAATTAGGTCACTTAAAAGATGAGGCACTTTCAGGAAATTAGAAGATTAGAAACAAAATCTCAGAAACTGCTGTCATTCTGTCAAACATCTAAACAGTGACATGCCCAGATTTGTACAGTGTCAAAGAAGTTTGTCATTTTGATGGAAATTACTATATTTTTTATGTAAAACATCTTTTTTATAATTTAAAGGTCCTGCCTGTTTTTTTTGTTTTTTTTTTAAATTTTGTTTGCCTGGGTTGTTCTGTGTTTGAGCTGTTCTAAGAAATGTATCAGCTGATAACTTAAAAAGTGTAATAAAACAAAAAAATGTTCCAGAACAACAGAGAAAACCTGTAAACCACTGTAAAAACATTCATTAATAAAAGGAAAATAAATATTTTCTCAAAACTCTGAGCGACAGCGGGGCAGAGCGCATCGTCTACAAGGGCTCCCAGTTTGGTTGCTCTGACCTCAAATCCATGAATTTCTACTATCCACAAAAACACAAAACAGCACGACTGTAGCCTGTTTGCCATGATAATTATGACTTTGTAATTATAATGAATAATTACAGCACTGAACATGTGTATACTTAATCCTACTTTTTTTTCATGGAAATTATGTTACTTCATTCAGTGTTACTTTCTTTTATCATTGGCTAACTGGATGCTGTTTCAGACTCTTTAGATTATTAGCCAAGTAATTTTGTTTTTTGTTTGTTTTTTCAAGCTAAACCTTGACTTTTGGACATATTTTGTAAAAGTGGGGTTTTGCCATTTATGCCACATAATTGTATCTCTGCTCTATATCTGCAGGAATAGCATTCATTAGTAGCCAGCTGGCTACGTACCTGATACCGACCAGCAAATTAAAGCTAAACTTAGGTGCTTGTCCTAACCCTGTGTATAAATTTTCACCTAGTTATTATTGATACTAAACCACTGGAAACAACTCCATGCCACTGGGTGGGTAGAAGATTTGCCACAACTTGAAACTTAGGACAGTAAAAATAATAATTTAGAAAAAGATTCAGTGATTGGTGTGTACATGAGCGCTCCTAAATCAAAGATTAAATGGGCTGGATACAATTCCAACAACAGCAAAGAAATTAAGCAAGCAACATTTAAAATTACATAAAGATAAAACATTTCAGTTTGAAATATACATTTTCATATGTATGATTTTAATGCAGTGTGAACAGAGGTTCCAGCGGTGCTGCAGGTGAGTAAATCAAGCTTCATGTACAACTCAACTGCTAAAACTTTAAAAACATGTGACACAGTATTAACCTCCTAAGACCCAAACTCTTTCATGGCATGCATTTTTAATTTTTCTTTGCTATTTGGGCTGATTGGGACCTGATGAATGTAAAAACAAAGAATTGCCAGATTTTTTTTTTTTATAACCTGATTTTTGTTTCTGAGAAAAATTAGATCCACATGTGAGGACATTCGTTTTAAATTTCGATAGAACAGTGGTAGTATAACGTCCTAGTAAGTGGATATCAGGCCCTTGTAGCAAAATTTTGTATTTTGGTCCAGACAACCCAAAATGTGATGTCCACATATGTAGACGCCAGGTCCTAGGAGGTTAAATGCAAAGAGAGCATAATCAGTCTCACCAGTCTTACTTAGTAAAAGCATTCACATGAACAAGTGCACAAAGCAGTCAAAATCTAACACTGCAGAGGGTTTGAGACACAACCAAAGGGGCCTAACAAGCCAAAATAGTCATTATAGGTGTCAAGATTTTATGCATATAAAACGTACATGCCACACAAAACAAAACAAAAGGCAGTACTCAGACCAAAGCTGATAACAGAAATAGCTTTGTTTACACTTTGAAGCGAGTGATGGTGAGCTGCACTGAAGTTTCCCAGGGGTGCGTGGCTCATCCGGGAAAGTACGTGGCAGGTGAAAGGCGGACTGGCAGGCGGTTGGCAGAGCAGGTTCACTGACGAGAGAGTTGTAGCAGGCCAAGAAAGCTGAACTTCTGGCTGAAAGGTGAAGTTGGAGAAGTTCTAGACAAGGCTCCCTTACAGGCAATATGGGGGGGACCGTAAAAGCAGAGGCTCGAGGTTAGGCAAGGCTGAAAACAACACCAAAGACTGACTGAACAAAGCTCTACAGTGGGGCCTGAAAAAACTGTATGTATAATTATAGCCTGGAGAGTCAATGGATTTGCACAAAAAGGTTATACATGTGAATGCACTGTGTGTGATCCAGCTTCAAAGATGAACTAGACCCTGGTCAAAAATCCGTTACCTCCTACATCTATAGTGGTCATCAGCTAAACATCATTATGGTTAAATAGTATGTTAAATTTACTACTTTAGAAAAAAGAATTAGAAGGTGAGCCTAGTATTAAAATGTAGGCAAAAAGAAGACCTTTCAGGTGCTATAAGTCATTCTGACCAATGATCTTTCCCCAATCCTTAATTCTGTTACTCCAAGTCATGGACATTAAATTAGTGCAGTTTTGCTACTGAAACTGTGATACATCTCATTATGATGATGCTCAGTGTTAGTGAGAGAAAAAAAGTGGCTCTGGGAAAAGAAAAACAAAACTACAACAACAAAAAAACAAGATAGTGGCTTTAGTTTGTGACTGTTGGACTGGATGTAAAATTTATTTGATTTGCTGTTTTTAACCAAACTCAATGTTTTTTTCCAGCCCTGAAAATATCATTTGGCTAAATCCTGTGGTTAAGAGGTTGTTAAGGAATAAACAAGCCAGAGAATATATTAAGGACTAACCCATGCAGTATTTTCAGCAGGGTGTAGCGCAGCATTTTAAAACGAACAAGTTAAAAGTGTTGAGACACTAATGATGGCTCTCCTCCATTTAATTGTCCCATTTCAGTGAGCGTGCATGCACAGCAACAGGGCTCTGAAACGGGGCCATCTAATTGGGCTGCATCCCTCATTTAAATGTAATTATTTACACCAATTCTTCTCAACTGCATTAATTGATTTTTGAAAAGCCCTATTGGCATATTTGTGATCGGATGTTTAAAAGAACCATTTCATCTCTGGGGCATCGTTGGGGCACTATTTTGTCTCCACCTTACACCTTACCTGAGGTGGCATATGGTGCAAGAGCACTTTATTCTTACCTGTTTGTCCACAACAGCAAGAACATTCACAACAACCTTTTGTGTTTTGTCAAATTAATTAACCCCGACATATTCAGTCCATGCAGCCACAAATATAGTGTTAATTTTTGTTCTTACTTTTAGTGATCTTGACATTGCTCTAAGCAGCACTACAGACGTGGTCTCTTTCTGGCCTGTGGATCGTTGCCTGACTCAAATGACGCTCCCGTCATTGTTTTAGGAGCTTGTTTAAAGTAAAGAAAGAAACGGACAGATATGTAGAGACAGTGTATTCATTCTTGCACAAAGTGAATGTTCCTGTCACTTCGTCTTCTTTCTGATTGTCACTGTGATGTATTGGGGCTGTCTATCAAGAGAACATGGGAGACCACACGAGGGACATATTCCTAAGTAATGCCTAAGATGACTGAGGTGCCAAAGGCTTTGGCATAATATTGCCCTTTTATTTATTTATTTTGTCTTACATGTCGTATCTCTAATAGAATCTTAACATTAGTGTTAAAATCTTATGCAAACAAACACATTTGGGGAAAATGTGCCTGGCTGCAGATGTTCCTCTCTTTCCTACATATTTATTTGTCTTTTCACCTCTGGCGCATGAGAAAGGGCAAAGGGTCATCAAATACAAGACCCACTGGGGTTGTGAATTCTTTATGTGATGCCTTGTCTTCTCTTTCTCCATGCAGATTCTCACGGTATCTGCATGGAGAAAAAGAATAAAATATACTTTGGATATAGACTTTTTTTAAACATAGGGGCACACAGCAACTTAAGTTTGGCATCCTTTTTAAAAATAGCACTATGTCTGCAAATAATGAATAATTCAATAACATATTTTAAAAAGCACACATGCATGTTTTAGCAATTGAGGTCTATTGCAGGATCTCATTCTCCATGCTGTGGTTTAGCATGTTACTCGTTGGGAGTACTAGCACTAGTGTTCTGCAGGAGTAATCACAGGCTCTGGACACATGCGGTGAATAATTATGATGTCAAATGATAATGACTCTATAGAATTCATACATGTGAGGAAGTTTGTTTTTTATGCATTTACAACACATGGAAAACATACGTCTACCTTTCCCCAATCCCAACCAACCCCCCCAAATGTAATTGTTTGTCCTTTGGCTGTGCCAAGCACAGAAACCTAATGTAGACATCTGCTGTGAGGCTGACAGAGGTGCTTTGTCCTCCAAACTGCTGCACGGGTTAGCATGAGATGTTTGTGCTTTCCTGTCAGGGCCCTGAACCACACTCGGTCTGTCAGGATGTCTCTCCTGCTGTAAAGAGCTGTTTTGCAAGGAGCACTTTTGTAAAGAAAGCTCAGTATGAAGTGTCTGTACCTGTTAAAGTGTCACACTTGTGCTCTTTGACAGGTGTGAAGGTGTCGAGTTGATCTGGGCTTTTAGGTTACACGTCTTCCTTTGTCTTAACATTTGAACTTCAGCAGTCGCCAGCTCTGAATCCATCCCTTTTGTATTCAGTGATTCAGTGCAGCTTGGATCACACACACTTTGAGCTAAATGTCGAGTGAAGTGCAAAACACAAAACTTGCACATTCGCTTTGAGCCTCTTCTGTAATGATATGCTGCAGGGTATATATATATCGCCAATCACTTCATGAGTTCTCCAAATAATTTGATATCCCACGGTGGGTCACCGTAGACAATCAGCAGAAATATTTAAGAAAGACAGACGATGATGTGTGGTTACAGGGGTGTGAGAGTATGACACTCATACTGTGCCAGACTGAAAAACATGCAGAAACTTAAGGACAAAGGAGATTACATCTCAGGCTCAGTGACAAATGATTGTTCAAAGAAAAAAGCCTGCTGAGCTTGACATTGGTATTTTTAACCCCCAGCTCATCTCATCCAGTGACATATTCTGCATCCTTTTATTCTTTAAGAAGATCGAGATCTATTGTTCTGCCCCTCCTCTTTCAGATAGAAGTGACCTCAAAGCCAGCACCATTTGGTATATGACCATCAGAGCAATTTGTAACCATAGAAAGCATTGAAAGCAATACAAGTTCTTCATCTCCTGGTGACAGTTGCCTCAGGTGAGCCCCTCAGTCATACAGGAAAAGTCTGTCCTTGGGCCTGGAGCAGATATATACTGAAATACATTTTTCTTGTCCGTGCATCTGCCCCATGGTGTGTGAAACCCACAAAAGCGTCATAACTTGCTCAAAGGCAAAATGCAGGTCATGCTGATCAAGTATAATATGGTCTAAGGCCGGAGAGATCACAGTGCTCAGGTGGCTTGTCGTTGTTTGCTTTGCTGTGTATGTGCCATTTGAAGCAGTACCCGCTCCTGGACAGCTGTCTGTGCTTCTTACATCTGAATGGTTTCCTGCAGAGAATGCATCTGTTCATATTGGCTGAGCTGATTCACATTGGCCACGAGTGAAATGTGTTAGAATACATGCAGCCATTTATTTGTTTAACTAACAGATTCAGATGTATGCTCTGCAGGAGTCCCCACTAAGCAATCCTCAGGCTTGCCAGTTATGTATCAGCAGGTGATTATCTAACTTTTTCCTTTATGTATTTTAAAAAAACATAAAACTTTTTTTGGGCAGTAATCATAGTCAGATTGATTAGGCTCCCAACAAGCTCTCTGTAAGAAAGTACTGGAGCAATTTAAAATGGCAAGAAGCACAAGAAGCAGTGCAGAAGTGTTCAAACAGAAGACGTCAAAATTAAATCAGGTATGTTTTCATGTTTGTTCTTACTTTTAAGGAGCTGAATCATCCCCACGTTTTTGTTTACATTTCTGAAACAGCTACTCATTTGGAATGAACTGCTGTCTTGTTACATGTCTATTGATTTATTAATTTATCATCCCACAACAAAGACTCTGTCACTCTGTGTAACAATGGGCGAGAGTCTCTAACCTCCTAGGGCTACTACTTCTAGCCAATATTCAGGTTCTATGGTTAACGGTGCTTCTTTTCCTCCTCGCTCTGCTCTTCCAGAAGGAAATCAGTCATGGATCACTACCCTAAAGAACGTTGTCACTGACCCAAATGGAATAAAGACAAGACAAGCAGTTCAGTATCTGAAGCTCTGGTCTGAAGAGAACATGCACACCTATCCACCAAGTCCTCTAATAGACCAAAAAACCTGTCACTTTAAACTTTTTAGTGAACCTGGTTTTTGGTGTTTAACTCAAGGGCGATGACACCTTTTGGCCATCTAGCTAAAAGTAATGACTTGAATTATGTCAAGAAAGGAGACAAGAAAAACACATTTTCTCACATGCATGCACACACACACATGCAAACAAGCACACGTATAGCAATGCACATGGGGTGTGAAGGCTAACTTTTGTGGTCTGATACAACTGATGAGCTACTGTGATCACATTGTTGTTAAGGGTTATGCTGGTTCTGATAGAAAGGTGTCAGAACACACATTTCATTGCATTTTGTTGCAGTGTTGGACCCTGACTGACAGAGCAGTCAAGGTGCACATGCGGACCCCTGTCCACTGCCAAAGCACAAACAGTGAGCATCAAAACTGGATCATGCAGCGATGGAAGACAGGGACCTGGTCTGATGTTCTTTTACAGCACACAGATGGCCGGCTTCTTCTGAGGAACACAGGTCACCAGGATGCACTATGGAAAGAAGACAAGCCAGTGGAGGCAGTGTGATGCTTTTGGCAATGAAAACAAAAATGGTTCAGGAAGTAATGATTCCAACCCACGTGAGCATCTGTGAGATATGCTGGACAAACGAGTCAGATCTATGGATGCCCCACCTCCAGCTTACTGGACTTAAAGGATCTGTTGCTATTGTAACATCCTGGTGCGAGATACCCAGGCGCACCTTCAGGGGTCTAGTAGAGTTTATGGCTCGACAAGTCAGGGCTGTGTTGGCAACAAAAAGGAGGCCAACACGATATTAGGCGTAAGGTTATGCCTTGCTGTACAAGGACCTGATATCCACTTACGAGGACATACGGCCACCATTCTTTTGAAATTTAGAGCAAATGTCCTCATTTGTGGATCTCATTTTTCTCAGAAACAAGAATCAGGTAAAAAAAAAAAATCTGCTTTGTTTTTACATTCATCAGGTCCCAATCAGCCCAAATAGCAAAGAGAAATTAAAAATACATGCCATGAAAGAGTTCGGGTCTTAGGAGGATAAAAGAAAATGTCAGGATCCTTTCTCTTTCTCTCAGACTGACATGGCCCCAGAGAATGTACTGTTGAGAGACATTCAGTGGTATTTGTGGGGAAATGATAGGGAGAAGGGAGCAGCTGAGAGAAGTTACAGGAGAAGGGTAAGCTCTGCAAATCAAAGTCTAAATGATTTTGTATAGAGCAATCCGAAGAGAAGCAATCAACCTTTAGATCAGGCTTCCACAGTGACTGAAGCAGGAATGGGAATTTTCACACTGGTGATTTTTTTAATGCAAAGTCTGTAAGTTTTGTCACAATTCTGCATCATTCATTAAATATATTAAAAGCTTAGCAAGAAGCACAGAAGCTGCATCATCGTGCTAATGATGCATTTTATTCTCACATACATTTTTTACACATCTGCTGTGTGAAAGACTCAACATTCATTTAATGTGTGTGACAAATGGGATACTTGTAACGAAACACCTCATTAATAAATGAATTTTATTTGCTTCAGACAAACCTCACTTGTCCTTATAATAAAAATATTAAATAAAATGACTTGCATAGCCCCTGTCTGGAAGATTTTATGGATCATAGGCATTGCCGCTCTTTGTCCAGTTCATGCACTTTTTTTTTTTTTACTTGAGGCACAGTCTGTCTCAGTGGAAACAACATTCACTGCCTTGGTTATTTTAACCCAAGTTTTATCTTTTGGTCATTACACCCGGGTTTGAATCTGGAAAATCTGGCATAAAAAAATCTGCCAAACAAGCCATTTGGTGCGATCCACTACGGTGACCCCTTTTGAATTAGGGAGCAAATGAAAGTAGCTTATATTCCCAAGGAAACACTTTGGAAAAATATGCATTTTCATGCTTCTTCAGACACTATTGTTTCTTTAGTTGGAAATTTCTCTGCTTTTTTCCATCTCAGCAGACAGATTTTTCTATGGAACTCCTGAAGCTAAAAATGCATCCTCATATAGATGCGAACACTCGTCTATTAAGAATAATTATAGTCCACTGACATATAAATGACAGTAAGAAGAAAATTAGCTGATATGCATGAATGACAATGTTTTTGCATGTGCAGTTGTTATTCATATTTTAGTCACACATATTAAAGGCTATTCATGTTTTTCATGTGATGTCACATGAACTTTCCCCAAGAATTATTCATGGAAGCTCGAATGAACAGCTGTCTGGCCCTTTCAGTTAAGGAGTTATGAAAAGCAATGAGCAGGTTAATACAAAATAATGTCAAGCCAGCTTATTGTTGAGTCTGGTGGTGCTTTCAGCTAATGCCATGGAAACCGTTAAATCACCTCATCCTTTTTTCAGTCTCGTCCCTGTAACGCATTCATAGTTGAAATATCAATAAAGCTGAAGTGTTCACTTCATTTAAGCATCTAGCTAGTGCTAAACAAGTGATGCAAGCTAGAGTAACTTTTTCTTTTCAAACATTTCAACAAATATGACAAACTGTTTCTGTGCATTCTGGATCACAATCTGTCAGCTACTAAAGGTCCAGTGGCTGTCCCAGGGAAGAAGAAAATGTTAATATGTGATAATTTTACTCTCAGACAAAGAGAAAGATGTAAATGAGAAAATAGACGTCCCTCACATTGTCTCCGCTGCTCTAGAGTCCAGTGACGGTGTGCTTTACACCACAGCATCTGATTTATGTGGCCTACCACTTAGTGGTATTATAACAAAGTGAAAGTGATTGGGGATCATAGCAACTCAGCTACTAACAACTGACTGTAGAATATTTAGTAGCGAGGACATTTCAAACCTAGACTTGCTGCACAGGTGGCATCCTATCACGGTACCACGCTGGAATTCACTGAGCTCCTGAGAGTGACCCATTCTTTCACAAAGCAGACTGCTTGATTTCATACACCTTTTCACCGTGGAAGTGATTGGAACACCTGAATTTGATGATTTGGATGATTGAGTGAATACTTTTGGCAATATAGTGGACTGGAAGCAGGCAGACTGACTTTATTTATGTGATTTTTTTAAATCAGATTTTATTGGATATTTTATACATACAGTTTTATGTCTCATCAACCGATTAAATTAAAGTTAATTAAGGTAATGCTTCAAAATGATTGCACATGTAAGAGCTCAGATACTTTTCAATATGGCCACTGAGTAAGATGACTTGCTTCTAGAAAAAGTCATTTATTTAAATTTTAGCTGGTGATGTTTCTTTACTAATGCATTCCAAATTTCACCTTTATAAGGTGTTGGCATCTGGCTAGGGGCTGGATAGCAGCTATAATGACTTATGTAACATCTGCGAATACAATGTAGAATACATTGTAGAATGTACAGTTAGGGTCATATATATATTTGGACACTAACGCAAGTTTTGTTTTTTACCTGTTAACTGAAAATTATTCCAGTTATTTAATTTGCATATGCATGAGCGTAATGTGTAGACACTCAGCTTTCATTTGAGGGTATCCATGTTCAAATTGGCCCTTGAAGGGTTTAGGAGTTTCAGCTCCTTGACATGTGCCACCCACTTTGTAAAGGGACAGAAAGTAATTGGACAACTGCCTTAAAGGCTATTTCATGGGCAGGTGTGGCCAATTCCTTCGTTATGTCGGTATCAATTAAACAAATAAAAGATCTGGAGTTGATCTGGGGTGTAGTGCTTGCATTTGGAATTTTGCTGGGAACACAACATGAGGTCAAAGGAGCTGCAGGTGAAACAAGCCATCCTTAAGCTGTGAAAACAGAAAAAAAAGAATTGCTACAATATTAGGAGTGACAGAATCTACACTTTAGCACATCCTGAGAAACAAAGAAAGAGCTTGTGAACTCAGCAAGGCAAAAATACCTGGATATCCACGGTGGATAATCACAGAATCATTTCCATGGTGAAGAGAAAGCCCTTCACAACAGCCAACCAAGTAAACAACACTCTCCAGGAGGCAGGTGTATCGATATCTAAGTCTACATAAAGAGAAGACTGCATGAAGGTAAATACAGAGGATTCACCGCAGTCATCGCTGGATGGTTGTGCTACTTCAGTGAGATGTCTGTGAAGGTTCTCAGTCATCCAGGTCATCGTAGTCAAAGGAGCTTGCAAAGAAAAGCGTCTGGACTTCTTTAAGTTACTTGAAGACGAGATCCCTTCCCAGACGCCTTAACGCCCACTCACATCCTGGGCCATCTGACCTCAGGAATTCGCATGATAAGGTGGGGCCAGGTTTCACAATGAACACACCCGAAACTCTGGCTGATTGGGACCCACACCCAGTTTCACACCTTGGCTCAGGCGATTAGAGGATCATCAGGGGGTCCTTTTGTCCCTCTGTGGGGGGATACTCCCACTAGGTTTATATCTGGGACTCTCCACCATTTGACCTTAGAACTGAAGAAGCTTCTTGGATGAGAGGTGAAACGTCTTCAAGTAACTTAAAGAAGTCCAGACGCTTTTCTTTGCAAGCTCCTTTGACTACTTCAGTGAGAGCAGCCCAGACTCTTTCAAGTTTATCGTGCTTTCCTTTGTCGTATTCTGTGGATCTCTGACCTGTGTTATCTCCCTGTGTACAGACCTTCCTGGGCCCTTCCCTGTTTTCCCTGGACTTCGTCGTGAGCGGACGGTAATGTGGAGTGGGAGTGAGGACAAGTTAGTGACTGGCAAGTGAGAAGAGGAGTGTGCACGTGGTCACTTTCCCCTGGATTCCCCGGAGCTCTATTTCCCCACACTATTGTATATATCACCTGTTACCTCTGTAAATAAATTCTCTTGAATCGAAACTTTTTCAGAGTCCTGCGCTTGAGTCTGCTTGTTCATCTTGACACACAGATGGACAGATGAAACCAAGATCAACCACTACCAGAATGATGGCAAGAATAAAGTATGGAGATGATGATGTTTAATGATGGTAACACAGGAATTCTGAGGTGTTCAGAGACACACTGTCTGCTGAAATCCAGCTAAATGCAGTCAAATTGGGTGGCGTTTCATAATACAGATGAACAGTGACCCAAAACATACAGCCAAAGCAACCCAGAAGTTTACTTAAGCAAAAAAGTGGAATATTGTTGAATGGCCAAGTCAGTCACCTGATCTTAACCCAGCTGAGCATTTCACTTGTTGAAAACTAAACTTCAGACAGAAAGGCCCACAAACAAACAGCAACTGAAGGCCGCTGAAGTAAAGTCCTGGCAGAGCATGAAATAGCAGGATGTCCATGAGTTCAAGACTTTAGGCTGTCATTGCCAGCAAAGTGTTTTCAACCAAGTATTAAAAATGAACATTTTATTTTCAGTTATTTCATTTGTCCAATTACCTTTAAGTCCCTGAAATGAAGGAATTGTGTGGAAAAAATTACTTTAGTTCCTTTACTTTTGTTTTTATGCAGTCTTTTTGTTCAATCCACTGAATTAAACCTGAAAGTCTGCATGTTAACTGCATCTGATTTGTTAATTTAAAATTCATTGTTATAATGTTCAGACCCAACATTAGAAAAAAGTTGTCTCTGTCCAAATATTTATGGACTTAACTGTAATTGGCTTAATCCAAAAAGCGCAGGAAACAATCTCAGAACCAGTAGGAGTACGAGAGAGCTGATCACAGCCTGTCTGCAAAGAAAATCAAGTAGTCTGGAACATAACAGAAAATATTGCGTGATTTATTTTTAAGAGATTTCTCTCTTCTATCCTGCTATACAGTAACTTACTGTAACAGCTGGCTGTGGTCAACCATTTTTCAAGACTATTACTTTATCAGACTCATACTATTCTAGTTAGATGGCCATCTACAGTAAGGCTTGTTCTTCTTTGATCATATCATTGTCTCTAACAATGTTAATTCCAACATGATCTTTGTGTTGGATCATCATTGAAAAAAGCAGATGATTAGTCAATTTGCATTAATGCATGCAAATTATCAATGTGCCAACAATTTTTTGAATTACTAATCAGTAAGGACTTTATCACTCAAGATCACTCAAGATATTTATTATGATCTATGGTAAAATATTAAGCATAAGGAAACAGTAGAGACATTTGCAGTATGCAGTATGCACATATTACCAAATGGAAATGGCTGTTCTTTTGCATAGCATTATTCATAATGCTTTCCCAGTTGCAACTGCAGTGTCATCGCAATTGATGCGTGTGTCACCTTGCGTCCACAAGTTGTGCCTCATGCTGAGTTAGGTCTTTGTCTCCCGCTGTGGCCGCCCATGTAGGTAATGGCATGGAGCCAGAGATGTGCGGGCACTCAGGGCAAGAACAGACACTCTGGAAATGAGTGAAAAAAAAATGCAGATCCTTTGTTTTATTGCCTTCAAATTACCCATTGACAGAAACGTTGTGTTTCCAGCTGATGGATGAGCTTTAGTAGACATCTGTAATCGGTGCAAGATTTGTGCCAGCACTATGTGTGTCTGTCCTTAGTGGCCTACATTAGTGAGTGAGCAGGGGAATAAAAATTAGTGGATTTAAGGTTCTTTTTTTGGGATCAGATTAGGAGCTAAACCCCACTGTGACTGACAGCAAAGAAAAGCCCCAAAGATTCAAAAACTGTAATCACAATACAGTAGTTTTTCCCCTTGCCTTTACCACAAACAGATTTCTTGGCTGTTTTTGTAACATTCTGTTAAATTTATACAGAATGCAATGAATTGCAAATCTCTTATCCACAGTAGCACATATAAAATATATCCCATGTTTAACCTCCTAGGACCTGGCGTCCACATGTGGACTTCACATTTTGGGTTATTTAGACCAAAATACTCAATTTTGCTCTACAAGGGCCTGATATCCACTTACGAGGACATTATACTGCTACTGTTTTATCAAAAGTTTAAACGAATATCCTCATATGTGGCTTTCATTTTTCTTGAAAACAAAAATAAGGTAAAAAAAAAAAAAAAAAAGGTAATTCTTTGTTTTTACATTCATCGGCCCCCAATATGCCCAAATTTCAAAGAGAAATTAAAAATGCATGTCGTGGAAGAGTTCGGGTCTTAGGAGGTTAAACTGAGACATTCCAGTATTTCATGAATAATTTTAGCTCAACACATATCAAAAAAGTTAGGAGAGAGTAACAAAAGGGTGAAAAAATTACTGATACTAAAAAGAAAAAGCTGGAAGAACGTTTTGCAACTGAGTAAGTTGATTATCGGGGCCTTAACCAGATCACTGTGAAGAACAAATATGCTTTGCCGTTGCTTTCCTCTGCTTTTGAGCTACTTCAGGGCATGACTGTCTTTACCAAACTAGACTTGCGCAACGCCTACCATCTAATGCGCATCAGAGAGGATGAGTGGAAGACGGCTTTCAATACACCCTTAGGCCATTTTGAATATCTTGTGATGCCCTTTGGTCTGACCAATGCTCCTGCTGTGTTTCAAGCCATGGTTAATGATGTGCTTCGTGATTTTGTCAACCGCTGTGTTTTTGTGTACTTGGATGACATTCTGATCTTTTCTAAGACACTCGCAGAGCTCCAAGTTCACGTGAGGCAGGTCCTGCAATGCCTCTTGGAAAACTGGCTCTTTGTGAAGGGGGAGAAGTGCGAGTTCCACGTTTCTGGGCTATGTCATCAAGAGGGGGAACTTAAGGACTAACCCGGAGAATGTGCGAGCAGTGGTGGAGTGGCCCACACCTCCTAATCGCTGGCAACTGCAACGCTTTTTGGGATTCGCAAATTTCTACAGACAATTCATTCGTGACTTCAGCAGAATCGCTCTTCCTCTCTCTAAACTCACCTCTCCAAAAGTTCCTTTTCAGTGGGATTCCACCACTCAGCAAGCCTTCACCCTGCTCAAAGAGAGATTCACCACTGCACCCATTCTCCGGCAACCGGACCTCACACAGCAGTTCGTGGTGGAGGTGGATGCATCGGACTGGTCCTATCCCAACAGGAGGATGGTAAGCTCCACCCATGCGCCTTCTATTCTCGCCGTCTCTCTCCCGCAGACTGTAACTACGACATCGGAGACCGGGAGCTCCTGGCCATTAAGCTTGCCCTTGAGGAGTGGAGACATTGGTTGAAGGGAGCGGCGCAGCCGTTCATCATATGGACGGATCACAAAAACTTGTACCTCCGTTCGGCCAGACGTCTCAATTCCCGGCAAGCCAGGTGGGCGCTGTTCTTTACTCGCTTTGACTTTACCATTACCTACAGGCTGGGACCGGTCCGCCCGGCCGCCTCTTTGTTCCTTCGGCCGTCCGCCCTCAAGTTATCCAGTGAGCTCACACCGCCCATTTTTCATGCCATCCAGGGACCCTCCGCACCATATCCTTCCTCTGCCGTTACTTTTGGTGGCCCACTATGGCTAAGGATGCCAGAGAGTATGTATCAGCCTGTTCGATGTGCGCACCACTATACTTACCATTGTCGATCGTTTCTCCAAGACTGCACACTGTGTCGCCCTCCCGAAGTTCCCCACTACCCTGGAGACGGCTCAGCTCCTCACCTCCCATGTGTTGAGGCTCCACGGGATCCCCGAGGACGTTGTCTCGGACAGAGGGCCGCAGTTTACATCCCGAGTATAGAGGGAATTCTGTTCCGCGCTGGGGGCCAAGGTCAGTCTTTCTTCTGGATTCCACTCAAACTGCCACGCAACATGCGCATGGTTTGCAACATCACCCGCATCATGGACTCTCAACGCCGGGGTAGGGGTTTTCAGTACCTGGTGGATTGGGAGGGCTACGGGCTAGAGGAACGCCCCTCGGTGCCTCAGGTGGCTATCCTGGATAAGGATATGCTTCGGGACTTCCATCGCAGGCATCCAGGTAAACCTGGTGGGTCGCCTGGAGGCTCCTGTTGAGGGGTACCGTCATGGTCCCCGTGTCTGCCCAGTCGGCCCCGCAAGGCTACATGTGTTTTGTGCTCTCTCGCTCTCTCTCCTTTACCGCTCTGCCTGGGCGGAGCTCACTGCAGGCTCCCACCCTTGGCCCACACACCTGTTCGCAATCAGTTGTCATTACCTGTCCACTACTTAAGGCCGAGACACAGACCTTCTCATCGCTGGATGATTGTGCGAGACACGTTAGTGATCCTCTCAGCTCCCGTGAATCTGTGCTTAAGTATTTTGTGACTTGTGAGTAATTTCCCTCTCCTGTGTGATAGTTTTCCTCCCCGGACCTGTGACCTTCCTGCTGCGCGAACGTGTGTGAGTTTGGACGTGGAGATGAGAACGAGTGTGAGAGAGCTTCCCCTTGGACCTTTGGAACCCTGGATTTCCCCCTCACTGTATATATTCTGCACTGATGTTGTAAATAAACTGTGTTTGGAAATGTCAACCTGCTCTGCGCTTGAGTCCCTGCTATCAACCGTGATAAGTTAAAGCTTTGTTGTGCAAAGAAGAAGCAGCCACATGTGAATGCGATCCAAAAAGGTCGCCATCTTATAGGGAAAACTTTTCTGTGATAAGATGTTTTGGAAATCAGACCCCACATCGGGATGAAGAGAAGACCAACTGGCTTGTTATCAGCACTCATTTCAAAAGCTTGAATTTCTGATGGTATGGGGGTGAATTAGTGCCTGGAATTCACTTGCCCATCTGGGAAGGCACTATCAACACTGAAAGGTAAGCACAGGTTTTAGAGCAACATGTGCTCCCATTCAGATCATTTCTTTTTCAGGGAAGTGCTTGCATATGTCATCAAGACAATGGTAAACGTCATACAACAAAGATGACCCAGGACTGTTGAGCAGCTAGAATGCTTTATTGGACAAGAATGGGACAATATTCCTTCCCAAATCTCCAAGAACTGCTCCCAGACATTTAGAGAATGTTTTTAAATGAAGAAGAGATGAACAGTGGTAAACACGGACCTGTCCCAGCTATTTTGAGACATGTCGATGCCATCAAACTCAAAGCAATCTAAGTAAAGCTCACTTGTCATTCCAGGGATACTATTATGTTTCCGCAGTCTTAGTAAGTGCAAAATTATAAAATGGAAAGCCAGTTTCATATTGCATACATTACATAGATTCAGAAGTAGCTTTATTTATATATGAATTCATATTCTCTATTCACCCACACCATCCCCCAACCATAGACCACCACCACCCCAACACATCCTCCTGTTTTTATCCCCTGTCAGTCTTATCACTGTGCCCTTGGCTTTCATTTCTCCGGGGTATTGATGGGTGCTGCGATGGCACGATGATTGACAGGTCAAGCTGATTTCCACACACTAATCATGACATCACCGCTCAGTCAATTTGATTTCATTTCACATCACATCATATCATATCAGAGCAGTCTGACTAGAAGGCGAAAAATGGCCAAAAGACATTTCACTCCTTATCTTATAGGAAAATAATGTACATTGTCAGTGTCATTTAAAGCAAAAACGATCTGCTTACACTTGGGTGTATTATCAGCTGTTTGAGCAAAAAAGAAGTCCCTAAACTACCACAATGCATTCTTTTTATGTATTTATCCACTGATTTATTTTAAATTTCACTGCCATGTGAAACATGAAGTACGCTGGAATTACTGCCTCCACCAATCAGCGAAGCTGCCATTTTTCTTCATGTTGAATTTTGCTCTTTTAGATGTGAAATTTTAGGAATGCTATTTATTTACCCTGATAGAAATTTGAAGTCATGGCCAAAAAAGTGTTCACAATAAGGTCCTCTTGATCCTGACTTTTGATTACCAGATTGCAATCACTTTATCCTTGAGTCCAAGTCATTGCATGTTTTTAAGAAATTCATAATATCTTGAACACTTAAGGGCTTAAAAACTTGAACGCTTATTTGAAAAAGATCATATAACAGTAAAAGCACTTTGAGTCTCTTTCAAGTTACTGAAAAGAGTGGTTGAAACATGTATTTACAACAATGCTGACAATGATAATATTTTCATAATATTGTCTTACCTCCTTATCTGTCACTCTGTGATTTCCATGACACTTGGTGACAAGATGGATGCATTCAGTTTCTCAGTTTTTTTTTATCCAGATGAGTCAGGGGGGCTGGAGGCTATCCTGGGGGCATGGTACACCCTGAACAGGTCACTGGTCTCTCGCAGAGTTAACACAAATAATCATTCACACTCAAAACAAATTTAGAATTGCCAATTAAATTATCTCATGCTTGTCTTTGGATCTAGTGAGAACCACAGAAGCATAAAGAGAAAAAACAAACTCAGAGGAAGGCTCTAGCCAGCTGGACCTTCTTGCATTTTAGCACTAGTAAGACTTAACATAAAAATAAAGCTATCAGGTCATAAAACATCCAAAATTCAATTCAATTCAATTCAATTCAATTTTATTTATATAGCGCCAAATCACAACAAAAGTCGCCTCAAGGCGCTTCATAGATACAGAGAAAAACCCAACAATCATATGACCCCCTATGAGCAAGCACTTTGGTGACAGTGGGAAGGAAAAACTCCCTTTTAACAGGAAGAAACCTCCGGCAGAACCAGGCTCAGGGAGGGGCGGCCATCTGCTGCGACCGGTTGGGGTGAGAGAAGGAAGACAGGATAAAAGACATGCTGTGGAAGAGAGACAGAGGTTAATAACAGATATGATTCAATGCAGAGAGGTCTATTAATACATAGTGAGTGAGAAAGGTGACTGGAAAGGAAAAACTCAATGCATCTTGGGAATCCCCCGGCAGCCTACGTCTATTGCAGCATAACTAAGGGAGGATTCAGGGTCACCTGGTCCAGCCCTAACTATATGCTTTAGCAAAAAGGAAAGTTTTAAGCCTAATCTTAAAAGTAGAGATAGTTTCTGTCTCCCGAATCCAAACTGGAAGCTGGTTCCACAGAAGAGGGGCCTGAAAACTGAAGGCTCTGCCTCCCATTCTACTTTTAAATACTCTAGGAACAACAAGTAGGCCTGCAGAGCGAGAGCGAAGTGCTCTAATAGGGTGATATGGTACTACAAGGTCATTAAGATAAGATGGGGCCTGATTATTTAAGACCTTGTATGTGAGGAGCAGGATTTTGAATTCAATTCTGGATTTAACAGGAAGCCAATGAAGGGAAGCCAAAACAGGAGAAATATGCTCTCTCCTTCTAGTCCCTGTCAGTACTCTTGCTGCAGCATTTTGGATTAGCTGAAGGCTTTTCAGTGAGTTTTTTGGACATCCTAATAATAATGAATTACAGTAGTCCAGCCTGGAAGTAATAAATGCATGAACTAGTTTTTCAGCGTCACTCTGAGACAGGATATTTCTAATTTTAGAGATGTTGCGCAAATGGAAGAAAGCAGTCTTACATATTTGTTTAATATGTGCGTTGAAGGACATGTCCTGGTCAAAAATGACTCCAAGGTTCCTCACAGCGTTACTGGAGGCCAAGGTAATGCCATCCAGAGTATGAATCTGGTTAGATACCATATTTCTGAGATTTTCAGGGCCGAGTACAATAACCTCAGTTTTATCTGAATTAAGAAGCAGAAAGTTAGCGGCCATCCAGGTCTTTATGTCTTTAAGACATTCATGCAGTTTAACTAATTGGTGTGTGTTATCTGGCTTCATGGACAGATAGAGCTGGGTGTCATCTGCATAGCAGTGAAAATGTATGCTATGTCTTCTAATGATGCTGCCTAAGGGAAGCATGTATAATGTAAACAGAATTGGTCCTAGCACTGAACCCTGTGGAACTCCATAATTAACCTCAGTGTGTGAAGAGGACTCTCCATTTACATGCACAAATTGGAGTCTATTAGATAGATATGATACAAACCACTGCAGTGCAGTACCTGTAATACCTACAGCATGTTCTAATCGCTCTAATAGGATATTATGGTCGACAGTATCGAACGCTGCACTGAGGTCTAGCAGGACAAGCACAGAGATGAGTCCACTGTCAGAGGCCATAAGAAGATCATTTGTAACCTTCACTAAAGCTGTTTCTGTGCTGTGATGAGCTCTGAAACCTGACTGAAACTCTTCAAATAAACCATTCCTCTGCAGATGATCTGTTAGCTGTTTGACAACTACTCTTTCAAGGATTTTTGATATGAAAGGAAGGTTGGAGATTGGCCTATAATTAGCTAAGACTGCTGGGTCTAGAGATGGCTTTTTGAGTAAAGGTTTAACCACAGCCAGCTTGAAGGCCTGTGGTACATAGCCGACCATTAGAGATAGGTTGATCATATTTAAGATCGAAGAATTAATCAATGCCAGGACTTCTTTGAGCAGTTTTGTAGGAATGGGGTCTAAAAGACACGTTGATGGTTTGGAGGAAGTAATTATTGAAGTTAATTCAGAAAGATCAATTGGAGAAAAAGAGTCTAACTTAACATCAATAGTACTAAGAGTAGCTGTAGATAATATTACATCTGTGGGATGATTACTGGTAATTTTTTCTCTAATGATAAAAATTTTATTTGTGAAGAAGTTCATGAAGTCATTACTAGTTAACGTTAAAGGGATGGTTGGCTCAACAGAGCTCTGACTGTTTGTCAGCCTGGCTACAGTGCTGAAGAGAAACCTGGGGTTGTTCTTATTTTCTTCAATCAGTGATGAATAGTAAGATGTTCTGGCTTTGCGGAGGGCTTTCTTATAAAGCAGCAAACTATTTCTCCAGGCTAAATGATGATCCTCTAAATTTGTGACACGCCATTTCCTCTCCAGATTACGAGTCATCTGCTTTAGGGTACGTGTTTGAGAATTATACCACGGAGTCAGGTACTTCTGATTAGAGACCTTAGTTTTCACTGGAGCTACAGTATCCAGAGTCGTACGTAGTGAGGAGGTGAAATTATTAACAAGATAATCGACCTCTGTTGGGGTAGCGTTCAGATAGCTGCTCTGCTCTGTGTTGGTACAGGGCATTGAAGATGATAACAGTGGGTGGATTATATTCTTAAACTTAGTTACAGCGCTTTCAGAAAGACATCTACTTTGATAAAATCTACTCTCCACCGCTGTGTAATCAATTATTGTAAATGTAAATGTTATCAGGAAATGATCAGACAGGAGAGGGTTTTCAGGAAACACTGTTAAATGTTCAGTTTCTATGCCATATGTTAAAACAAGATCTAGAGTGTGATTAAAGTGGTGGGTGGGTTCTTTTACATTTTGAGAGAAGCCAATTGAGTCTAATAACAGACTAAATGCCATGTTGAGGCTGTCATTTTTAGCATCTACATGGATGTTAAAATCACCCACAATAATTATTTTATTTGAGCTCAGAACTAAATTAGATATAAAGTCTGAGAAATCAGACAGAAACTCTGTGTAAGGCCCAGGTGGACGATGGATGGATGATAACAAGTAAGACTGGTTTCTGAGTTTCACAGCTGGGGTGGACAATGTTAAGCATCAGGCTTTCAAATGAATTAAAAGTCTGTCTTGGTCTTTCATTAATTAATAGGCTGGTGTGAAAAATTGCTGCCACACCGCCCCCTCGGCCTGTGCTTCGAGGTTTCTGGTAGTTAGAATGACTCGGGGGTGTTGATTCATTTAAACTAACATAATCATCCTGCTGCAACCAGGTTTCTGTAAGGCAGAGTAAATCAATTTGTTGATCAATTATTAAGTCATGTACTAACAGAGACTTGGAGGAGAGAGACCTAATATTTAATAATCCACATTTCACTGTTTTACTCTTTGGTTCAGATGTGGATACTGTATTGTTCTTTCTTTTTGATTGTTTATGTTTAAGTTGTTTGTTGCTGGTTTTTAGTTTGTTTTTTGTCTTTTTGGAAGCTGACACAGTCTCTATGGAGATGGGTTTTTGGGGGGGTAGCAGGAGGAGAGAAGCTGCAGAGAGGCGTGTAAGACTGCAACTCTGCTTCCTGGTCCCAACTCTGGATAGTCATATTTTGGGGGGTTTAATAAATTTGTCCATATTTCTAGAAATGAGAGCTGCTCCATCCAAAGTGGGATGGATGCCGTCTCTCCTAACAAGACCAGGTTTCCTCCAGAAGGTTTGCCAATTATCTATGAAGCCCACATCGTTTCTGGGACACCACTCAGACAGCCAGCAATTTAAGGAGAACATGCGGCTAAACATGTCACTCCTGGTCTGATTGGGGAGGGGACCAGAGAAAACTACAGAGTCCGACATTGTTTTAGCAAAGTTGCACATCGATTCAATATTGATTTTAGTGACCTCCGATTGGCGTAACCGGGTGTCATTACTGCCGACGTGAATTATGATTTTACTGAATTTACGTTTACCCTTAGCCAGCAGTTTTAAATTTCCTTCAATGTCGCCTGCTCTGGCCCCTGGAAGACAATTGACTATGGTTGCCGGTGTCTCTAGCTTCACGTCTGAGAACAGAATCACCAATTACCAGAGTTTGACCCCCGGCGGGTGTGTCACCGAGTGGGGAAAAACGGTTAGACACATGAACGGGTTGGTGGTGTACCTGGGGCTTCTTTTTAGGACTATGCTTCCTCCTCACCGTGACCCAGCCGCCCTCTTTCCCCAGCTGCTTGGGGTCTGCCGGGGAACAGCTAGCGGGGCCTACGCTATCTTCGGCTGCACCAGCTACAGGGGCCTGGCTAGCTACGGGTGAATGAAGGGTGCGAAGCAGAGTCTCCAATTCCGTAATCCTGGCCTCCAGAGCTGCAAATATGCTACATTTGTTACAGATATCATTACTGCTAAAGGAGGCCGAGGAGTAACTAAACATCTGACACAATGAGCAAGAAAGTGCAGGAGGGACAGGTGAAGTAGCCATGGTGCTAACGAGTCGGCTACGAGCTAAGCTAAGCTAGCGAAACAGTACAGAGACAGTGAGTGAATACTTTGGCTATAAATTAGGTAGTGAGTACACAGAAAGTGTGCTTCGGATGAAGCACGTGAAGATTATACTATGAAAGAAGAATGTATTTAAAAGTTGTTAATTAAATTGCTAAGCAAATAAGCTACTCAGAAACACCACTGTGTTTGAGCAGGAACAGGAAGTGATACTCTACCGCAGAGCGAGCGAACACCAAGTGACAACGCCACCAAGAGAATGGGTCAACATATTTCAATATTTAGAGCCTAAAAACGTCTATAAATTGATTCAATTTCTCTCTGAATCACTGTACAGGGATGTACGGAAATGTGGCAAAATCCAATGTCACTTAATGCTATTAACCTATGATTATAATAGAGCATTTTTTAGAAATATCACAAGTATGGTTCACTAGAGGGATCTGAAGCATGGCTAAAAATGGATTTACCATCATGTATTCTAGTTTTAGCTCAACAGGGGACTAAGGTTACACCATTTTTATGCCACAAATTTCACTAATTTATAGAAATCCAACATTGACGATGCCTATATGAACATTTAGAATAACAACTGAACTATATAACGCATGACATTCATCAACTTACTTACCACTGTTAATTGTGATGGTCACAAGCGTGGGAGTAGGTAGGGGTGAATAACCCAATTCCCTGAATGCTGGAAACACAGTGAATTTTGAAAATGCTCCAGACATTTACTGACTGATTAGATGCAACAATGTCACAATACCTGTCCCTAACCTAATTTTTGCTGATTGGCTAGGAGAAATCTATGTTGTTCTTTAACCTCACAATGTGTCAGAGGGAGGGCAATACCAAACAATGCAGTAAAAGGCTTGAAAGAGATTTTTTTTAAAGAAAATGAAACAACCAGCAGACACAATCCAAGACCTTAAAACTACCAGGAACACACACTGTGCTCCACTGGTACATACTGTACACCAAGAAGCTAATGAGGCGAGTCAGATCAGGCGAGTGAGGAGGTGGGAGTGGCTGCACACGAAATGAAAGGAAAGTTAGTGCATAGCAAAACACAAGCAACAACAAAAACAAAAACTAACCCTAGCAAAAACAGCTCACAGACTCACAGCGTGCCAAAATACAGGGAGTGCAGAATTATTAGGCAAGTTGTATTTTTGAGGAATAATTTTATTATTGAACAACAACCATGTTCTCAATGAACCCAAAAAAACTCATTAATATCAAAGCTGAATGTTTTTGGAAGTAGTTTTTAGTTTGTTTTTAGTTTTAGCTATTTTAGGGGGATATCTGTGTGTGCAGGTGACTATTACTGTGCATAATTATTAGGCAACTTAACAAAAAACAAATATATACCCATTTCAATTATTTATTTTTACCAGTGAAACCAATATAACATCTCCACATTCACAAATATACATTTCTGACATTCAAAAACAAAACAAAAACAAATCAGCGACCAATATAGCCACCTTTCTTTGCAAGGACACTCAAAAGCCTGCCATCCATGGATTCTGTCAGTGTTTTGATCGGTTCACCATCAACATTGCGTGCAGCAGCAACCACAGCCTCCCAGACACTGTTCAGAGAGGTGTACTGTTTTCCCTCCTTGCAAATCTCACATTTGATGATGGACCACAGGTTCTCAATGGGGTTCAGATCAGGTGAACAAGGTGGCCATGTCATTAGTTTTTCTTCTTTTATACCCTTTCTTGCCAGCCACGCTGTGGAGTACTTGGACGCGTGTGATGGAGCATTGTCCTGCATGAAAATCATGTTTTTCTTGAAGGATGCAGACTTCTTCCTGTACCACTGCTTGAAGAAGGTGTCTTCCAGAAACTGGCAGTAGGACTGGGAGTTGAGCTTGACTCCATCCTCAACCCGAAAAGGCCCCACAAGCTCATCTTTGATGATACCAGCCCAAACCAGTACTCCACCTCCACCTTGCTGGCGTCTGAGTCGGACTGGAGCTCTCTGCCCTTTACCAATCCAGCCACGGGCCCATCCATCTGGCCCATCAAGACTCACTCTCATTTCATCAGTCCATAAAACCTTAGAAAAATCAGTCTTGAGATATTTCTTGGCCCAGTCTTGACGTTTCAGCTTGTGTGTCTTGTTCAGTGGTGGTCGTCTTTCAGCCTTTCTTACCTTGGCCATGTCTCTGAGTATTGCACACCTTGTGCTTTTGGGCACTCCAGTGATGTTGCAGCTCTGAAATATGGCCAAACTGGTGGCAAGTGGCATCTTGGCAGCTGCACGCTTGACTTTTCTCAGTTCATGGGCAGTTATTTTGCGCCTTGGTTTTTCCACACGCTTCTTGCGACCCTGTTGACTATTTTGAATGAAACGCTTGATTGTTCGATGATCACGCTTCAGAAGCTTTGCAATTTTGAGACTGCTGCATCCCTCTTCAAGATATCTCACTATTTTTGACTTTTCTGAGCCTGTCAAGTCCTTCTTTTGACCCGTTTTGCCAAAGGAAAGGAAGTTGCCTAATAATTATGCACACCTGATATAGGGTGTTGATGTCATTAGACCACACCCCTTCTCATTACAGAGATGCACATCACCTAATATGCTTAATTGGTAGTAGGCTTTCGAGCCTATACAGCTTGGAGTAAGACAACATGCATGAAGAGGATGATGTGGACAAAATACTCATTTGCCTAATAATTCTGCACTCCCTGTAATGTGAAATTTCTGCTAAGTGAGCGATGACTGAGCAACCATGGTGCAGATTTTTTCTTTGTAATCTTTTTTTGCAAACTTCCTTTCCATATCTCAAGAAGGTCATATTTTATAACAAGGCTCTGGAGGGAGTAGAACATGGCTGGGTTGAAACTGAGTCCTACTCCTCCACAATTAAATTCTTATCCTTATTTTCTTAATCATTCACTCTGTCTTTCTCACTGCTTCTGTCTCTCTCCTTTTATCTCTTCCTTTATTCCACACGTGACTATACTGTACTATAAATAACAGCAGCATTCCCCCAAAACATCTTCCCACTGAGTGAAAAGAAGCATTAAACCTAAATAAGCATGCCTTTGCCTGACAGGCAAAAGGCCAATGTTTCACCTCTAAGCCTGACGCTAATCATGGTGACAATATTTAGAAAAAATGTGCACAGATACTCACAGCAGCTCTGTCATCTCTGACATTTCCCATTTTCCATCTTGTTATCTGCAGCCTTTTGTTGACATTCCCAAAGCCTCACGTGCGGAGCCAGAAACAGTCGAAGGAGGGTCTAAAAATAGCAGCAGCGCATGGCTCAGTGTGCCCAATACGATTGAGCACGTTTTTAATATCTCCTCATAAATATGCATGAGATTAAGTACTCCAGACTCCACTGTTTATTGAGTGACAAGCATTGTTTTGAAATTCATCCACTCCCTGTGCCCGTGCAACAAATTAGTTGTTTTTCATCCAGTTTAATGCGAACAATGCCTCACTGAATGACATGTGAATGGAACCAGAACAGATATGATAGAGGATACTGTTCCTATTACTGTAATCATTACACAAAAGGGAAGTAATTAACATTCCCAGTGAGGAGTTATTCATTTTTTAAGTAAATATGTACCTTCTAATTTACCTTTGTTTTGTTGTTGAAACTCCTGTTTAGGCAGTCACATGACCAAACTGAGAGAATATCACTTGATCTCCTAAATATACAAGAGAAGAGCCAACCTCTGTCGCTAAAGCGGTCTAACATTCACAGTTCAGTGTTTTAAGTTCTTTAAATGTCAGAGTTTACATAGTTACCCAGCAGAGTAACAACACATTATGTTCTTTATGCAAATCTGTGTGTTACAGAGCTTTGTGTGTGGGTCTCGGGGGGGGAATGCTGATGTCTACCTTTTCCCAATGCGCTATGCCTCTAATGATCTATGTAGGTGCCAATAATTAAACCAAGGGTCATCACTCATGACCTCACAGCCAGGACAGCATACGCCAGAGTAGGTGCTGAAAGATCTGGCTGCAACTTCGTACGTGTATTTCACAAAGACCACCTGTCTGCAGCAGATTTTCTTTGTCAATTTCCATGCCACATCTGCAGTAAAGTAGGTGCAACTGTTACCCTGGTTAAAATCCCCTTTGCTGAATTGGCTCCAGTGACAGCCTCCATAATCTGAGGGGACAGGTGTTGCTATGACAACAGCTTGCCCTGAGCTGAGTTGGCAGAGCTTACAAACAAATGATTACAAGAGTTAAAAAAAACAAAACTCTGTCTGTGCCAAATATACCTGTAAAGAGCGCACACGGCATTCTGCTTCCTCTGCTGTTCTGTATGAAGAAAGTGTAAAATGCATCTAAGGCGTCGAAGCCGAGCACATTCAGAAGGGATTTTGAGACACAAAGTAGATACCACACAGTCGGCATGAACTGACCTTGAATTGAGCAGCAGATAACTTAGTGGAGGAATTGAAAACTGACAGCGCATGGTAGTCTCATCGCTCTGCTGGCTGAAGATAAAGCTAATAATAGAGATACTGAATCTTACAAGTTAAAAGCAGCAACAAAGCAGCAGTAAAGCTCTGCTTACAAAGTTCTCCTGCTGAATCCACGAGGAACAGCCGTGTGACCGATGACCAGCAGTTCTAGTAACTTCTGGCTTTTTTAAAATTTCCACCATTACGGTTCCTGATGAGTTATATGTTCAGGCTGAAGGCTTTGATCCATATCAGTTAAGTCCAGCTGACAGCTACAGTGAGCTATGCTTTTACAGATAGGGCAGAGTTACACAACCTTTATTTGCTTTTTTGTTATCAACTGCCAGCGTGGGTGCTAATCTTTAAAAAAAAATGATGAAAAGAAGTGCAGAACTGTCAGTGTTTATTTGGAAAATTCTCGGGAAAGACACATTTAACTTAAAGCAATTCAATGTTCTGGGAAGCAATCATTAAATCAAAATGCAAAAATGTGATTATAAGCAGCTGATTATCTAGACTTTAACTGGAATCAAATTTGGTTCTTGCCGTAAATGAACAAAAAGAACCATTTTAAAATGTCCCAGTGTGGCATTGCAAGCATTATCTTGAGTGGGTGTGATCAGCTCTAGTGGGGCAAAAATGCGACACAGCCGCAACCCGGTGGATGTTCAGGCACAGAAGTAGTTTACTGTTTACTGTTGAGACTTTAAAACTCTGAACATGCTAGGATGTAACAGAAACTTCATGTTACGCTGAGGTGAACTTGTATTTGGTCAGAAACAGGGTTTTTCTCACAAAGAAATCTCTTACTGGAGAAACTCTGTATTTCCCCAGAATGCTCCCCCTGTTTTGTTATTTTGTTTGTTTTTGTTTTAAACATAGTAACGTCAACAATTGTTATCAGAATCAGAAAATTTTATTGATTCCACAGGAAATATGTAGTTATAATTAAAGGTATATCAGTTGTGTCATGTGTCACCTTAAATTCACCTTTAAAACAATTAGAACAAAAAAAAAAAAGAACACACAGGAACAGCAAGAAACAATAAGAAACACAAGAAAACATGTAAATGAAATGAGCAAGAATTAAAACAGTCTGTTTTAGGCTGCTTGCAGAAAACATTACATTACCATAGTTACAGGATTTTTTATTCCTGCCAAGGAGATTATCTTTTCAGTAGTATTTGCGTATGAGTCATTCTGTCTGTAGTGACAGCTTAAAAGGTTTTTATTATTTTATTATTAATAATCCAATAAAATTTGACTTGCATCCACCGAGGTCTTCAAGGTCAACTTAATGATTTATTGGTTGAAAATTGTCAAGAACAACTTAGAAACTATGATTCTTAGTGTGGTGTGTATTGTCAACATATAGAAAGTGCCATATTAAGATTTAAATATCTCGTCACATTTGACCTCTAATCAATAGATTGGTATGACTTTGACCTTAAAGATCAATGCTATGTAGTTATTTAAAATAACAACAGATATTCAGACTAGACCATACTGGCATGGGATCCTCGGACTAATTGTTCCCACAGACGATGCCATATCACACCTGCTTCACACATCACAGACGAGTTCCTAGGAGGGAATTATGTTAGTATGCTCTATGGGACTACAGTTCAGCATTCAACACAGTGATTGGGTTGGGAAAACATGTCTCCTCCTCCATCTCACTCAGCACTGGAGTGCCTCGGGGCTGTGTTTTAAGTCCCCTGCTGTACTCACTGTATACTTACGACCTTACACCTCATACTTACACCTCAAACCTGGAGAACTGGTGCCAGGAGAACAACCTCCTCCTAAACGTCAGCAAGACTAAGGAGCTGATCGTGGATTTCACAACAAAGCAGACGAGGAATTACAAGCCTCTGATCATCAGTGATACCCGAGTGGAGAGCACGGACAGCTTCCGGTACCTGGGTGTCCACATCACTCAGGACCTGTCATGGTCATGTCACATCAACACCCTGGTCAAGAAAGCCCATCGGCATCTCTTCATCCTCAGAAGACTAAGAGACTTCCACCTGCTGCTGAGGGTGCTTAAAAACTTCTGCAACATCGAGAGCATCCTGATGGGAAACATCTGCACCTGGTATGGGAACAGCACCAAGCAGGACAGACGAGATCTTCAAAGAGTGGTGCGCTCGGCCGAACGCATCATTCACTCTGAACTTCCTGACCCGCTGTCTGTCTACACGAAGTGGTGCAAGACCAAAGCCAGAAAGATTATGATGGACCTCTCCCATCCCAACAACGGACTCTTCTCACTCACCTCCCTTAAGGCCAAAGCAGAGAGAATAAGGAGGAGCTTCTTCCCTCAGGCTATTCGGGCCCTGAATCAGGGGTTGTCTGGACTGTTAGACCTTTTTTTATTTTGTTGTTACTGTAAACATTTAAAATTTAATATTCGTAAATTTTGTAAATTTCTTTACTGTAGTTTAATGGACAGGCATTGCACAGCACTAAGCATTTCACTACATGTCGTACTGTGTATGATTGTGTGTGACAAATAAAATGTTATTTGATAGTTACATATATACATGGAAAAGGCTTTTTTTACTTGAAATTTATTACTAAAAATTTAAAAGAATTTTCCTAAAAAATGAAATGAATGCTGCACATGCAGTAGATCTACATAAATAAAATAAGATTATAAATAATATTATAGTATAAATAACAATAATTATTTCCAATAATAACGATACTATAAATTAGATTTCAACAGGCCAAATATTAGAAGCTAGTTTCCTTATTTCCACCACAACTTATCAAAGTATGTATAAAAAGAACAAATTAGACAGAATGAGTAATTGCAAAAAGCAATACTATTTGCCTTTAAAGTAAGAGAAACCTGCCCTGGTGGAGGTTTGTGCTCTCACAACGCTTCTTGTTTTTTCCTGCAATGATATTTATCTTCATTGATAGCCTGGATTATCTCATTCCCTTTTCTATTATTAGTCAAAAGTGTTTTCCTTAGAGGGACACGATGTGCAGTAATTCGATATTCAACAAAATAGTGAAGTCACATACTGTCGTCACCATCCCCTGTAGAATACTCTGGAGTAATGAGGACAACGCCACCAGTACATGCAAGATGTATTACTATAGAATGTTCACATCCTTTCCCAGTCATGCTACATCAAATCATCACGTGGGGAAAAAGCCTGAGGATGTGACTACATTGATGTGTTACAGAATGTGTCATATCTGCTGTTGTGTGCCTTGTTCTCCAGCACATAATGTAATCGTTAAAACACATGCAACCCTTTCATATATATTATTATTGACATGTCACTTAATACTTCTGATCCCCTTTTACTATGAGTAATGTTGGGTCCACTTTTTCCCTGTTGTGTTTAAAGTGCAGCATCTTTTCCAGATAGGAGAGAAAGTGTAATGAATACAGTGGTGTCCGTGCACAGTACAGTGCTCTTCAGCAATGTTAAGAGGAAATGCTGGTAACCAGGAGAACACGCTAGGACATATCTGTACGTATCTGTATCCCAGTTTCATGCAGCTACACATTTCTGCTAGGAGTTACATGAAAAATCAATACCACTCTCATATCTGTCCATTTACCATGTCCATTAATGGCTGGTCAGCTTCACTCTCCAAGGATACTATGCTAGTTGACCTGTGAAGACCAGTATAGATAACACTATGATAAGCTGCTGCACCAGCCAAGAAGCAATCCACCCATTCGCCTTTAATAAAACTACAACTTTCTGTGTTTCTGTTGGTTTGGTTGAAAAATACAATTAAGTTTTAGACTTTTAGGAATGTATTTTTATGTTCGAGAACAGAGGTATGTGTTTCTGTTATTAGCGTTTAGCTGAACATTTTCAGTTGCTCAGACATGCAATTTGAGATGGAGAGTGTTGCTTGAATATAGCTACCTATACAAAAAAATGGTTACGCTTAGATTGCAGCTTGACCTGTTTAAAGTAATTAAGTCAAGTTGGGCTTTTCTAAATAAATTGTAAAATCAGTGCCTTTATCTCAGTTTCGTATGAGAAAGTGAAATGAAACTGTTCTTTGTGGACATATTTGTAAAGCTGTTTAATGTATTATTTTGTCTCTTATGCCTCAGTCACAAGAGTACAATAGAGGAAACCTCTTTGTGACTTGGAAAAATTGATGGTTTCCCATCAATTGCATTTTTTTTCTAACTGCAAGAAGTTGCATTGACCAACTGGTCGCCCATTCAATCACACAGTGATTACACAGGTTGCTCGGTGGGAGACAACCTGTCACCAAATAATTGTAGACTGACTCAGACTGACTATAAAATGATTCTCAGACAGACTAGTGAACATGTGGCAATAACTGCCAATGAACCAAGCGTATAGCAAACTGACAGCAGACTGATTCTGTCTTGATGTTTTATCGCAGTTTTGATACACCAAAGATATTTAAAGACAAAAACTGATTTCAAATGGTCAACCAACTAATCTTTTTCTTTCTGCCTTTACAAACTGGATACGTAAATGTTGTACAAATATTTTGTGCATTAGAAATATTTCTTGAACTCAGCAATGCTTTCACAATATGATTTTGTGACATTTATCTTTTGGATCAGGTCGATTTTTAAAAGTTGTCACATGTGAATAAACAGCTCTGACCAATCACCCCACTGCATTTGGAATAAGTGCACTCATAGCACAAAACGTGCACCAGTACTGATTATACAACGAAATGGAAATGGTACCTCAGAGACACAGCTTGACGCCTTTCTGGGTCAATCGGCTCTCTGAAATGATTTCTCTGCCTCCTCAGATGTGGTCTCAACTCTGCCAACAACAGTTCAAACTGCCCAACTGACGTCCTGAAATAGGCACGTCATCATACAGCTTCAACTCCTGGAAGAAGAAACTCACAAGTTAAAATGATAAACTGTTCTAATATTAAAGTTCTAAGGTCATAAATTTATGAGAGACACTTCATGAGATGTGTTTAAGGACTGTTTGAAAACAGTTAAAACTCATCTTTTTAAAACAAGGGGTTAATACCTAAAACATATTTGTTTATTTCATTGTTTATTGTTACTTAAGTTAATTAACAATCCAAATTTCGAGACAGACTAAACAGTGTAGATATGAAAACATCCTAAATACCCGGTAATACCCGGACCAGCCACAGGAAGTTTTGTAAATATGTAGAATTTTTAAGTATATATACACAATACCATGTGTTTACATTCCCTAGTGCACAAACAAAATAAATCCAGGCATGTCTGAGAGAGTCACAAGGCATGTCGGCTCCTCCAATGAGGAGCTACTTCATCAACCTCCAACACAGCACAGCACTTTGCAAAATATGTAGGAAAACTGTTCCCAGTAAGGTGGAAAAAACAAATTAGTTAAATACACCGTGAAGAACAACCAGAGTACGAAGAAGGAGATACAAGCGGTGACGTGTGACCCAAATGTAAAGGTATGACTTCACCAAGCCTCGATGCAGCACTCCATATGACACGAAGATCAAATGTGGATGGAAATTACTGATGCGGTTAAATGGGCTTTAAGCAGCTGGTTAAAAAGCTCAGCCCAAGAAACCAAATTCCTATATTTGGTTCCTATAATTCTATAAAAATAGATTATATATAGATATAGTTAGCTCACCTCTAAATTTGTCTGAATGTTGTCAACAGACTTAAAGGTCTTCTGTGAATTCCTCAAGTAACAGTTTGTCACATGACAGTGAGATACAAACTTGATTATTCAGCTTTCTCATCGTAGAACACACAGGAATTAAAAATGTATCAACCCAGTTCCTTGGGAAGCTGTTTTCGGGAGCCACAACCCACAAAGCTACCTTTTTGTAGGTACCAGGGTATTTTTAGTATCTAACATCAGCTCTCACACTTGTGCTTGGGATAGTAAAGCATTTAAAGCATGGAGGTGCTTCTCTGTGGACTCCGGCTCATATTCTTGCAGAGCTGTCTCATCCAGGAACACTTCAAATTAGCATCTCTGCCCACGGGGCAGTTCTAGGAAAATGCTGGACTGTCTGTAACGTGGGAGCCAGGAGCTGGCTGACAAAGCCCAGAGGGACAGAGAGGCCCTTACTGCCTTTGGTTCAAGATTTTAGAGCATGAGTAGGAGAGATAGAGTAGGTGGATAGTTTAATCACTTTGAAGAAAGAATCAAACCAGGGTGTTCTAAAAAGTTCTGGAATGTGGTAGCAACAATTAAAGAAGAGTAAAGTTTAGTAGATTACTTGATGTGAGAAAAAGCACACGGAACATTCAAACCAACACATTTGCTCCAAGGCATGTACTTAAAAACTGATTGGGAAGAGGAATTTAATATTTAATAATGATTTTGCTGTGTCCACACAGGGAGTGGTTCACTGCGCATGAGTTACTTTAAAAGACGGTTGGCCACTTGTAGACATTTTTTTTTTTTAAATGTAACCTTTATTTAACCAGGAAGATCCGATTGAGATTAAAAACCTCTTTTTCAAGGGAGACCTTGCCGAGATAGGCAGCAGCAAGTGTCTCACACTTACAAAGAATTACACAATTAAACACAGGCAGCAACAACACACATGCAAAAATAAACGAAAAAATAAAAATAAAATAAAGATAAAATAAAATAAAGATAAAATTCAAATAAAAATTCAAAAATTCAATTAAAATGACAACCAATATAATTGAAACAGTTGCATGTTATAGACTTGGCCTCAAGGGGTTCTTAGTTTAGATTTAAAAGCACTTAATGAAATGAATTCAGTCATTTTCCAGTTGTTTTGCCAACATGGGTGCTAAATGGACAAAAGCTCTTTTGCCAAATTCAGTTTGGGCAAATGGAACAGAAAGCAAGAAGTGAAGATGCAGACGAAGAGAATACCTACCAGGATGTTTCAGTGCAAGCACGCTCTTATATATAAAACTGTATAAATGAGAGTTCCTCCGACTAGCCAGAGCAGGCCATCCTACCTGAGAGTATAACTCACTATGGTGAGTCTGAGATTTACGGTTTGTTGTGAACCTCAGAGAAGCATGATACACAGTATCAACCATTTGAAGACATTGAGCAAAAATATTCATATATAGAATATCTCCATAATCCAGCACAGGTAAAAATGTTGCAGCAACAAGCCGCTTCTTTGTATTAAAAGAAAAACAACTTATTTTGAAAATAAAATCTCAGTTTTACCTTCAAATTTTTCACAAGATTCTCTACATGTGGTTTGAAGGTGAGTGAGTCATCAGTCAAAATTTATATATTTATACGTGTGAACCAACTCTATTTTATTACCTTCAAGAGTGGTTACTGATGGAATTGTTTGGGCCCATTTCCTTGATTTAGAAAACAACATGAGCTTTGTTTTGTCTGCATTGAGGACAAGTTTAAGCTGAAGTAATGAGTGCTGGACAGCAAAAAAAAAAAAAAGGCTTTCTGCAAGGAGTCGATGGCTTGGACAAGAGTTGAACCACAGCTGTAAATAACTGTGTCATCAGCATAGAAGTGCAAGGTTGCATCTGGCACATTTACACCATGATTGTTTACGTAAATGATAAATAGAAGGGGACCTAATACAGAGTCCTGTGGCACTCCGTTGCAACTGTAGCAAATTCAGAACATAGACGATCAGATTTAATGCACTGAGACCTATTACTGCGGTAATTTGAGAACCATGCCACTGCTCTCTCAGAGTCCTGACTGGAGTTTTTAAAAAAACAATGTTTAACAGTGTCAAATGCTTTTGACAAATCAATAAAAAGGGATGCACAGTGTTGTTTCTTATCAAGTGCAACAGTAATATCATTTACCACTTTAATTGCAGCTGTGATAGTACTGTGAGTTTTCCTTTGTTGTATGAGAATGTCTTTAATTTATATACTAAAAAAATAATGCAATGCTTTTGTTAAACGCTGGAAGTAAAGCTGAATGACTTCTCTTTGGTACTTAAATGGAAGTACATAATTAAGCTAACCCCATGCAAGTCTTTGGCTGTGGGAGACCTGGAGAGAACCCACACAGACATGGGGAAAATATGCAAGCTCCACACAGAAAGGCCCCAAACTGGAATGAAACCGGACCTTCTACTGTCACGGCGAGTGAAGTGAGCCGTGTGGAGATAATGAAGTAGGATCCAAACGCAGGCACTTGTAAAGGTGTGAAGGTGGTTTATTGAAAGTAAAGTACAAAATAGAAAAACGGTAAACTGGACTGCAGACTATCTGAACTGGGAACAACTAAACTACAAAACACAAACCAGGACACGAACATGAAGAAGGATGGGCGAAGGTAAGTGATGACGGACAGCAGGAAGAACACACGGATGCAATACGATGGATACACAGACGGACCAGCGACTACAACAACAGAAGACACGACTTAAATACACTCAGAGAAACACAGGGAGATTACACACAGGTGGGGGACACAGCTGGGAGTAATTAACGAGACGAGACAAGGGAGGTAAAACTGAATACACTCACATGAGACGCAGACCTCACAATAAAACAGGAAACAAGAGATCACTACACAAGGACGCAGACTAGATACTGAGAGACAGACAGAATATAACACATGGAACTCAATGCTAAATATGAGACACAAATCCTGAAACACGAATAAACAGAAACATGGAATAATAATAATAATAATAATCATAGCACCCGAAAAACACAACAATCATTCAAAAATAACCAAAACATCAGAACTCAAAATACTGGGTCGACCCAGAACCGTGACATTCTACAGCCCTATCCAACTCTCCAGGAGTAACTGCCTGTCTCCTGGAATCGCATCCATGCTCTTAATACATGTAATTGCTGGAAGGTTTGCAGTGTCTCCCAGCATAGTTTTGATGTGTCATCCTGGAGGAGCTGGATCACCTGTGCAGCCTCTGTAGGGTCCAGGTATCATCTCATACTACCGGTATTACCGCTGGCCATAATCAAATGCAAAGCTAGTCAGAAAATACGGGGAGGGGAAAATGTCAGTGTCCTCCACCTGCAAAGTCATTCCTGTTTGGAGTGTTGTCTCATTGTTGCCCCTCTAGTGCACCTGTTGTTAATTTAATTAACACCAAAGCTGAAACTGATTAAAAAAACCAAATCAATATCCCAGAAGTGACTTGTTTTTATGCTTTTTTGAGCAGTGTAAGTTGTCCTCTACTTATCCAAGGACATTTTCCAGTTAATCTTGGTGGATCCAGATTTAGTATGTATGTATAAATGTAAACAAGTAGACCTGTTGCTGTTAATACTGTATTTCATTCTTTGCTTTGAGTTGCATGCTTAGTTTAACACATGACTGATCATTTATGTACTTAGAAACCAACAAATTCTCCTTTTAGCCAATGGCCAAGTAACTTGCCGTTGTATCTAGTATAGTTGGCATGTATAGTTGCTAATTGCTTTTGCACAACAATTCCTTCAATTAGCCTTGTCCCTCAGTTCACTGCATTTATTTATCAATGCAAGAGAGAGCCTGTGTTTCCTCTTTAACCAAGAAGCCACTTTCATCTTTCTATTTCTATTTTTGGATTACTTCTGTGTTGACCAGCATAGCCTTTCCTTCCAGAGGCTTGTTACTTAGAGCTGGTGGGATCTGGGCACATGTGTCCCTGTTTGTTTCCGATGTATTTTCAGCGAGGTTAATGCGTGCTGACATCACATAAATGTCCTCTCATCCAACTGAGAATATGCCAACCAAGCAGCAAGCAAGCCAACTGCACGGACACAGGCACAGTCTCACACTTTTTATCAGTCTGCCCTCATCTCTCATGTGAGGTGATCTTTCTCTTTTTAATAAACTGTAAGATCCCTCTCACTTGACTTCATTTGTAAATAAACAAGGACTTCCACTTGATTACTCTTACACGTTCATGTGACAAAATCCACAACTTTTCTAGGTCTTCATTTTTTTTTTCTGCAGTTTTTCCATGGCTTACATTTAGTAATAATTTCCATCTCTATCTTACAGAGAGATTTTGGGGTATAACCCTATTTCAAGAACACAAGGTATTGTGTAAATAAAATAAAAGATTTTTCATATTACTTAAACCCTTATATCCTGTTGCACTGGAAATAGTACAAGGACTATGAAGTGAGTATCAAGTGTATCAAGAAGAATATGAAGTGTTGAAACTGACAAGAACTGGCATTGTTATTATTATATGACATTTATTCATTTAGTTTGTGTAATGTAACACGCACGACACATTTACAGATTTGGACTGGGGTAACAGCAGACTGTTGTGTAGAAAGAAGCACCAAGTGGAAGATCTTAACTAATGATTGGTTACAAACAGAGGTGACAAAAGTTCATACATTCTGTACTTAAGTAGAAGTACATAAATAACCTAACCCCATGCAAGTCTTTGGATGTGGGAGAAAGCCATATTAGTTAGAGAGACCTAGAGAGAACCCACACAGACATGGGAATAATATGCAAGCTCCACGCAGAAAGGCCCCAAACTGGAATCAAACTGGACCTGTCCAACTCTCCAGAAGTAACTGCCTGTCTCCTGGAATCTCCTCCATGCTCTTAAGACTATGGTGGGAGACACTGCAAAACCTGGCAATGACGTGTATTGATGTGTCATCCTGGAGGAGTTGGATCACCTGTGCAACCTCTGTATTGTCCAGGTATCATCTCATACTACCAGTATTGAGACTGGCCAATCAGTATCAAGGCTACGTCCATACGTACCCGGGTATTTTTGAAAACGCAGATTTTTCTATGCGTTTGCACCTTTAGTCCACACGTAAACGCCGTTTTCGGTCACTGAAAACGGAGATTTTTAAAAACTCCAGCCAGGGTGGATATTTTTGAAAACTCAGTTTTTGCATTTACGTGTGGACGAGAAAAACAGAAAACACAGAAAACGCAGTGTCAAAGGTGTGCGCCTTTTTTGACGTCACACTGTGCGCCACGTTATTGTTTCGGTGAAATGAATTTCTACAATATTGTTACTGTTAATTGTACTCTCTGCAGTGTTTAAATGCTTACATATACACACACAGTTACTGTCCCTCCACACATATGACTCGGTTCTGCTTCTATGCCCCATCTTTGTTTACTATTTCCCACCGAGGCTTCTAGACTTCTGATTGGCCAACATTTCTACACGGTTAGGAATATATCGCCACCTGTTGCTTTGGCATGTTCCTAGCAGCGTTTTCCTTCATTTCTGCATTTACGTGTGGACGGGATTATTTTTTAAAACGAAAACGGAAAATCTCCGTTTTCAAAAATACCCGTGTACGTGTGGACGTAGCCCAAGTGTGTCTAGAAAAATATAAAGTGTTGAAACTGAGAAGAACTTGCCTTGTTATTATATGACGGTGGCAGGGATGTGGTCTTTGGGGTATGCTGCAGGGGAGGGGTGGAGCAGTGGGCTCAAGGGGCAGTGCCAGGGAGGCTGATGGGGCAGCTGTTCCTTATCTCCCTAATTAAGTTTCGTCCCTTTTAGTGACACCAAAATGGGAGAGAAGTGTTGTGGAGTCAGCTGAAAAATGTGGAGAACGTGGCGGTGCCAACCCACAAACATAAATAAAAAAGACAAACTGAACACTGTGTGGGTCCCCATCTGTTCACAATGACATTTATTCATGTCATTTGTGATGTAAAATGCACGACACATTTACAGATTTGGACTGGGGTAACAGCAGACCGTTGTGTAGAAAGAAGCACCAAGTGGAAGATCTTAACTAATGATTGGTTACAAACAGAGGTGACAAAAGTTCATAAATTCTGAAGTAGACGTACATAATTAACCTAACCCCATGCAAGTCTTTGGATGTGGGAGAAAGCCAAATCACTTGGAGAGACCTTAAGTAGAAGTACAGATACTTCTTCCATCCATCTATTTTCTTCCCCTCATCCGAGGCCAGATTGTGAGGGCAGCAGCCCCCTCCCTGGTGGGACATGTCTGAAACACCTCAACCAGGAGGCATCCTTGACATATGCCTGAACCACCTCAACTGACTCCTTTCTATGTGAAGGAGTAGCGGCTTTACTCTAAGCCCCTCCCGAATGGCTGAGCTCCTCACCCTATCTAAGGGAGAGGCTTTTGCTTCAGCCACTGACCAAGATGCATTCCGCTTGGCCTGCTGGCACCCATCGACTGCCTCTGAAGTCCCACAGGTTAACCAAACATTATAGGACTCCTTCTTCAGTCTGATGGCTCCTTTCACCTCTGGTGTCCACCAGATGGTTCGGGGGTTACCACCACGACGCCGGTCCGAGTGTCAGGTGAACTGAACTTCAGGTAAGAAGTTATGACCTGCAGTCTATCTGGGTCAGATATAAACCAAGTTTAGGTGGAGTTTATTTTCGTTGTGCTGACTTTTTCTTACTGCGTGCTAGCTAGCATGACGGAGTTTCTATACAGCTGGGTGGGTGCTATGATGTTGATGTTGAACTTTATTTTGTTCATAAGGTTAATTAGTAGAGTTGCCAACCGTCCCCTAAAAAACGGAATCGTCTCGTATTCAGAGAAAATATTACGCGTTTCGTATTGAGGTGAAAAGGAACACAGTTTGTCCCGGACTTCAGCTACAATGAAAAAGACACAATGGTGGATTTATTCTGTCTTTGCTGCACAGCTGCCTCTTCTTCTCTCATTCTCTCCCCTCTCTCTTCTGTTTCTACTTCAATCATGAAACTGATCAATAATCAGCTGATCAGCTTTTCTCTCTTGTTTGTTTATCGCCCACTTTGCGCCAGAAAGAGGAAACCAGCGGATGTCGCGTTAAACAACAGCAGCACGTTTAAGCTTGATCAGCTGTTCGTAGAATTTATTTAATATTAATTTCTAGTATCAGCTGATGTTTGCTGGAGCCACAGCTGTAAAAGCTGCTGGTCATGATATCGGTTTGGTTATGTGGTGAGAGGGAAACATGAAGATGAAACCAGGAGATGTCCTTACTGAATCATCAGAGCTGAACAGGTGATGGAGAAACAGGTTTACCTTTTAGGTGACATGAATGAGTTGAAGGGAAGTTATGAACTGTTTCTGAGAGACTAATAACACCAGGATCCTTTTTTTTATGTAGCTGATGACTGGTAACTGTGCAGGGGCGGGTCTAGCAAAGTTTTGCCAGGGGGGCCAGGTAGGGCATTAACAGGGAGAGGGGGGCACAAAGAAATACTTTTCTTTCTTATTCTCATTTAAAATATCTATATATGCATATAAAACCATCAGAACTGTGTACATCACTGTCACAACAGCGTTTGTTTTCATTCAAAGGCTTTATGATTTTTCCTATAATGGTGGGCCGGTCTCTAGTCAAAATGCCCGGGCTGATTTTTTGTCCCAGTCCAGCCCTGTATGCAGCTCATCTGCAGTCTGGTGTTACCTACATCTTCCTATTCGGAAGGCAGAATTTCCAAGTTCTGAGTACAATCGAAAGCACCACGACTGCAGTTTTTGTGTTGGATGTAAAAAAGCACACATGACGCTGTGACGTAGGCTAGAATCATGGCGGCGGTCAACAACGGTCCAGGCGTGGGATTTCTCTCGTGGAAATATGCACATTATTTTTTCCTTTCTATTGGTAGGTGGCACAGTGCACTTGTGGCAACCAAGCTAGAAGACTGGTAATCTTGCTGGGTATCCAGTTACGGAAACAACACATTAACCAGAGAATTCTCAGTAAAAGCAAAGTTACTTTCCCTAGTAACTAGTTACTTTGAAAGTAACGAGTAACTTGAAGTAACTGAGTTACTTTTGATAGAAGAATGTAACTAAGTTACTAATTTAAAGTAACTTACCCAACACTGCACAAGACAGACGCCAAATATCAGCGCCGGAGAAGTGCCAGAGAAGACATCGTGAACTCTTCCTGGCCATCCAGTGTAGATGTTAGTGAAACTGTTGGGAAGACAACGTTGGAGAAACGTGAATATTTTATTTGCATAATCTGCAGATTCTGATAGAAATCTGCAACTATCCTTTGAAGCACTGCTCCTCTCTAAAACAGCAATAAGGATAATTATTAGGCCACATATAAATAACAAAATAACTTCTTTCGCGTCTTCTTTCGCGCATGCGGGCCGCTTTGAGGGCTGTGAACAGTTCACACTAGAGCGCGTTTGCTGTCACATTTTATCTGTAGTGTGAACAACCAGACAAAAAAATCGGATTTGATCAAAAAATCGGAATTGAGCATTAACACCTGCAGTGTGAACGTAGCCTTAGTGTCTCCAATCTCCCCAAGAGTTGAAGTTCTCGTGGACCGGGTCCTCTGCTAGGCATTCCCAGCTTGCATGGAGGTGAACTTTATCTAACCAGTGCCTTTCAACCTCACACACACTAGCTTGAGCTCCTTACCCACCCAGGTGATGTTCCATGTCCCCATCGCTAGCCTTGGTAGCCAGGGATCAGCCTGCCAGGGTGCTGCTGCCAGACACACAATGCACCCAACCCAGGACCCAGGAGGAGCGTGGTCCCATGGGCAAAGGCCTAGCCACCAGGTGCTCACCCTTGGGCGTTCTCCCCAGGTCAGACTCCAGGGCAGGAGCATGGCACCAGGTGAAGTGTTCCCTTGATGTTATGCTCATGTTCTACATGACTCTACATGACTCATGACTCAGCCCCAGCCCCATACCCTCTACACCCTGTACACCCACGACTGTGTCACCTCCAACAAAGACAACATAATTTTGAAGTTCGCGGACGACACTGCAGTGATCGGTCGCATCACTGGAGGGGACAAAGCGGCTTATAGGAGAGAGGTGGCTGGTCTGGTGTCATGGTGTGAGGAAAACAACCTCACCCTCAACACTGACAAGACAAAGGAGATGATAGTGGACACGAGGAAGAAGAGGAGGCCTCACCCACCACTGTCTATCCGGGGCCTTGAAGTGGAGAGGGTGAGCAGCTTTAGGTACCCGGGCGTCTACATCTCTGAGGACCTCACCTGGACACTGAACACCACACAGCTGGTCAAGAAGGCTCAGCAGTGGCTGTATTTCCTGAGGAGGCTGAGGAAATTTGGTATGTCGGTCAAGATCCTCAGCAGGTTCTACAGCTGCATTGTGGAGAGCACCCTGACCAGCTGCATCACTGCATGGTATGGCAGCACTACTGCTATGGACCGCAAACGCCTGCAGAGAGTGATAAGAACCGCGGAGAAGATCATCAGAACTCCGCTGCCCTCTCTGCAGAGCATCTACCATCGCAGAGTCCAGAGGAGAGCTGCCTCCATCCTCAAAGACCCCACACACCCCCAGCATCGACTGTTCACACTTCTGCCCTCGAGACGAAGGTTTAGAAGTGTGAAATCCAGAACATCCAGACTCACTAACTCCTTCTTCCCCACTGCCATAAGACTCTTGAACAGCTGACCCATTTTGAACAGTAATAGTAATTTTTTTTTGCACATCTGGTCATCTTATATATTAAGCCAGCATATTAAGCTATAGCTCTTTTGCACACATCTGTTTCAAATCTCCATACTTTGTCTCCTTTTCTGTCTTCAGCTATTTATTTGTACTATTTGTATTTATATGTTCTATTTCTATTGTATATATTAATCTGTGGGTGGACAGCAAAGAAAGAATTTGCACGAAGAAATGCCTTTTCTCTTGTGACACATGACGATAAACACTTTGAATCTTGAATCTTGAATTTAAGCTGAATCAGTTATGTAGAAATGTAAGGAGTAGAGAGTGCATATATTTGTGTGAAAATGTACCTGAAAATTCTGCTTAAGTACAATAACTAAGTATTTGTACTTTGTTACTTCCTATCTCTCTTTATTAAAAAAACAGAGAGCGAGCAAGAGAGAGAGAGAAAGAATCCCAGAGAAGCCAAGTTTTTCAGGATTTGTGATGGTGAGACGTTTGCCGCTGTGTGCAGGACTGCATGGGAAATGGCACTCTAATTTGATGCTTCTAAAATTAAAAATGCAAGAAAATGTGAGATTTTGATGATCTATTTAGACATCATTTTTAGAAATAGGGACAGATTTCTATATTGATGCAACAAGGTCAAAGAACAATACTGAAATGCTCCGATCATCAGGTGGTGCTTCATTAAAAACAGACAGCTCTGTAATTGAAAGCAGTGCATGGGTTCTGAAAACCATTGTCAGTGAACACAGTTAATTTCAGCATCCACAAATGCAATTTAAAACTCCACTTTGCAAAGAAAAACATATCTGGACAAACCTAATTGAAGATGGACTGAAGCAGAATGGAAAACTATCCTGTTTTTTTTTTTCAAGTTATGTATCCTTGGAGAAGAACAAGAGAGGGGCCAAATGTCTTACGAGTTTTTATGCAGGCAAAGGACAGAAAGTACACTTGGCAGAGATGACTTGCAAGGCAGCAATCATGCTTGATTTGGACCAAAATATACAAAATATACTACCTTACATTTTTCTGCAATTTTACAGTATAGTCTGTTTATTTTAGCAAGGCAACGCAAAAGTTGGTCATTATTATCATATCACATATTACAACCTTATACTCTAAAAGATTGATGTGGCTTCTAGGTCTAAAAAGTGATGCAACTGCAGATGTGCCTTAAACCTGCATTCTTTCCTGCAATGCTCAGCTGGGGGCTGACTTTTCTGGTCACAAAACAATTTTACATAATATTGTTTTTCAAATACTATTATGTAAACAATATAGGATAACCACTTTATATGGTGAGGTCTTGCTCGTTTGGACGTGGAAAAGTGGAGCTCCTTCTGCTTTTTCTGTTTCTTTTCTCTTTTTTCATCACTATTAAGGCCTGATGGAGAATCTAGCTCTTTGTTAACAGTGCAGATGCTCTATGTTCACCTATCTGAATAGTAAAGGTAAATGGGGGCATGCAAAACTAGACTAGACTAGTTATGATCATTCTGTTTGCATGTGTGTTAAGTATTTGATTTGCATCTCTGTACTATTTCTTTATGAGAATAATCTGGTATCAATGTGATAATAGACATCAAAGTGTACTGCTAGTAAATTTGTGCAAAAGTGACTTAAAGCTTTATGGCAGAAGAGAGGGTCTTACTGCTTACTGCAGTGTTGAATAAAAAAAAAAAAAAAAAAATCTTTCTGTGAGATTAAATTCTCAGAATAGTTTAATAATTCCTGAGGAAATTATGTGGTTACAGTTGCTCCAAGACAGTAAGAACAGTTACTGACCAAACTAAATTAAATAATACATAATATATTACAAAGTTACAATATGTAACAAATAGGTCTAATATATATACAAATAGCTCAATTCTAAATATCTCAGTTTGTAAGACAAATGAAACATATATGGTTAAAATTGTACTCTAAACTGTAAAACTGTTATTTTCACCACAGACGATATCATTGTAGAGAATGAGTAACTGCTCAGTGGGGGAAAAGGATGAAATGATTAAAGGTTTTCTGTATTACCCAATTTCCTTCGGGGTCAACCTTCAGGATCAATAAAGTTTTATTGAATTGAATTGAATTGTATTAACTGAAATTTAAAAAAAAAAAAAAAAACATTACATAATACACTTAAATGGGCTTTAAAGCTCATTGCTGACCAAAAACACAAAGGTTTGTGTCGCATTTGCCAAAAAACAATTTGATGACCTCCAACACTTTTTGGGGGGGGATAAAAATCTGCTAATGAGACAAAAGCTGAACTTTTTGGAAGCGTTGAGTCCTGCTACATCTGCATAAAACTAACACAGCATGTCATAAAACAATATCATACCAACAAACATGAATGTGGTAGTGTTGTGGTCTGGGGCTGCTTTGCTGCTTCATGTTCAGCCACCAGCTCATACCCTGAAGTTCAAGAGCACTTGGGTTATGCAGCATGACAATATTCCAGAACACACACAGCAATGGCTCAAAATAAATTGTTCTGGAGTGGTCAACATCTGGACTTAAATCCAGTTGAGATGGTTTGGGATCACATCATGCTTGAATAACCCTCCAAAGTGGATGATTTTAAACAATTCTCCAAAGAAGAGTGGGCCAGTTGTCATAATGAAGAAACCAGTTTTAGATGGTTTAACCCAGGGGTGTCCAACTCCAGGCCTCAAGGGCAGGTGTCCTGCAGGTTTTAGATATCACCCTGGGTCAACACACCTGAATCAACTGATTACCAGGCCTCTGGAGAACTTCAAGACATGTTGAGGAGGTGTGTTGGATCAAGGACAAGTCTAAAACTTGCAGGACACCGGCCCTTGAGGCCTGGAGTTGGACACCCCTGGTTTAAGCTTTGTTACACAGCTTCCTACTCAAAGCAGCCTTCAAAAGATGGGTACATTGTGGTAATAATGGGACGGGCATGGTTAGCAACAATACAAAGTAAGCTGTGACATTTCAATTCAATTCAATTCAATTCAATTTTATTTATATAGCGCCAAATCACAACAAAAGTCGCCTCAAGGCGCTTCATAGATACAGAGAAAAACCCAACAATCATATGACCCCCTATGAGCAAGCACTTTGGCGACAGTGGGAAGGAAAAACTCCCTTTTAACAGGAAGAAACCTCCGGCAGAACCAGGCTCAGGGAGGGGCGGCCATCTGCTGCGACCGGTTGGGGTGAGAGAAGGAAGACAGGATAAAAGACATGCTGTGGAAGAGAGACAGAGGTTAATAACAGATATGATTCAATGCAGAGAGGTCTATTAATACATAGTGAGTGAGAAAGGTGACTGGAAAGGAAAAACTCAATGCATCTTGGGAATCCCCCGGCAGCCTACGTCTATTGCAGCATAACTAAGGGAGGATTCAGGGTCACCTGGTCCAGCCCTAACTATATGCTTTAGCAAAAAGGAAAGTTTTAAGCCTAATCTTAAAAGTAGAGATAGTTTCTGTCTCCCGAATCCAAACTGGAAGCTGGTTCCACAGAAGAGGGGCCTGAAAACTGAAGGCTCTGCCTCCCATTCTACTTTTAAATACTCTAGGAACAACAAGTAGGCCTGCAGAGCGAGAGCGAAGTGCTCTAATAGGGTGATATGGTACTACAAGGTCATTAAGATAAGATGGGGCCTGATTATTTAAGACCTTGTATGTGAGGAGCAGGATTTTGAATTCAATTCTGGACTTAACAGGAAGCCAATGAAGGGAAGCCAAAACAGGAGAAATATGCTCTCTCCTTCTAGTCCCTGTCAGTACTCTTGCTGCAGCATTTTGGATTAGCTGAAGGCTTTTCAGTGAGTTTTTTGGACATCCTGATAATAATGAATTACAGTAGTCCAGCCTGGAAGTAATAAATGCATGAACTAGTTTTTCAGCGTCACTCTGAGACAGGATATTTCTAATTTTAGAGATGTTGCGCAAATGGAAGAAAGCAGTCTTACATATTTGTTTAATATGTGCGTTGAAGGACATGTCCTGGTCAAAAATGACTCCAAGGTTCCTCACAGCGTTACTGGAGGCCAAGGTAATGCCATCCAGAGTAAGAATCTGGTTAGATACCATATTTCTAAGATTTTCAGGGCCGAGTACAATAACCTCAGTTTTATCTGAATTAAGAAGCAGAAAGTTAGCGGCCATCCAGGTCTTTATGTCTTTAAGACATTCATGCAGTTTAACTAATTGGTGTGTGTTATCTGGCTTCATGGACAGATGGGTGTCATCTGCATAGCAGTGAAAATGTATGCTATGTCTTCCAATGATGCTGCCTAAGGGAAGCATGTATAATGTAAACAGAATTGGTCCTAGCACTGAACCCTGTGGAACTCCATAATTAACCTCAGTGTGTGAAGAGGACTCTCCATTTACATGCACAAATTGGAGTCTATTAGATAGATATGATACAAACCACTGCAGTGCAGTACCTGTAATACCTACAGCATGTTCTAATCGCTCTAATAGGATATTATGGTCAACAGTATCGAACGCTGCACTGAGGTCTAGCAGGACAAGCACAGAGATGAGTCCACTGTCAGAGGCCATAAGAAGATCATTTGTAACCTTCACTAAAGCTGTTTCTGTGCTGTGATGAGCTCTGAAACCTGACTGAAACTCTTCAAATAAACCATTCCTCTGCAGATGATCTGTTAGCTGTTTGACAACTACTCTTTCAAGGATTTTTGATATGAAAGGAAGGTTGGAGATTGGCCTATAATTAGCTAAGACTGCTGGGTCTAGAGATGGCTTTTTGAGTAAAGGTTTAACTACAGCCAGCTTGAAGGCCTGTGGTACATAGCCGATTATTAGAGATAGGTTGATCATATTTAAGATCGAAGAATTAATTAATGGCAGGACTTCTTTGAGCAGTTTTGTAGGAATGGGGTCTAAAAGACACGTTGATGGTTTGGAGGAAGTAATTATTGAAGTTAACTCAGAAAGATCAATTGGAGAAAAAGAGTCTAACTTAACATCAATGGTACTAAGAGTAGCTGTAGATAATATTACATCTGTGGGATGATTACTGGTAATTTTTTCTCTAATGATAAAAATTTTATTTGTGAAGAAGTTCATGAAGTCATTACTAGTTAACGTTAAAGGGATGGTTGGCTCAACAGAGCTCTGACTGTTTGTCAGCCTGGCTACAGTGCTGAAGAGAAACCTGGGGTTGTTCTTATTTTCTTCAATCAGTGATGAATAGTAAGATGTTCTGGCTTTGCGGAGGGCTTTCTTATAAAGCAGCAAACTATTTCTCCAGGCTAAATGATGATCCTCTAAATTTGTGACACGCCATTTCCTCTCCAGATTACGAGTCATCTGCTTTAGGGTACGTGTTTGAGAATTATACCACGGAGTCAGGTACTTCTGATTAGAGACCTTAGTTTTCACTGGAGCTACAGTATCCAGAGTCGTACGTAGTGAGGAGGTGAAATTATTAACAAGATAATCAACCTCTGTTGGGGTAGCGTTCAGATAGCTGCTCTGCTCTGTGTTGGTACAGGGCATTGAAGATGATAACAGTGGGTGGATTATATTCTTAAACTTAGTTACAGCGCTTTCAGAAAGACATCTACTTTGATAAAATCTACTCTCCACCGCTGTGTAATTATTGTAAATGTAAATGTTATCAGGAAATGATCAGACAGGAGAGGGTTTTCAGGAAACACTGTTAAATGTTCAGTTTCTATGCCATATGTTAAAACAAGATCTAGAGTGTGATTAAAGTGGTGGGTGGGTTCTTTTACATTTTGAGAGAAGCCAATTGAGTCTAATAACAGACTAAATGCCATGTTGAGGCTGTCATTTTTAGCATCTACATGGATGTTAAAATCACCCACAATAATTATTTTATTTGAGCTCAGAACTAAATTAGATATAAAGTCTGAGAAATCAGACAGAAACTCTGTGTAAGGCCCAGGTGGACGATAGATGATAACAAGTAAGACTGGTTTCTGAGTTTCACAGCTGGGGTGGACAATGTTAAGCATCAGGCTTTCAAATGAATTAAAAGTCTGTCTTGGTCTTTCATTAATTAATAGGCTGGTGTGAAAAATTGCTGCCACACCGCCCCCTCGGCCTGTGCTTCGAGGTTTCTGGTAGTTAGAATGACTCGGGGGTGTTGATTCATTTAAACTAACATAATCATCCTGCTGCAACCAGGTTTCTGTAAGGCAGAGTAAATCAATTTGTTGATCAATTATTAAGTCATGTACTAACAGAGACTTGGAGGAGAGAGACCTAATATTTAATAATCCACATTTCACTGTTTTACTCTTTGGTTCAGATGTGGATACTGTATTGTTCTTTCTTTTTGATTGTTTATGTTTAAGTTGTTTGTTGCTGGTTTTTAGTTTGTTTTTTGTCTTTTTGGAAGCTGACACAGTCTCTATGGAGATGGGTTTTTGGGGGGGTAGCAGGAGGAGAGAAGCTGCAGAGAGGCGTGTAAGACTGCAACTCTGCTTCCTGGTCCCAACTCTGGATAGTCATATTTTGGGGGGTTTAATAAATTTGTCCATATTTCTAGAAATGAGAGCTGCTCCATCCAAAGTGGGATGGATGCCGTCTCTCCTAATTATTAAACAATGCTTAATTGGTACCAAGTGTCCTGAAGTGTGCCAAGAACACCACCTCCAGCAAACTTACACCAATTCTGACCCTACCAACCGAATGCTGCAGCAGAAACCAAGCCTCATCTGACTAGGCAACATAAGACTTCCATTGTCCAATTATGGTTAACCCACATGGAGTGTAGCCTCAGTTAACTCTTCTTAGCTGACAGGAGTGATACCCACTATGGTCTTCTGCTGCTGTAACCCATCTGCTTCACTGATTGTCGTGTTGTTCATTCAGAGATTCTCTTCTGCATAACTTGGTTATTGGAGTAAGCATTGTCTTCCTGACTGCTTGAAGCAGTCTGCTCACTCTTCTCTTTTTTGGACCATTCTTTGTAAATCCTAGTTGTGTGGAAAAACACCAGTAGATCAGGAGCTTCTGAACGACTCAGACCAGCATTCAAGTTCAGTTTGAACTTTAGCAGGTGGCCTTGACTATTTATACACACCTAAATGCACTGAGTTACTGAAATGTGATTAGCTGAAAAAAATATGTGCATTAATAAGCAGTTAACAGTTGTACCTAATAAAGTAAGCAGTGCATGTATGAGAAGAGTCGCAACATAGCAGACCAGTGTTTTTATAAGTAGTTCTGTGTTTTTCTTGTACACTAAAAACTTCACAGTGCACATGCAGCTCCTGCAGACCATAACAATAATTATGATTTTGAACAACAACTAAACACAAAGGGCAAAAGAAAGACAGATGATATCTCTGTCACTGAAAGCTTTAAGTGTTAAACGAGCAACATTTTATGTACACCTGTATTAGGAGAAATAATTGAAGATGAAGATAATTTAAAATCTTTACGTTACATTATATAAGCATACTCAGTTTTGTCTTCCTGCAGACACTCATTGACAGGTTTCTGTAGGACATCTCCTCTCAGCACAAAAACATGTACACATGTCAAAATTATCTGAGAGACAATCAGAATGTTTCTGGAAAAGCCTACACCTCTGATTGTACCGTCTCCCATAATAACTTAATCAGCAGTTAGGTGGAATTGCTGACACGTTCCCAAAAATAGAGGAACAGTTATCTCGGAGAATAATGAGCATGTATTATTAGCAAGCATCCTATTATTGTACACTTATCTTGTTTTTACGGTCATCCCAAGTATTTTTACCCCCACTGCACAATTAAAGTGCAATCTCAAGCATTAATTAGCTCACCCCAGGGCTAAATAGTAAGCTATAATATCAGGTTAATTTGCTGTGTGTCTCACACTATCACATGCAAGCATGCATGAAAGCCACTGGACCTCTACTGGTACATCTTCTATTTAGAAAGTGTACTTGTTCACTTTATAGAAACATAAATGTTAAATATGGAGAAAGCCATAAGCATTAGATTATATGAATACAGATACATCACAGAGGAAAAACCTTAAGGAGAGTCACAGACAATTTAACAATACAGATTATCACATTTAAAGCCCTGAACCACCCTGAAAGTATTTGCACAAAAGTGGACCGCATACTAACCTACTCCTATGCTTTGAAAAGTTGAGCTTAGGTCCATGGTGTCTCCAGGCAATCTCTGAATTGCATTAGTATAACATTTAACAAGCGAGGCTCTGAAGTTCTCTGCTCCACATGTAAGTGACCTCTGTAACTCCACCTGAGGAAAAAAAATTCCACAATCTGAATTATTCTATAAGAATGTTTTAATCATTGAATACATAAAAGACTGATGTTATGAAAGCTTAACAAAATGAATGTCAGAATATAGCTGATATGAGCATCGCTAGCTTTTAGCCGGTGAAGTTCACAGGAGAGAGGGAAAGATATCATTCATATTTATATAAAGTACATGATTCATACCAAGAACAATATATAATAATAATAATAATAATAATAAATGAATAAATAAAGAGAATGAAAAGCAGCATTTACTAGTTCAGTGTTTGTGTGTTGTCACGATGCAGAATTAATTTTCTTGAAATTGCTGAAGTAGTTTTCATAGCTTGCTTGTATTTGTGTTTTCTTATGTTGCTGTGTATTGAACTCATGTGGCTACCAAGGGAAAACAAGGGAACTGTTTTTGTCCTGAAGGCCACTGAAGGCTAAAAAACAGTACAGTACTAATCACCATCACATTTTCACAAAGGGAAAGAGGCACGAATGAAAGCACAATGACCTTGAGAGTGTCACCGTTAACAGCGGGGTATTGTTGTAGACATAGCCAACTGCAAAAAGGAAGATCTTTTCTCTACCAGGAAGTAGACATATGTCCTGTACAACACAGTTCATTAACCCCATATGTTACCCTTGGCACACTACATCGCATACTAGCAATGTGCAGTGCGGGAGAATAGTAAATTCATGTCAGTGCCAAATAAACATGCTGCTTTTGTGTGACTCACTTTTATAAGGTGTTATAAATGTGGTAGCGGAAGACGGCTCAGTCCAAACAAATATTTTGAGATATTCATGTGAGAAATGACAATTACTTCGTAAGATCACTGTATACTGATTCCCATTTAAATATGTCATTTTACAATATTCCTTAAATCAGGGATCTTGAACTCCAGGCCTCGAGGGCAGATGTCCTGCAGGTTTTAGATCTCACCCTGGGTCATCACAACTGAATCAAATGATTAGTTCATTACCAGGCTTCTGGAGAACTTCAAGACATATTGAGGAGGTCATTTAGCCATTTAAATCAGCTGTGTTGGATCAAGGACACATCTAAAACCTGTAGGACACTGGCCCTCAACGCCTGGAGTTCGACACCTGTGCCTTAGATAAATAAAGTAGTGATTTAAAATGGCTTAAAACAGTTACTGTGATGATTAAAAGAACAGTCTTTAACACGTTTAACATCTTACAGCTGCTATAGCAGTAAGTGACAATCTTCATAATCAGAGGTCTTGCAGGTAGATAAAAGGAAGGAAACAGAAGGAAGGATGTTTGAGTGTCTAATCACAGAACTTTCTTCATAATTTTGTTGTTGTTTGTATGTTTGTTTTAACAGCTATACAGATTGTATGATCGGTCCCTGCAATTATAGCACCGGTGCCCTTATATTAAATCCAGTGTCACAAATATAGTGTCAAATAATTTTATCAACAGCCATATATCTGCTTTCTTCAGCAGGGTAATCACTAATAATTTGTTTTAAATACACATAAAAAAGTCCAAACTCTCTGAAATCACACTCTCTCTCTCTTTTTAACATACAATGACTGAACTTGGTGGGAAAGCATTTTACTCTGCTCCTACATTACATGGTAACTTTCTTTAAGTGTATCTGTAAAATAAATCAAATAAATAAGTCTTTATTGGAATCAGGTTTATTTATTATGTTTTTTACTTGTGACTTTTTTACCAAAGTGACAAGCATCTGATCCATTACTATATTCAGGGATTCTTACACTGCCAGTTCATCAAAATGGGATTTGGGGAAATAAGATTAATATTGCTTAAAAGATAAAGTTATTAAAATCCTGACAAGTTAAGTGAGATGAAATGGCATATTGATGCATGAGGGATGACCAGAGAGACCTGAGAAGAAATTCAAGTGACTGATGTGCTTGCTCAGCTTTGGAACGAACTTGAAGATGAACTGTTTAAGGCATATTCTTTACACTTAGATCTCTATCAGGTAATGGAGCGACTGGAAGAGATAGCATACAGTGAAGTCATTTTATTCTTGAGCATGACAGATAACTGGCTAGTAGTGGACATGACAGAAACAATGTGGTGCTCAAGCTATAGAAGGCCCATCACACAGCAGTCTATCACCTAACCCTTAGCCAAGTTGAGACAAGGTGACTTTGTGTTTGGCAGCTTTGCTCTCATGGGAAATGACTCTTGTGCAAGAGTGTGCAGTATGTGATGTGAGGGCTACAACCCTCCATTCCTTGACTTTTCAGTCATTTGTCTTTGCCTAACATGGTTTGTGTCACTTTCCTCAGTTGTCCTGTAATTGATCATAGAAGATCATCATGCCCCGTGTGAACATGTGATGTGGTACACTTTTTAATTTCGTTTGCTATGAATTTAGCCTGTGATCTGATATTATTGAAAGAGAGTTTACATCATAGAACAACTGTCAGAGCAGCTGGAGAGAACCCACGGGAAGAAAAGAGGGGCACACAGAAAGGCTACAGCTGGCTCATGGATTAAAACCCACATGGGGATGTCACCAAAACTGATATTTATCAGCTTTTAGTATCAAAATAATGAAAACATGATTAATTGTCATTGTTGTTGAGTACCTTAAATACCATAGGCTGCAAATGTACTGAGCAGGGTTGTCAAAAAG